>NC_092339.1:129477000-129808000 GCF_046630445.1 Rutidosis leptorrhynchoides
TCGTTACTCGGATTACCAACAAAAAGTGGAATAGCCTCATTACATGAAATCGGAGGGACCTCGTTTAAGACCACCTAATCAGGGAGGTAAGCAAATTTAAGACTTGAACAATTCACCTCCAAGTTCGTAGCCACAACTAGAGTATCCGATAAATTATCTAACAAAAGCACCTAAATTGGTGGAACTGACACTTCACAAGTCACGATCTCATAATGGGAATCATAAGATGAATGCAACTCATACTGTCGAGGAATGGATCCATCACTTTCTGGATTACTCGGCGTCATAACGCGACTCATAGATTTCAAAATTCGTTGATTGAATGCCTCAAAATAATATTACTATACTTCTAGATTAAAAAGTGTTTGATGATGTAAAAAAATTCCCAATATGAAACTTGACGAATCATTTAAATTTCTTATATGGCTTCTCTTAACGAACTAAACTAAATTCTTAATTGAAAACAGACAAGTTCAGCTCGAAATTCTTAATTGAACAATTAAAGAAAGAATTGGCGATTTTGATTTTGACTTTTTAAAGGTGTAATTTATGTGTCATAAAAATACTTCACACGCCATTCTTTACGTTTAACCTCTAGATAAGTTTCTACAGAGTGATTTTTCCCCCAATTTTTAGGTTGTAATTCAATTTATGTATATTTTTTTTTTGCAAAAAACGAAGAAACTTTTAGTAACAAAAGCTAGTCATCAAAAAAATGAAACTCGTTAAACATACTAGCACAACGAACTACCGAGCGAAACTTAAACGAAACCCGACAAAAGCTCACTATATTAACGACCAAAAAAGAAACTAAGGGACCACTATAAACCTAAAATATAAGCAACCACTCCAAGAGGGTATCCAATCAACATGTCAAGAGGAAGATTAAAAATCATCTAAAAACGTACCACGATAACCAAAGCAGAAACAAACCGAACGATCCCAGTCTAATACATCCTTGATAAAATCACCGAATTGTTTACTTTCGACACCTTGAACTGGTTTATTCTTCTTTTGCTTTATATTTCTAACTTTGACCGGAGCTTTGAGCGTGTCACTTGACTTAATCAAAATAGCCTTAACCGGTTCCCCTTCCATCTTGCACATCGTTTCGTCAAACGCTGCAAACGACTCATCGGATGTGACTCCTTTTAATAAAGCAATTGAGTGATGTTGTAACGACCCAACTTTTTCGATTTATACTTATGTGCTTATTACTTTCACGAAACTGTGTATTTGTGCGTACTGAACGAGTTTATGCTTATTTCATGATAATTACTTTGGTTAACATCTTACAACGTGCTATTAAGTGTTTAATCACTTAACTTGATCCCCGAATGCTTTTACGACTGTTGGTGTCACTTGACGTTTGAAACGAGCTATGCACTTGGTACGCGTTTAGCTTTTGTCATAATTGGAATATTATGACTACATAATACTAATTGTTATTTCCTAATAACAATTACTTGGGTTTTGGTTGCTTAATTACGCTTAGTAATTTACTTATGCTCACTAGTTAGTCTTGTTGGACTTTCTACCTTATTAGGCTTTAGCCCACCCTACTCTAGCTAATGGACTATTTAATTAGCCCAATTTTAATAAGTTTATGACCCATATAAATGTAAGACAAAAACCCATTTATAAGAGCCAACATACTAGCATTTTTGTTAACCATAATCACAAATGTTGCATGGGATCCTAACATAAGCACCACCTTTAGACCACCACTAACCAAAAAGCAAAAAGTTGTCCCCTCATTCACCTATTTCACACATGATCTCGTTCTCATTTTACACACTTACTCCCTAATTCTCTCTCTAGTCTTTCTCACTCTAAAAAATGTAAGTTTTAAATTTTCTTCTTCTTCTTTTCTTCTTCATAGAATCGACATCATCATCATCATACAAGGATCAAGCTTTTAAGCTTCTTGATCTTGTTATATCTTGATGATTCAAACTTTGATTTGAATCCTTCAAGAACATGGAAGATTCAAGCTTTCTAGCTTTGAATCTTCATTACTTTTGTTGGATCTAAATTTTCTAACTTATGATCTCTTTTATTTTGTTAAAAGATCAAAACTTGTGTTTATGATCTTCATGAAACTTGAAGATCTAGCCTTTTGCTTTAAGGATCTTCAAGAACATTAAAGATCCAAGCTTTCTAGCTTAGGGTTTCATTATTTTGTTAAATATCTTAGTTTTTTAGCTTATGGTCTCATTACTTTACTAGATCTTAGCTTTCTAGCTTATGGTCTCATTAATCTTGTAAAGATCCAAGCTCTCTAGCTTAGGGTTTCTTAATACTTGAAGATCTAAGTTATTATTGTAGATCTCACTTGCTTGGAACCTTTTTATGATTTTTATGGTAATAAAAATCAAGTCTTCATCATCTCATATGATGAAGATGCATAAACTTGTGTCAAAAGGACAAGGGTTGAAGCTTTATTGTGTTTATGCAATAAAGAGACAACTTTGATGTTCAAAACTTATAGAATGTTAGCTTTTACTCTTAGTTGTGTGTTGATGGTTAAAACTTGGTCAAAGTGATGCTAAAACATCAAAGAGTTATACACTTGAAGCTTACACGCATCAAGGATGAGAACCGTGATGAGCATCAAGCACCAAGAAATCCAATAGAGCATTTGTTTACTGTTTTTTGGGTATGATCAGACTCCTGGTGAAATGTCCCGTTCTTATTGATTAAAAACGTTCCATATTAATTGATTTCGTTGCGAGGTTTTGACCTCTATATGAGACGTTTTTCAAAGACTGCATTCATTTTTAAAACAAACCATAACCTTTATTTCATAGATAAAGGTTTTAAAAAGCTTTACGTAGATGATAATCTAAAATATCCTGTTTACACACGACCATTACATAATGGTTTACAATACAAATATGTTACAACAAAATAAGTTTCTTGAATGCAGTTTTTACACAATATCATACAAGCATGGACTCCAAATCTCGTCCTTATTTAAGTATGCGACAGCGGAAGCTCTTAATAATCACCTGAGAATAAACATGCTTAAAACGTCAACAAAAATGTTGGTGAGTTATAGGTTTAACCTATATATATCAAATCATAATAATAGACCACAAGATTTCATATTTCAATACACATCCCATACATAGAGATAAAAATCATTCATATGGTGAACACCTGGTAACCGACATTAACAAGATACATATATAAGAATATCCCCATCATTCCGGGACACCCTTCGGATATGATATAAATTTCGAAGTACTAAAGCATCCGGTACTTTGGATGGGGTTTTTTAGGCCCAATAGATCTATCTTTAGGATTCGCGTCAATTAGGGTGTCTGTTCCCTAATTATTAAATTACCAGACTTAATAAAAAGGGGCATATTCGATTTCGATAATTCAACCATAGAATGTAGTTTCATGTACTTGTGTCTATTTTGTAAATCATTTATAAAACCTGCATGTATTCTCATCCCAAAAATATTAGATTTTAAAAGTGGGACTATAACTCACTTTCACAGATTTTTACTTCGTCGGGAAGTAAGACTTGGCCACTGGTTGATTCACGAACCTATAACAATATATACATATATATCAAAGTATGTTCAAAATATATTTACAACACTTTTAATATATTTTGATGTTTTAAGTTTATTAAGTCAGCTGTCCTCGTTAGTAACCTACAACTAGTTGTCCACAGTTAGATGTACATAAATAAATCGATAAATATTATCTTGAATCAATCCACGACCCAGTGTATACGTATCTCAGTATTGATCACAACTCAAACTATATATATTTTGGAATCAACCTCAACCCTGTATAGCTTACTCCAACATTCACATATAGAGTGTCTATGGTTATTCCGAAATATATATAGATGTGTCGACATGATAGGTCGAAACATTGTATACGTGTCTATGGTATCTCAAGATTACATAATATACAATACAAGTTGATTAAGTTATAGTTGGAATAGATTTGTTACCAATTTTCACGTAGCTAAAATGAGAAAAATTATCCAATCTTGTTTTACCCATAACTTCTTCATTTTAAATCCGTTTTGAGTGAATAAAATTGCTATGGTTTCATATTGAACTCTATTTTATGAATCTAATCAGAAAAAGTATAGGTTTATAGTCGGAAAAATAATTTACAAGTCGTTTTTGTAAAGGTAGTCATTTCAGTCGAAAGAACGACGTCTAGATGACCATTTTAGAAAACATACTTCCACTTTGAGTTTAACCATAATTTTTGGATATAGTTTCATGTTCATAATAAAAATAATTTTCTCAGAATAACAACTTTTAAATCAAAGTTTATCATAGTTTTTAATTAACTAACCCAAAACAGCCCGCGGTGTTACTACGACGGCGTAAATCCGGTTTTACGGCGTTTTTCGTGTTTCCAGGTTTTAAATCATTAAGTTAGCATATCATATAGATATAGAACATGTGTTTAGTTGATTTTAAAAGTCAAGTTAGAAGGATTAACTTTTATTTGCGAACAAGTTTAGAATTAACTAAACTATGTTCTAGTGATTACAAGTTTAAACCTTCGAATAAGATAGCTTTATATGTATGAATCGAATGATGTTATGAACATAATTACTACCTTAAGTTCCTTGGATAAACCTACTGGAAAATAGAAAAATGGATCTAGCTTCAACGGATCCCTGGATGGCTCGAAGTTCTTGAAGCAGAATCATGACACGAAAACAAGTTCAAGTAAGATCATCACTTGAAATAAGATTGTTATAGTTATAGAAATTAAACCAAAGTTTGAATATGATTATTACCTTGTATTAGAATTATAACCTACTGTAAGAAACAAAGATTTCTTGAGGTTGGATGATCACCTTACAAGATTGGAAGTGAGCTAGCAAACTTGAAAGTATTCTTGTTTTTATGTAACTAGAACTTGTAGAATTTATGAAGAACACTTAGAACTTGAAGATAGAACTTGAGAGAGATCAATTAGATGAAGAAAATTGAAGAATGAAAGTGTTTGTAGGTGTTTTTGGTCGTTGGTGTATGGATTAGATATAAAGGATATGTAATTTTTGTTTTCATGTAAATAAGTCATGAATGATTACTCATATTTTTGTAATTTTATGAGATATTTCATGCTAGTTGCCAAATGATGGTTCCCACATGTGTTAGGTGACTCACATGGGCTGCTAAGAGCTGATCATTGGAGTGTATATACCAATAGTACATACATCTAAAAGCTGTGTATTATACGAGTACGAATACGGGTGCATACGAGTAGAATTGTTGATGAAACTGAACGAGGATGTAATTGTAAGAATTTTTGTTAAGTAGAAGTATTTTGATAAGTGTATTGAAGTCTTTCAAAAGTGTATAAATACATATTAAAACACTACATGTATATACATTTTAACTGAGTCGTTAAGTCATCGTTAGTCGTTACATGTAAGTGTTGTTTTGAAACCTTTAGATTAACGATCTTGTTAAATGTTGTTAACCCAATGTTTATAATATCAAATGAGATTTTAAATTATTATATTATCATGATATTATCATGTATGAATATCTCTTAATATGATATATATACATTAAATGTCTTTACAACGATAATCGTTACATATATGTCTCGTTTAAAAATCATTAAGTTAGTAGTCTTGTTTTTACATATGTAGTTCATTGTTAATATACTTAATGATATGTTTACTTATCATAGTATCATGTTAACTATATATATATATCCATATATATGTCATCATATAGTTTTTACAAGTTTTAACGTTCGTGAATCACCGGTCAACTTGGGTGGTCAATTGTCTATATGAAACATATTTCAATTAATCAAGTCTTAACAAGTTTGATTGCTTAACATGTTGGAAATATTTAATCATGTAAATATCAATCTCAATTAATATATATAAACATGGAAAAGTTCGGGTCACTACAGTACCTACCCGTTAAATAAATTTCGTCCCGAAATTTTAAGCTGTTGAAGGTGTTGACGAATCTTCTGGAAATAGATGCGGGTATTTCTTCTTCATATGATCTTCACGCTCCCAGGTGAACTCGGGTCCTCTACGAGCATTCCATTGAACCTTAACAATTGGTATCTTGTTTTGCTTAAGTCTTTTAACCTCACGATCCATTATTTCGACGGGTTCTTCGATGAATTGAAGTTTTTCGTTGATTTGGATTTCATCTAACGGAATAGTGAGATCTTCTTTAGCAAAACATTTCTTCAAATTCGAGACGTGGAAAGTGTTATGTACAGCCGCGAGTTGTTGAGGTAACTCAAGTCGGTAAGCTACTGGTCCGACACGATCAATAATCTTGAATGGTCCAATATACCTTGGATTTAATTTCCCTCGTTTACCAAATCGAACAACGCCTTTCCAAGGTGCAACTTTAAGCATGACCATCTCTCCAATTTCAAATTCTATATCTTTTCTTTTAATGTCAGCATAGCTCTTTTGTCGACTTTGGGCGGTTTTCAACCGTTGTTGAATTTGGATGATCTTCTCGGTAGTTTCTTGTATAATCTCCGGACCCGTAATCTGTCTATCCCCCACTTCACTCCAACAAATCGGAGACCTGCACTTTCTACCATAAAGTGCTTCAAACGGCGCCATCTCAATGCTTGAATGATAGCTGTTGTTGTAGGAAAATTCTGCTAACGGTAGATGTCGATCCCAACTGTTTCTGAAATCAATAACACATGCTCGTAGCATGTCTTCAAGCGTTTGTATCGTCCTTTCGCTCTGCCCATCAGTTTGTGGATGATAGGCAGTACTCATGTCTAGACGAGTTCCTAATGCTTGCTGTAATGTCTGCCAGAATCTTGAAATAAATCTGCTATCCCTATCAGAGATAATAGAGATTGGTATTCCATGTCTGGAGACGACTTCCTTCAAATACAGTCGTGCTAACTTCTCCATCTTGTCATCTTCTCTTATTGGCAGTAAGTGTGCTGATTTGGTGAGACGATCAACTATTACCCAAATAGTATCAAAACCACTTGCAGTCCTTGGCAATTTAGTGATGAAATCCATGGTAATGTTTTCCCATTTCCATTCCGAGATTTCGGGTTGTTGAAGTAGACCTGATGGTTTCTGATGCTCAGCTTTGACCTTAGAACACGTCAAACATTCTCCTACGTATTTAGCAACATCAGCTTTCATACCCGGCCACCAAAAATGTTTCTTAAGATCTTTGTACATCTTCCCCGTTCCAGGATGTATTGAGTATCTGGTTTTATGAGCTTCTCTAAGTACCATTTCTCTCATATCTCCAAATTTTGGTACCCAAATCCTTTCAGCCCTATACCGGGTTCCGTCTTCCCGAATATTAAGATGCTTCTCCGATCCTTTGGGTATTTCATCCTTTAAATTTCCCTCTTTTAAAACTCCTTGTTGCGCCTCCTTTATTTGAGTAGTAAGGTTATTATGAATCATTATATTCATAGATTTTACTCGAATGGGTTCTCTGTCCTTCCTGCTCAAAGCATCGGCTACCACATTTGCCTTCCCCAGGTGGTAACGAATCTCAAAGTCGTAATCATTCAATAATTCAATCCACCTACGCTGCCTCATATTCAGTTGTTTCTGATTAAATATGTGTTGAAGACTTTTGTGGTCGGTATATATAATACTTTTGACCCCATATAAGTAGTGCCTCCAAGTCTTTAATGCAAAAACAACCGCGCCTAATTCCAAATCATGCGTCGTATAATTTTGTTCGTGAATCTTCAATTGTCTAGACGCATAAGCAATCACCTTCGTTCATTGCATTAATACACAACCGAGACCTTGCTTTGATGCATCACAATAAATCACAAAATCATCATTCCCTTCAGGCAATGACAATATAGGTGCCGTAGTTAGCTTTTTCTTCAATAACTGAAATGCTTTCTCTTGTTCATCATTCCATTCAAATTTCTTCCCTTTATGCGTTAATGCAGTCAAGGGTTTTGCTATTCTGGAAAAGTCTTGGATGAACCTTCTGTAGTAACCAGCTAGTCCTAAAAACTGGCGTATGTGTTTCGGAGTTTTCGGGGTTTCCCACTTTTCAACAGTTTCTATCTTTGCCGGATCCACCTTAATACCTTCTTTGTTCACTATGTGACCGAGGAATTGAACTTCTTCCAACCAAAATGCACACTTTGAAAACTTAGCGTACAATTCTTCCTTCCTCAATACTTTTAACACCTTTCTCAAATGTTCACCGTGTTCTTGGTCATTCTTTGAGTAAATAAGTATGTCATCAATGAAAACAATGACAAACTTGTCAAGGTATGGTCCACACACTCGGTTCATAAGGTCCATGAACACAGCTGGTGCATTAGTTAAACCAAACGGCATGACCATAAACTCGTAATGACCGTAACGTGTTCTGAAAGCAGTCTTTGGAATATCATCTTCTTTCACCCGCATTTGATGATACCCGGAACGTAAGTCAATCTTTGAATAAACAGACGAGCCTTGTAGTTGATCAAATAAGTCGTCGATTCTCGGTAGTGGGTAGCAGTTCTTGATGGTAAGTTTGTTCAACTCTCGGTAGTCGATACACAACCTGAATGTACCATCTTTCTTCTTGACAAACAAAACAGGAGCTCCCCACGGTGATGTGCTTGGTCGAATGAAACCACGCTCTAAAAGTTCTTGTAATTGGCTTTGCAGTTCTTTCATCTCGCTGGGTGCGAGTCTGTAAGGAGCACGAGCTATTGGTGCAGCTCCTGGTACAAGATCTATTTGAAATTCAACGGATCGATGTGGGGGTAATCCCGGTAATTCTTTCGGAAATACATCGGGAAATTCTTTTGCAATGGGAACATCATTGATGCTCTTTTCTTCAGTTTGTACTTTCTCGACGTGTGCTAGAACAGCATAGCAACCTTTTCTTATTAGTTTTTGTGCCTTCAAATTACTAATAAGATGTAGCTTCGTGTTGCCCTTTTCTCCGTACACCATTAAGGGTTTTCCTTTTTCTCGTATAATGCGAATTGCATTTTTGTAACAGATGATCTCTGCTTTCACTTCTTTCAACCAGTCCATACCGATTATCACATCAAAACTCCCTAACTCTACTGGTATCAAATCAATCTTAAATGTTTCGCTAACCAGTTTAATTTCTCGATTCCGACATATATTATCTGCTGAAATTAATTTACCATTTGCTAATTCGAGTAAAAATTTACTATCCAAAGGCGTCAATGGACAACTTAATTTAGCACAAAAATCTCTACTCATATAGCTTCTATCCGCACCCGAATCAAATAAAACGTAAGCAGATTTATTGTCAATAAGAAACGTACCCGTAACAAGCTCCGGGTCTTCCCGTGCCTCTGCCGCATTAATATTGAAAACTCTTCCGCGGCCTTGTCCATTCGTGTTCTCCTGGTTCGGGCAATTTCTAATAATGTGGCCCGGTTTTCCACATTTATAACAAACTACATTGGCATAACTTGCTCCGACACTACTTGCTCCGCCATTACTCGTTCCGACACCATTTGTTCCTTTCGTTCTATTAACCCCTGGTCCTTAGACCTCACACTTTACCGCGCTATGACCATTTCTTTTACACTTGTTGCAAAATTTGGTGCAGAACCCCGAGTGATACTTTTCGCACCTTTGGCATAGCTGCTTCTGATTGTTGTTGTTGTTGTTGTTGTTGTTGTTGTTGCGGTTATTATTGTTGTTGGGATGATTGTTGTAGTTGCTGCTGTTGTTGTTGTTGTTGTTGTTGTTGGGCCGTTTGTTGTAGTTGCGATTGATGTTGTGATTGTTGGGATAATTGTTGCGATTATTGTTGTAATTGCTGTTGTTGTTGTATTGGTGATTCTTATCACCATTTTCCTCCCACTTTCTTTTGACTTGCTTCACATTGGCCTCTTCAGCAGTCTGTTCTTTAATTCTTTCTTCAATCTGGTTCACTAGTTTGTGAGCCATTCTACATGCCTGTTGTATGGAGGCGGGCTCGTGTGAACTTATATCTTCTTGGATTCTTTCCGGTAATCCTTTCACAAACGCGTCGATCTTCTCTTCCTCATCTTCGAACGCCCCCGGACACAATAGGCACAATTCTGTGAATCGTCTTTCGTACGTGGTAATATCAAATCCTTGGGTTCGTAACCCTCTAAGTTCTGTCTTGAGCTTATTGACCTCGGTTCTGGGATGGTACTTCTCGTTCATCAAGTGCTTGAATGCTGACCACGGTAGTGCGTACGCATCGTCTTGTCCCAGTTGCTCTAGATAGGTATTCCACCATGTTAACGCAGAACCTGTGAAGGTATGCGTAGCATACTTCACTTTATCCTCTTCAGTACACTTACTTATGGCAAACACCGATTCAATCTTCTCGGTCCACCGTTTCAATCCGATCGGTCCTTCGGTTCCATCAAATTCCAAAGGTTTGCAAGCAGTGAATTCTTTGTAGGTGCATCCTACACGATTTCCTGTGCTGCTAGATCCAAGGTTATTGTTGGTATGTAGCGCAGCCTGTACTGCGGCTATGTTTGAAGCTAGAAAAGTACGGAATTCCTCTTCATTCATATTCACGGTGTGTCGAGTAGTCGGTGCCATTTCCTTCAAAATAGTCAAATGGAACAAGTTAATCATACAGAATATTAAGAGTAGTTAATAGTATTTCGTAGCATAATATGAACTCATTTATAAAAGCTTTTTCTTCATATTAGCGTTTTATAAGTTTAAATTCGGGTAGTACCTACCCGTTAAGTTCATACTTAGTAGCTAATATACAATTCAACTACTACAATTCTATATGAAAAACTGATTATAATAATATTTCGCGTTCAAACTTTTACACAATATTTTACAAACTTACAATACCGCTTATTTTACATATAGCACGAAATATAGCACACAATAAATTTGATACAAGATGGTTGTGAAGATAATTCTAGCTAGTACACAAGTCGTTCAGCAAAGGCAATAAAGACACGTAATTCATACGTCCAGAAACAAGTCATGCATTCTAGTTTTACTAGGATTACTTCCCATCCTTGGTCTTGTGGAACATAACCGTTATGGCCGTTGATAAGACATCGTGTTGTAACGTCGTCAAAGGGACGAGGGTTACGTAATGTCCAACAGTCCCGTAACAATCTAAAAACCTCATTTCTTACCCCAATTACCGACTCCGTCACTTGTGGAAACGTTTTGTTTAATATTTGTAGCCCGATGTTCTTGTTCTCACTTTGGTGAGAAGCGAACATTACTAATCCGTAAGCATAACATGCTTCTTTATGTTGCATGTTAGCCGCTTTTTCTAAATCACGAAGTCCAATATTCGGATATATTGAGTCAAAATAATTTCTTAACCCATTGCGTAAAATAGCATTTGGGTTCCCCACAATATATGCGTCAAAGTAAACACATCGTAACTTATGGATTTCCCAATGTGATATCCCCCATCTTTCGTACGAAAGCCTTTTATAAACCAAGGCATTCTTGGAACGTTCTTCGAATGTCTTACAAACTGATCTCGCCTTAAATAGTTGTGCCGAAGAATTCTGACCGACTCTAGACAAGATTTCATCAATCATGTCTCCTGGTAGGTCTCTTAAAATATTGGGTTGTCTATCCATTTTGTGTTTTTATACTGTAAAATAGACAAGAGTTAGATTCATAAAAAAATACTTATTAATACAAGCAATTTTTACATATATCATAAAGCATAAGCACACTATATTATTTATATTACACCACACGAATACAACTATCTTATTCCGACTCGCTTGTTTCTTCTTCTTCGGTTTTAGTTCGTTTTTCCAAGTTTCTAGGGATATATGATGTTCCCCTAATACGAGCCATCGTTATCCACATTGGTTTAGAAAAACCTGGTGGTTTAGAGGTTCCCGGGTCATTGTTACAACTTAAGGACTTCGGGGGTTGACGATACATATAAAGTTCATCGGGGTTGGAATTAGATTTTTCTATTTTTATGCCCTTTCCCTTATTATTTTCTTTTGCCTTTTTAAATTCAGTTGGGGTAATTTCTATAACATCATCGGAATTCTCGTCGGAATCCGATTCATCGGAGAATTGGTAATCCTCCCAATATTTTGCTTCCTTAGCGGAAACACCATTGAACATAATTAACCTTGGTCGGTTGGTTGAGGATTTTCTTTTACTTAACCGTTTTATTATTTCCCCCACCGGTTCTATTTCTTCATCCGGTTCCGATTCTTCTTCCGGTTCCGATTCTTCTTCCGGTTCCGACTCTTCTTCCGGTTCCTCTTCGGGAACTTGTGAATCAGTCCACAAATCATTCCAATTTACATTTGACTCTTCATTATTATTAGGTGAGTCAATGGGACTTGTTCTAGAGGTAGACATCTATCACATAATATCAAACGCGTTAAGAGATTAATATATCACATAATATTCACATGTTAAAAATATATAGTTTCCAACAAAATTTGTTAAGCAATCATTTTTCAAGTAAACACGGTCGAAGTCCAGACTCACTAATGCATCCTAACAACTCGATAAGACACACTAATGCAAAATTCTGGTTCTCTAAGACCAACGCTCGGATACCAACTGAAATGTCCCGTTCTTATTGATTAAAAACGTTCCATATTAATTGATTTCGTTGCGAAGTTTTGACCTCTATATGAGACGTTTTTCAAAGACTGCATTCATTTTTAAAACAAACCATAACCTTTATTTCATAGATAAAGGTTTTAAAAAGCTTTACGTAGATGATAATCTAAAATATCCTGTTTACTCACGACCATTACATAATGGTTTACAATACAAATATGTTACAACAAAATAAGTTTCTTGAATGCAGTTTTTACACAATATCATACAAGCATGGACTCCAAATCTTGTCCTTATTTAAGTATGCGACAGCGGAAGCTCTTAATAATCACCTGAGAATAAACATGCTTAAAACGTCAACAAAAATGTTGGTGAGTTATAGGTTTAAACTATATATATCAAATCATAATAATAGACCACAAGATTTCATATTTCAATACACATCCCATACATAGAGATAAAAATCATTCATATGGTGAACACCTGGTAACCGACATAGATAAAAATCATTCATATGGTGAACACCTGGTAACCGACATTAACAAGATACATATATAAGAATATCCCCATCATTCCGGGACACCCTTCGGATATGATATAAATTTCAAAGTACTAAAGCATCCGGTACTTTGGATGGGGTTTGTTAGGCCCAATAGATCTATCTTTAGGATTCGCGTCAATTAGGGTGTCTGTTCCCTAATTATTAGATTACCAGACTTAATAAAAAGGGGCATATTCGATTTCGATAATTCAACCATAGAATGTAGTTTCATGTACTTGTGTCTATTTTGTAAATCATTTATAAAACCTGCATGTATTCTCATCCCAAAAATATTAGATTTTAAAAGTGGGACTATAACTCACTTTCACAGATTTTTACTTCGTCGGGAAGTAAGACTTGGCCACTGGTTGATTCACGAACCTATAACAATATATACATATATATCAAAGTATGTTCAAAATATATTTACAACACTTTTAATATATTTTGATGTTTTAAGTTTATTAAGTCAGCTGTCCTCGTTAGTAACCTACAACTAGTTATCCACAGTTAGATGTACAGAAATAAATCGATAAATATTATCTTGAATCAATCCACGACCCAGTGTATACGTATCTCAGTATTGATCACAACTCAAACTATATATATTTTGGAATCAACCTCAACCCTGTATAGCTAACTCCAACATTCACATATAGAGTGTCTATGGTTGTTCCGAAATATATATAGATGTGTCGACATGATAGGTCGAAACATTGTATACGTGTCTATGGTATCTCAAGATTACATAATATACAATACAAGTTGATTAAGTTATAGTTGGAATAGATTTGTTACCAATTTTCACGTAGCTAAAATGAGAAAAATTATCCAATCTTGTTTTACCCATAACTTCTTCATTTTAAATCCGTTTTGAGTGAATCAAATTGCTATGGTTTCATATTGAACTCTATTTTATGAATCTAATCAGAAAATGTATAGGTTTATAGTCGGAAAAATAAGTTACAAGTCATTTTTGTAAAGGTAGTCATTTCAGTCGAAAGAACGACGTCTAGATGACCATTTTAGAAAACATACTTCCACTTTGAGTTTAACCATAATTTTTGGATATAGTTTCATGTTCATAATAAAAATCATTTTCTCAGAATAACAACTTTTAAATCAAAGTTTATCATAGTTTTTAATTAACTAACCCAAAACAGCTCGCGGTGTTACTACGACGGCGTAAATCCGGTTTTACGGTGTTTTTCGTGTTTCCAGGTTTTAAATCATTATGTTAGCATATCATATAGATATAGAACATGTGTTTAGTTGATTTTAAAAGTCAAGTTAGAAGGATTAACTTTTATTTGCGAACAAGTTTAGAATTAACTAAACTATGTTCTAGTGATTACAAGTTTAAACCTTCGAATAAGATAGCTTTATATGTATGAATTGAATGATGTTATGAACATCATTACTACCTTAAGTTCCTTGGATAAACCTACTGGAAAAGAGAAAAATGGATCTAGCTTCAACGGATCCCTGGATGGCTCGAAGTTCTTGAAGCAGAATCATGACACGAAAACAAGTTCAAGTAAGATCATCACTTGAAATAAGATTGTTATAGTTATAGAAATTGAACCAAAGTTTGAATATGATTATTACCTTGTATTAGAATGATAACCTACTGTAAGAAACAAAGATTTCTTGAGGTTGGATGATCACCTTACAAGATTGGAAGTGAGCTAGCAAACTTGAAAGTATTCTTGATTTTATGTAACTAGAACTTGTAGAATTTATGAAGAACACTTAGAACTTGAAGATAGAACTTGAGATAGATCAATTAGATGAAGAAAATTGAAGAATGAAAGTGTTTTTAGGTGTTTTTGGTCGTTGGTGTATGGATTAGATATAAAGGATATGTAATTTTGTTTTCATGTAAATAAGTCATGAATGATTACTCATATTTTTGTAATTTTATGAGATATTTCATGCTAGTTGCCAAATGATGGTTCCCACATGTGTTAGGTGACTCACATGGGCTGCTAAGAGCTGATAATTGGAGTGTATATACCAATAGTACATACATCTAAAAGCTGTGTATTGTACGAGTACGAATACGGGTGCATACGAGTAGAATTGTTGATGAAACTGAACGAGGATGTAATTGTAAGCATTTTTGTTAAGTAGAAGTATTTTGATAAGTGTATTGAAGTCTTTCAAAAGTGTATAAATACATATTAAAATACTACATGTATATACATTTTAACTGAGTCGTTAAGTCATCGTTAGTCGTTACATGTAAGTGTTGTTTTGAAACCTTTAGGTTAACGATCTTGTTAAATGTTGTTAACCCAATGTTTATAATATCAAATGAGATTTTAAATTATTATATTATCATGATATTATCATGTATGAATATCTCTTAATATGATATATATACATTAAATGTCTTTACAACGATAATCGTTACATATATGTCTCGTTTAAAAATCATTAAGTTAGTAGTCTTGTTTTTACATATGTAGTTCATTGTTAATATACGTAATGATATGTTTACTTATCATAGTATCATGTTAACTATATATATATCCATATATATGTCATCATATAGTTTTTACAAGTTTTAACGTTCGTGAATCACCGATCAACTTGGGTGGTCAATTGTCTATATGAAACATATTTCAATTAATCAAGTCTTAACAAGTTTGATTGCTTAACATGTTGGAAATATTTATTCATGTAAATATCAATCTCAATTAATATATATAAACATGGAAAAGTTCGGGTCACTATACCTGGGACTTCTGAAAAACTGATTTTTAGATTTTTCGTTTCGAGTAGATGACTTTTCATTTAGGACTCGCCTAAATCCGATATACGATTTAGGATTTATAGCCTTCCGAAAGTCACTACGCCTTTGTAACGACGTGCTAAAATTCTGACCTACTCGCGCTTGAACCGTCACCACGGTCAAACGACATCGAGTTAGGATCTGAAAATTGGAAAGCGGTTAGAGGACTCACATACGGAGCCTTGTCCACTGACCACGTGTCTTTTTGATTTGTATAGAGGTCGTAACAGCTATCCGAAGTCAGCCTATTGTTTCAATCTCTATTCTTGTTGAAAACGTACTTTATCTTTTACGAATGATGATGATAATGATGATGATACTTAAGACTTAATTTATTCACTTTTAAACTTTTGGGGACAATTTACTGACCTAGTAACCTTTGACTTAGGTTGAGGACCTTTCGAACCGACTTACTACTTGCATACTTTTCATAGCGAGTTTTACCGCACATTCACTGTTAGTTATAGCTCCCTTTTTACTTCAATTATTTTTGAGACTGAGAATACATGCGCTTTTTATGTTTTACATACTAGACATGAGTACTTAAACTTTATACATGTGTGGGTGATATAACGGCACAAATTTTCCCTTTAGCTCGGTAATGTTTAACTATTGGTTTATGAACCGGTAGACGCGAATCTTAGATATGGATCCATAGGGTTTGACGTCCCCACTCGGGCTAGTCGCGCTAGCATTTAACGGTTGTTTAATACTTCGAGGACATATGCACTAGCCAAGTGTACTTTTAGGGGGTGATATTTACTTTACGTTAAGTTAGTTACCGGGTGCCCACGGATAAGCATATACTTTATCATACTGATTTGAAACGCTGGTTGAAGCACTCAAATCTCGTGGTCTTCAATACATTACTGATTACAAACAAACTATAGCTCACCAACATTCGTGTTGACTTTTTAAGCATGTATTTCTCAGGTGCTTAGACGTTGTTGCTTCCGCTGTTAGACTTGCTGTGTGATGCCCCGTACTAAATCAACATGTACGGACCATCAACAACAGGATCATTACAAGGTCAAACACTATATGCATTTTCAAAACAAGTTTGCATTCATGATAAAAGGTGACGTCATAACTAATGTCGAATGTTTTACATCGAAAGTATGCTTCTATGTATAAAAGCAAAGATAATAGTGCGTGACCCTTAGGTCGTTACAAATCATAGTTTCAAAAGTAATACTGTTTATGAATGCAGGATAAACGTTCATGCGGTGACATCTCTAAAGCAGCGGGTGTCTACAGCAAGACTAGTACAACAGCGGAAGCAACCTTAAGCACCTGAGAAAAACATGCTTAAAAACGTCAACACAAAGGTTGGTGAGCTATAGTTTAAGTATAACAGTAATGTAAGGTAGGCCACGAGATTTCAGTGCTACAAAGAGCGTTTCAAAACAGTATGTAAAGTATATGTTTAACCGTGGGTACTTGGTAACTGACTTAACGTTTATAACCCCCTGAAAGTACACTTGGCGAGTGCGTATGTTTACGAAGTATTAAACACCCGTTAAATGCTAGCGCTACTAGCTCGAGTGGGGATGTCAAACCCTATGGATCCATATCTAAGATTCGCGTTCACCGGTTCAAAAACCGATGACTAAATGTTACCGAACTAAAGGGAATGTTTATGCCGTTGTATAACCCACACATATATAAAGTTTAAGTACTCATGCCTAGTATGTAAAACGTAAAACGCGCATGTATTCTCAGTTCCCAAAATAGTTAAAGTAAAAAGGGATGCTATAACTCACAGTGGTAAAGTAGTAGTAAAGTTGAGTCGGGAAGTAAGCAAGTATGTAGGTCCGAAAAGTCCTAAACCTAAGTCAAAAGTAATAAGTCAGTAAATCATCCCAATAGGTTTAAAAGTATGTAAATTTTGTCTTAAAGGTCATCATCATTCATCATCAAACAAAAGGTGTAAAGTAAGTTTCATTCTAGAAAAGAGTTTAAAGCAAAGGCTGAGTTCGATCAGTCACCACGGCCTCTATACCTACTGAAATAAGGTGAGACCAGTGGCCATGGCTCTGTATATGAGTTCTTTAGTTGTGGTAAAAATTCCAGAAGCAAACTCGTCTTCATTTGACCGTGGCGACGATCTAAGTGCGAGTATGTCAGAATTTTCAGCACAACGTTAAAAGGACATAGTGACACTCGGAGGGCCATAAATCCTAAACCGTAACTCGGATTAAGACGAGTCTTAAATGAAAAGTTATCTAAACGACCTGAGAAAACTGAAAATTATCTTTACAGCAGCCCAGGTGGTCTGACCAGTTCCAGAAAACAGTAAGCAGTGTGTTCCGGTGGGTTCTTGGTGCTCGATGCTTATCACGGTTCTCATCCTTGATGCATATAGCTTCAAGTGTACAACTCGTTGATGTGTTTGCATCATCTTAACCAAGGTTTGACCATAATAACACTTGTGTAAGTCTAAGACATGTAGCACAACTCATTTAAGTGTTGCAAGTAGCTTGATGAACCAAAGTTACATCAAAATCTTAGATCCGACACATACATGAACTATAAAAGTAATATTGAACTACAAACTTGAAAGTAAACTAGCTAATCAAGATCTTAAGTTGTAGAACATAGTTCTTAGTTAGATCTTGAAGATCCAAGACCCAAAAGTCTAGATCTAAAGTTATTAAGTTAAATCCTAAGTAATAATACTTGAATCTTTACTTTAATGAAACCATAAGCTATAAAACTTAGATTTTCATCTTGTAAAGTGCATGTAAGCTTATGAGCTCTTGATTATGAAAAAATTAGAAGACCATAAGCTATAGAACTTAGATCCTTCATAAGTATGTGAAGTTATAACTAGAAAGTTATACTTCCATGTTCTTGAACTTATAAAGTTAACTTTAGTTCAAGAAAGTATGAGATCAAAATTAACTAGTAATTCTTGACCATTAATCAACAAACACGAATTCTAAAGTGAAAGAAATGAAGTAATAAACTAAATAAACAAGTAACTAATTCATGGTTGTTCATACTTTAAAGATTCAAGCCAAAGTCTTGATCTTTAAGAAAAGTAAACTTTAAGTTTACAAACATGAATTCAAGTAATGATTTTACAACACATGGACCTTCAATCTTTCAAGACATTAAATGTAGAACATAAACTAGAAAGTTTTGTTCTTGTATGTTCTTGTATGAACAAGGTAAAATGAAGAACAAACTAAAGAGTTTGATTCTTACAACACAAACAACAAACTAACAAAGTAAGTGATTAAACAACAACAAGTAATTAAACAAGTGAGAAGATGATGATGATATGAGATGTTTGCTACAGTTTTATCAAGGGAAAGAAGAGAGAAAAAAAATGTTCATATTACTTACAATCTTGAGAGAAAAATGAGATGAGAGGAAAAAGTGCAAGTAAGTGTGTGTTTGGAATGAATGAAGTATGAGTGAATACTAGAAGATAAGTTAACAAAATTTGAAACAAAAAATACTCCCCAAGATGCTATGGCCGACGGTTAGGGAATCAAAGGAGGGAAAAGAAAAATCCACAAGGTTCTTACATGTATTTGGCTTAAAAGTTGGTTATAAGGTGTGTTTTCATGGGAAAGATGTGTAATGGAACAAGTAACTAGATTCTTTCACAACTTAATTAATCTAGTTAAGTCTAAGTATGACTAGTAGACAATGCCCGTGCGTTGCACGGGTTGTCCCCAAATTTCAAGATTTTGATAATAATTTTTTGAATGATTCCATCATCGAGTTGGCTAAGATCTTTGATGAGTACGTCATTGCAAATTCATGTAAAATCAATTAACAAACGTAAATAATCACATAAAATCTTGTGTAAACCATGATGTTGTCCTATACAAACTCATAGCTTTCGATAATAAAATGTATTAAGGTTTTATATTTAATCAAACAACTTAAAACCGATATGTCACAAAATAAACAATAAATACCAAAGTAAACAAAAAAAATAGTTTCTTCTATTAGAAAAATAGTTACCATCACATTGGTAAAATGTATGACTAATGTATTAAAATTCAAATGAACAAAAAATTATTAGCACAATAAACATAAATTAAATTTATCAAAGTTTACATACATTTAATTATAATGAACATACAATTTTTATTACGTTTTTCATAATATCAATTGTTTTGGATTATTTTACTTAGTTTAATATATTGCAATTGTCGTGTACATATTCATATACGCATTACAATTTAGATTCAGGTGTTATTTATTGGTACACTTTATTATTGGACATATAATACATATAATACAATATATAATCATATAAAAATAAAAATCAACCACAAACAATTTTAACAATGTGTATAAAAAAGTTGTATCCCTCAAGGATAAGCAAAATAAAGTGTTATCCATGCAATATTAAGAAAAGACCCCATATTTTTTAATGTGCCACTTTAACATTCTTTTTCTTAATACTAACAATAATTAAAAGCACAATTATAATGCAAGAATAAAGGAATATATATGGGAAAAAAATCTTATATGCGCACAGACTCTATGTTATAAAGAATCAAGAACTCAAAATACATTTCTCATTAGGTATTTAGATGAAAAATTCAAAGTCGATAGAGATAAATGTATCGTTTGTATGAGTAGATCATCATCATTATCATCTAAATCAAAAAATATAGTAAGCTTTAAAAATTAGTGTGTTGAAATCAAAAATAGTAATGTTTAAAGATTAAACATTATTATTATGTATAAAATTATGAATCTTCAAGATTTTACTATAAGCAAACTGTATTTACTACTACTCAACTCACTATCTTAAAACTCAACTTTAAATTATTTTTATAACTTATAGTTACTATCTTGAGATAAATAAATGAATTTATTTATATTTACAAAATAAATGAATGTAAATAAATAAATGTAATTTCTTGCTTTCATCAATTAGAAAAATAAAGGAATATAGAGAATTACTCTTAACCATTATTTTAAGTGAATATATTTTAATTCGTACATTATTATTATTATTATTATTATTATTATTATTATTATTATTATTATTATTATTATTATTATTATTATTATTATTATTATTATTATTATTATTATTATTATTATTATTATTATAATATATGTATACATAATGAGTAGTGCATAATTATTACATTTTCATTTTTTACTACTTTACTACATCATCACTTATCATTTCGTATATGATAATTAATCACAACTACAATAAGGAGTCAATATTAAGTTTTATATATATATATATATATATATATATATATATATATATATATATATATATATATATATATATATATATATATATATATTAACTAATTTATTACTTTTTATGTTTATTTATTATAAATAATTTCCCTTTATTACATTAAATTCTAAAAAATAAAAGAATAATAAATAAACCTTATATTCTTTTGTAAGTCTTCTTGAACTATACCAAATTTTAATCACAATTCTAAATTATTTCTTTTTATAATAAAAAAATCAATATTATAAATAATTTCCCTTTATTACATTAAATCTCAAAAATAAAAGAATAATACATAAACCTTATATTTTCTTGCAAGTCTTCTTGAACTATACCAAATTTTAATCACTATTCTAAATTATTTCTTTTTATAATAATAAAATCAATAATAATAATTTGGTTCTTATTATCATAATATTAATATTTAGATTGTTTATATATATATATATATATATATATATATATATATATATATATATATATATATACACACACACACAAATTAAACGATTGTTACATATTACGGAGTAATTACTTAACTAATATACAAATACAAAACAAATGCTAATAATATTAGAATGAAATCTAAGAAAGTAAACTACATACATAATTATAAAATAACTTGTATAAAAAATATACATATATAAATGAACTCTAAATTACTATCACTATTGATAAACAATTACAAAAATTGAAGAATACAATTATATGAACCTCAATAACAACTTTATATAGTGATATCGCAATATACGTTCGATGTTATGTGATTGATGAAATCAACATAAAAAGAGCAAAACAACCTACAAAAATAATGATGCTGATGGATTACATTTGAATATGTGAGTAATGTGAAGATGAGAATGAGTATTTATAGGGGGAAAAACTGTAACATATCATGGAAAATGAAAGGGATAGTAAGATGAGGTATTTAATTAAAGAAAAATGAAAAGTTTATAACTATTTCTATTATATAAGATATAACTTCAATAGGCTTAAAATTTATTTACCTTAGGTATTAAATTAGTTAACTTTTTAACTATTAGTTACTATTTACTATTTTAATATTATTAAATGTTTGGTTAAAGTTTTATTTTTTACCTTAAATTTTTTACCGTTTTACTATAATTTAATACATGAGTAAATTATATTTATGAGTCTAGGACTCAATTTTTAAGTGTATAATAAATAAATAAAATAATAATAATAAATATAAGATTATTAATTTTTACCATGTGGTTAAGAGATTATATTGGATAATAAAAAATAATAGTAATTAAGTTGGGTTAATGAACATATATATATATATATATATATATATATATATATATATATATATATATATATATATATATATATATATATATATATATATATATATATATATATATATATACATATACATATACATATATACATATACATATATACATATACATATATATATATATATATATATATATATATATATATATATATATATTATAATTTATTATTATATTATTGGCAAACAATAATTTTTTTAAATAAAAGTGATTTATCATGTGGTTAAGTGTTAAGATGGGTAAAAAAAGTTAAATTAATGAAGTTAATGATCTAATTAATGGAGATGGGAGTCAAAATTTAGATATATATAGATACTTGCATTTTAAGATGGGCTAAATAATCCATTAAGTGTGTAGGGTGGGCTCTTAAGTCCATTAATCATGAGTCCATTAATAAAAGACCAAGTATGTAACAAATAATCCAACAAAGTCCAAGTAATTAACTAATAACCTTAGTTAATTAAAATGATTAATAAAAATCAATTATGAATGTAAATAATATCTGAAAATATTATTCGTGTAATGTACGTGTGTCACAAAGATGTTTCGGGGCAGATAAAAGTCAATCGCGGTAACAAGTAAATGTATATAAACAATACATTCAATAAAACACAAGTATTAATAATAATTATTAATAAATAAACGTTGGAAAATCCAGGGTCGTTACATTACCCACCTGTTAAAGAAAATTTCGTCCCGAAATTTTAAGCTGAGGTAGATGGAGGAGTTGGGAAAAGGTGAGGATACTTCTGCATCATTTGATCCTCTCGCTCCCAGGTAAACTCAGGTCCTCGTTTGGCATTCCATCATACTCGGACGATCAGAATCTTGTTGCATTTCAAAGTTTTGACCTCACGGTCCATGATTTCGACAGGCTCTTCCACGAAGTGGAGTTTATCATCAATAGTAAGTTCTTCCAGTGGTATGATAAGTTCGGGTGCAGCAAGACACTTCTTCAAGTTTGACACGTGGAAGGTAGGATGAATTGAGCTCAATTGTGTTGGAATATCTAAACGGTAAGCAACGGGTCCAACACGCTCCAAGATTTCAAAAAAACCAATATATCGCGGGTTTAACTTTCCGCGCTTTCCAAAACGAATCACACCTTTCCAAGGTGCAACCTTCAACATTACACGGTAGCCCACGTTGAATTCAAAGTCTTTACGTTTAAGATCGGCATAACTCTTCTGACGATCACGAGCCGTCTTAAGTCTAGCTTGAATTTGAGCAATCTTCTCTGTTGTTTCATGGACTACTTTGGGTCCGGTGATTTTCTTTTCGCCTACTTCGGCCCAATAAATAGGAGATCGGCACTTTCGGCCATACAATGCTTCAAAAGGTGCGGCATTAATACTCGAGTGATAACTGTTGTTGTAAGAAAATTCGGCGACTTTGCCCGTCGGTCTGTGGGTGATAACCAGTACTCATGTCGAGACGAGTTCCCATGGCTTCTTGCAAAGAACGCCAAAATCTAGAAGCAAAACGGGGATCGCGATCTGAGATGATCGATAAAGGTACACCATGACCAGATACAATCTCCTTGATGTATAGTTGAGCGAGTTTCTCCATCGTATCCGTTTCCTTCATAGCTAGAAAGTGTGCAGATTTGGTAAGACGGTCAACGATAACCCAGATGGTATCGTATCCGCCCACCGTCTTTGGTAGCTTAGTAATGAAATCCATTGTTATCCTTTCCCACTTCCATTGCGGGATTTCCGGTTGCTGAAGTAACCTAGAAGGTCTTTGATGTTCGGCCTTAACTTTCGAACAAGTCAAGCACTTACCAACATAAGTTGAAACGTCCTTCTTAAGGTTCGGCCACCAATACTGTTCTTTAAGATCATGGTACATTTTGCCCGCTCCGAGATGAATCGAATATCTCGATTTGTGGGCTTCATCAAGTATAAGGTTTTGTAGATCTCCATAACGAGGTACCCAAATTCTTCCGGCATAACATCGGAGTCCAGTCTCCCTAACCTCGAATCGAGAGACAAGTATGTTCAAATGTGAAATGTCCCGTTCTTATTGATTAAAAACGTTCCATATTAATTGATTTCGTTGCGAGGTTTTGACCTCTATATGAGACGTTTTTCAAAGACTGCATTCATTTTTAAAACAAACCATAACCTTTATTTCATAAATAAAGGTTTAAAAAGCTTTACGTAGATTATCAAATAATGATAATCTAAAATATCCTGTTTACACACGACCATTACATAATAGTTTACAATACAAATATGTTACATCGAAATCAGTTTCTTGAATGCAGTTTTTACACAATATCATACAAACATGGACTCCAAATCTTGTCCTTATTTTAGTATGCAACAGCGGAAGCTCTTAGTATTCACCTGAGAATAAACATGCTTTAAACGTCAACAAAAATGTTGGTGAGTTATAGGTTTAACCTATATATATCAAATCGTAACAATAGACCACAAGATTTCATATTTCAATACACATCTCATACATAGAGATAAAAATCATTCATATGGTGAACACCTGGTAACCGACATTAACAAGATGCATATATAAGAATATCCCCATCATTTCGGGACACCCTTTGGTTATGATATAAATTTCGAAGTACTAAAGCATCCGGTACTTTGGATGGGGTTTGTTAGGCCCAATAGATCTATCTTTAGGATTCACGTCAATTAGGGTGTCTGTTCCCTAATTCTTAGATTACCAGACTTAATAAAAAGGGGCATATTTGATTTCGATAATTCAACCATAGAATGTAGTTTCACGTACTTGTATCTATTTTGTAAATCATTTATAAAACCTGCATGTATTCTCATCCCAAAAATATTAGATTTTAAAAGTGGGACTATAACTCACTTTCACAGATTTTTACTTCGTCGGGAAGTAAGACTTGGCCACTGGTTGATTCACGAACCTATAACAATATATACATATATATCAAAGTATGTTCAAAATATATTTACAACACTTTTAATATATTTTGATGTTTTAAGTTTATTAAGTCAGCTGTCCTCGTTAGTAACCTACAACTAGTTGTCTACAGTTATATGTACAAAAATAAATTGATAAATATTATCTTGAATCAATCCACGACCCAGTGTATACGTATCTCAGTATTGATCACAACTCAAACTATATATATATTTTGGAATCAACCTCAACCCTGTATAGCTAACTCCAACATTCACATATAGAGTGTCTATGGTTGTTCCGAAATATATATAGATGTGTCGACATGATAGGTCGAAACATTGTATACGTGTCTATGGTATCTCAAGATTACATAATATACATTACAAGTTGATTAAGTTATGGTTGGAATAGATTTTTTACCAATTTTCACGTAGCTAAAATGAGAAAAATTATCCAATCTTGTTTTACCCATAACTTCTTCATTTTAAATCCGTTTTGAGTGAATCAAATTGCTATGGTTTCATATTGAACTCTATTTTATGAATCTAAACAGAAAAAGTATAGGTTTATAGTCAGAAAAATAAGTTGCAAGTCGTTTTTGTAAAGGTAGTCATTTCAGTCGAAAGAACGACGTCTAGATGACCATTTTAGAAAACATACTTCCACTTTGAGTTTAACCATAATTTTTGGATATAGTTTCATGTTCATAATAAAAATCATGGAATAACTACTTTTAAATCAAAGTTTATCATATTTTTTAATTAACTAACCCAAAACAGCCCGCGGTGTTACTACGACGGCGTAAATCTGGTTTTACGGTGTTTTCTTGTTTCCAGGTTTTAAATCATTAAGTTAGAATATCATATAGATATAGAACATGTGTTTAGTTGATTTTAAAAGTCAAGTTAGAAGGATTAACTTTTATTTGCGAACAAGTTTAGAATTAACTAAACTATGTTCTAGTGATTACAAGTTTAAACCTTCGAATAAGATAGCTTTATATGTATGAATCGAATGATGTTATGAACATCATTACTACCTCAAGTTCCTTGGATAAACCTACTGGAAATGAGAAAAATAGATCTAGCTTCAAAGGATCCTTGGATGGCTTGAAAGTTCTTGAAGCAGAATCATGACACGAAAACAATTTCAAGTAAGATTTTCACTCAAAATAAGATTGTTATAGTTATAGAAATTGAATTAAAGTTTGAATATAATTATTATCTAGTATTAGAAAGATAACCTACTGTAAGTAACAAAGGTTTCTTGATCTTGGATGATTATTTGGAATGGATTTAGAAAACTTGGAAGTAAACTTGCAATCTTGGAAGTATTCTTGATTTTATGAAACTAGAACTTTTGGAATTTATGAAGAACACTTGGAACTTGAAGATAGAACTTGAGAGAGATCAATTAGATGAAGAAAATTGTAGAATTAAAGTGTTTGTAGGTGTTTTTGGTCGTTGGTGTATGGATTAGATATAAAGGATATGTAATTTTGTTTTCATGTAAATAAGTCATGAATGATTACTCATATTTTTGTAATTTTATGAGATATTTCATGCTAGTTGCCAAATGATGGCTCCCACATGTGTTAGGTGACTCACATGGGCTGCTAAGAGCTGATCATTGGAGTGTATATACCAATAGTACATACATCTAAAAGCTGTGTATTGTACGAGTACGAATACGGGTGCATACGAGTAGAATTGTTGATGAAACTGAACGAGGATGTAATTGTAAGCATTTTTGTTAAGTAGAAGTATTTTGATAAGTGTCTTGAAGTCTTTAAAAAGTGTATGAATACATATTAAAACACTACATGAATATACATTTTAACTGAGTCGTTAAGTCATCGTTAGTCGTTACATGTAAGTGTTGTTTTGAAACCTTTAGGTTAACGATCTTGTTAAGTGTTGTTAACCCAATGTTTATAATATCAAATGGGATTTTAAATTATTATATTATCATGATATTATGATGTATAAATATCTCTTAATATGATATATATACATTAAATGTCGTTACAACGATAATCGTTACATATATGTCTCGTTTCAAAATCATTAAGTTAGTAGTCTTGTTTTTACATATGTATTTCATTGTTAATACACTTAATAATATATTTACTTATCATTTAACATAATTAACCAAGTGTATCAATATCTTAATATGATTCATATGTACCTAGTAAGACGTTGTTATAACGATAATCGTTATATATATCGTTTTCGAGTTTCTTAAATTAATAGTCTCATTTTTATGTATATAACTCATTGTTAAAATACCTAATGAGATACATACTTATAATAAAATCATGTTAACTATATATATAACCATATATATGTCATCGTATAGTTTTTACAAGTTTTAACGTTCGTGAATCACCGATCAACTTGGGTGGTCAATTGTCTATATGAAACCTATTTCAATTAATCAAGTCTTAACAAGTTTGATTGCTTAACATGTTGGAAACACTTAATCATGTAAATAACAATTTCATTTAATATATATATAAACATGGAAAAGTTCGGGTCACTACAGTACCTACCTGTTAAATAAATTTCGTCCTAAAATTTTAAGCAGTTGTAGGTGTTGACGTATCTTCTGGAAATAAATGCGGGTATTTCTTCTTCATCTGATCTTCACACTCCCAGGTGAACTCGGGTCCTCTACGAGCATTCCATCGAACCTTAACAATCGGTATCTTGTTTTGTTTAAGTCTCTTAACCTCACGATCCATTATTTCGACGGGTTCTTCAATGAATTGAAGTTTTTCATTGATTTGGATTTCGTCCAATGGAATAGTGAGATCTTCTTTAGTAAAACATTTCTTCAAATTTGAGACGTGGAAAGTGTTATGTACAGCCGTGAGTTGTTGAGGTAGCTCCAGCTGGTAAGCTACTGGTCCGACACGATCAATAATCTTGAATGGTCTAATATACCTTGGATTTAATTTCCCTCGTTTACCAAATCGAACAACGCCTTTCCAAGGTGCAACTTTAAGCATGACCATCTCTCTAATTTCAAATTCTATATCTTTTCTTTTAATGTCAGTGTAGCTCTTTTGTCGACTTTGGGCGGTTTTCAACCGTTGTTGAATTTGGATGATCTTCTCGGTAGTTTCTTGTATTATCTCCGGACCCGTAATCTGTCTATCCCCCACTTCACTCCAACAAATCGGAGACCTACACTTTCTACCATAAAGTGCTTCAAACGGCGCCATCTCAATGCTTGAATGGTAGCTGTTGTTGTAGGAAAATTCTGCTAACGGTAGATGTCGATCCCAACTGTTTCCGAAATCAATAACACATGCTCGTAGCATGTCTTCAAGCGTTTGTATCGTCCTTTCACTCTGCCCATCAGTTTGTGGATGATAGGCAGTACTCATGTCTAGACGAGTTCCTAATGCTTGCTGTAATGTCTGCCAGAATCTTGAAATAAATCTGCCATCCCTATCAGAGATAATAGAGATTGGTATTCCATGTCTGGAGACGACTTCCTTCAAATACAGTCGTGCTAACTTCTGATTTGGTGAGACGATCAACTATTACCCAAATAGTATCAAAACCACTTGCAGTCCTTGGAAATTTAGTGATGAAATCCATGGTAATATTTTCCCATTTCCATTCCGGGATTTCGGGTTGTTGAAGTAGACCTGATGGTTTCTGATGCTCAGCTTTGACCTTAGAACACGTCAAACATTCTCCTACGTATTTAGCAACATCGGCTTTCATACCCGGCCACCAAAAATGTTTCTTGAGATCCTTGTACATCTTCCCCGTTCCAGGATGTATTGAGTATCTAGTTTTATGAGCTTCTCTAAGTACCATTTCTCTCATATCTCCAAATTTTGGTACCCAAATCCTTTCAGCCCTATACCGGGTTCTGTCTTCCCGAATATTAAGATGCTTCTCCGATCCTTTGGGTATTTCATCCTTTAAATTTCCCTCTTTTAAAACTCCTTGTTGCGCCTCCTTTATTTGAGTAGTAAGGTTATTGTGAATCATTATATTCATAGATTTTACTCGAATGGGTTCTCTGTCCTTCCTGCTCAAGGCGTCGGCTACCACATTTGCCTTCCCCGGGTGGTAACGAATCTCAAAGTCGTAATCATTCAACAATTCAATCCACCTACGCTGCCTCATATTCAGTTGTTTCTGATTAAATATGTGTTGAAGACTTTTGTGGTCAGTATATATAATACTTTTGACCCCATATAAGTAGTGCCTCCAAGTCTTTAATGCAAAAACAACCGCGCCTAATTCCAAATCATGCATCGTATAATTTTGCTCGCGAATCTTCAATTGTCTAGACGCATAAGCAATCACCTTCGTCCGTTGCATTAATACACAACCGAGACCTTGATTTGATGCGTCACAATAAATCACAAAATCATCATTCCCTTTAGGCAATGACAATATAGGTGTCGTAGTTAGCTTTTTCTTCAATAATTGAAACGCCTTTTCTTGTTCATCCTTCCATTCAAATTTCTTCCCTTTATGCGTTAATGCAGTCAAGGGTTTTGCTATTTTGGAGAAATCTTGGATGAATCTTCTGTAGTAACCAGCCAATCCTAAAAATTGACGTATATGCTTCGGAGTTTTTGGGGTTTCCCACTTTTCAACGATTTCGATCTTTACCGGGTCCACCTGGATACCTTCTTTGTTCACTATGTGACCGAGGAATTGAACTTCTTCCAACCAAAATGCACACTTTGAAAACTTAGCGTACAGTTTTTCTTTCCTCAATACTTCTAGCACTTTTCTCAAATGTTCTTCGTGCTCTTGATCATTCTTTGAGTAAATAAGTATGTTATCGATGAAAACAATGACAAACTTGTCAAGATATGGCCCACACACTCGGTTCATAAGGTCCATGAACACAGCTGGTGCGTTAGTCAATCCAAACGGCATAAACATAAACTCGTAATGACCATAACGCGTCCTAAAAGCAGTTTTTGGAATATCATCTTCCTTTACTCGCATTTGATGATATCCAGAATGTAAATCGATCTTCGAATAAACTGACGAGCCTTGTAGTTGATCAAATAAGTCATCAATTCTCGGCAGTGGATAACGGTTTTTGATGGTAAGTTTGTTCAACTCTCTGTAGTCAATATACAACCTAAATGTACCATCCTTCTTCTTGACAAACAAAACAGGAGCTCCCCATGGTGATGTGCTTGGTCGAATGAAACCACGTTCTAATAGTTCTTGCAGTTGGCTTTGCAGTTCTTTCATCTCGCTGGGTGCGAGTCTATAAGGAGCACGAGCTATTGGTGCAGCTCCTGGTACAAGATCTATTTGAAATTCAACAGATCGATGTGGAGGTAGTCCCGGTAATTCTTTCAGAAATACATCGGGACGGGAACATCATTGATGCTCTTTTCTTCAGTTTGTACTTTCTCGACGTGTGCTAGAACAGCATAGCAACCTTTTCTTATTAGTTTTTGTGCCTTCAAATTACTAATAAGATGTAGCTTCATGTTACCCTTTTCTACGTACACCATTAAGGGTTCTCCTTCTTCTCGTACAATGCAAATTGCATTTTTATAATATACGATCTCTGCTTTCACCTTCTTCAGCCAGTCCATGCCAACTATTACATCAAAACTCCCTAACTCTACTGGTATCAAATCAATCTTAAATATTTCGCTACCCAGTTTAATTTCTCGATTCCGGCATATATTATCTGCTGAAATTAATTTACCGTTTGCTAATTCGAGTAAAAATTTACTATCCAACGGCGTCAATGGACAACTTAATTTAGCACAAAAATCTCTACTCATATAGCTTCTATCCGCACCCGAATCAAATAAAACGTAAGCAGATTTATTATCAATAAGAAACGTACTCGTAACAAGCTCCGGGTCTTCCTGTGCCTCTGCCGCATTAATATTGAAAACTCTTCCGCGGCCTTGTCCATTCGTGTTCTCCTGGTTCGGGCAATTTCTAATAATGTGGCCCGGTTTTCCACATTTATAACAAACTACATTGGCATAACTTGCTCCGACACTACTTGCTCTGCCATTACTCGTTCTGACACCATTTGTTCCTTTTGTTCTGTTAACCCCTGGTCCGTAGACCTCACACTTCGCCGCGCTATGACCATTTCTTTTACACTTGTTGCAAAATTTGGTGCAGAACCCCGAGTGATACTTTTCACACCTTTGGCATAGCTGCTTTTGATTGTTGTTGTTGTTGCGATTGTTATTGTTGTTGGGACGATTGTTGTAGTTGCTGTTGTTGTTGTTGTTGTTGTTGTTGTTGTTGTTGTTGTTGTTGTTGTTGTTGGGCCGTTTGTTGTAGTTGCGATTGATGTTGCGATTGTTGGGATAATTGTTGCGATTATTATTGTAATTGCTGTTGTTGTTGTATTGGTGATTCTTATCACCGTTTTCCTCCCACTTTCTTTTGACTTGCTTCACATTGGCCTCTTCAGCTGTCTGTTCTTTAATTATTTCCTCAATCTGGTTCACTAGTTTGTGAGCCATTCTACATGCCTGTTGTATGGAGGCGGGCTCGTGTGAACTTATATCTTCTTGGATTCTTTCCGGTATTCCTTTCACAAACGCGTCGATCTTCTCTTCCTCATCTTCGAACGCTCCCGGACACAATAGGCATAATTCTGTGAATCATCTTTCGTACGTGGTAATATCAAATCCTTGGGTTCGTAACCCTCTAAGTTCTGTCTTGAGCTTATTGACCTCGGTTCTGGGACGGTACTTCTCATTCATCAAGTGCTTGAATGCTGACCACGGTAGTGCGTAAGCATCATCTTATCCCAGTTGCTCTAGATAGGTATTCCACCATGTTAACGCAGAACCTGTGAAGGTATGCGTAGCGTACTTCACTTTGTCCTCTTCACTACACTTACTTATGGCAAACACCGATTCGACCTTCTCGGTCCACCGTTTCAATCCGATCGGTCCTTCGGTTCCATCAAATTCCAAAGGTTTGCAGGCAGTGAATTCTTTGTAGGTGCATCCTACACGATTTCCTGTACTGCTAGATCCAAGGTTATTGTTGGTATGTAGCGCAGCCTGTACTACGGCTATGTTTGAAGCTAGAAAAGTACGGAATTCCTCTTCATTCATATTCACGGTGTGTCGAGTAGTCGGTGCCATTTCCTTCAAAATAGTCAGATGGAACAAGTTAATCATACAGAATATTAAGAGTAGTTAATAGTATTTCAAAGCATAATATGAACTCATTTATAAAAACTTTTTCTTCATATTAGCGTTTTATAAGTTTAAATTCGGGTAGTACCTACCCGTTAAGTTCATACTTAGTAGCTAATATACAATTCAACTACTACAATTCTATATGAAAAACTGATTATAATAATATTTCGCGTTCAAACTTTTATACAATATTTTACAAACTTACAATACCGCTTATTTTACATAAAGCATGAAATATAGCACACAATAACTTTGATACAAGATAGTTGTGAAGATAATTCTAGCTAGTACACAAGTCGTTCAGCAAAGGCAATAAAGACACGTAATTCATACGTCCAGAAACAAGTCATGCATTATGGTTTTACTAGGACTACTTCCCATCCTTGGTCTTGTGGAACATAACTGTTATGCCCGTTTATAAGATAGAGTGTTGTAACGTCGTCAAAGGGACGAGGGTTACGTAATGACCAACAGTCTCGTAATAACCTAAAAACCTCATTTCTTACCCCAATTACCGACTCCGTCACTTGTGGGAACGTTTTATTTAATAGCTGTAGCCCGATGTTCTTTTTCTCACTTTGGTGAGAAGCGAACATTACTAACCCGTAAGCATAGCATGCTTCTTTATGTTGCATGTTAGCCGCTTTTTCTAAATCATGAAGTCCTATATTCGGATACATTGAGTCAAAATAATTTCTTAACCCGTTGCGTAAAATAGCATTTGGGTTCCCCGCAATATATGCGTCAAAGTAAACACATCGTAACTTATGGGTTTCCCAATGTGATATCCCCCATCTTTCAAACGAAAGTCTCTTATAAACCAAGACATTCTTGGAACGTTCTTTGAATGTCTTACAAACTGATCTCGCCTTAAATAGTTGTGCCGAGGAATTCTGACCGACTCTAGACAAGATTTCATCAATCATGTCTCCGGGTAGGTCTCTTAAAATATTGGGTTGTCTATACATTTTGTGTTTTTAAACTGTAAAATAGACAAGAGTTAGATTCATAAAAAAATACTTATTAATACAAGCAATTTTTACATATATCATAAAGCATAAGCACACTATATTACATATATTACACCACACGAATACAACTATCTTATTCCGACTCGCTCGTTTCTTCTTCTTCAGTTTTGGTTCGTTTTGCCAAGTTTCTAGGGATATATGATGTTCCCCTAATACTAGCTGTCGTTTTCCACAACGGTTTAGAAAAACCTGGTGGTTTAGAGGTTTCCGGGTCATTGTTACAACTTAAGGACTTCGGGGGTTGACGATACATATAAAGTTCATCGGGGTTGGAATTAGATTTCTCTATTTTTAAGCCCTTTCCCTTATTATTTTCTTTTGCTTTTTTAAATTCAGTTGGGGTAATTTCTATAACATCATCGGAATTCTCGTCGGAATCCGATTCATCGGAGAATTGGTAATCCTCTTAATATTTTGCTTCCTTGGCGGAAACACCATTGACCATAATTAACCTTGGTCGGTTAGTTGAGGATTTTCTTTTACTTAACCGTTTTATTATTTCCCCCACCGGTTCTATTTCCTCCTCCGGTTCCTCATCTTCCGGTTCTGATTCTTCTTCCGGTTCCTCTTCGGGAACTTGTGAATCAGTCTAATATATATTCGACTCTTCGTTATTATTAGGTGAGTCAATGGGATTTGTGCTAGAGGTAGACATCTATCACACAATATCTAACATGTTAAGAGATTAATATATCACATAATATATACATGTTAATAATATATAGTTTCCAACAAAAATGTTAAGCAATCATTTTTAAAGAAAACACAGTCGAAGTCCAGACTCACTAATGCATCCTAACAAACTCGATAAGACACACTAATGCAAATTTTCTGGTTCTCTAAGACCAACGGTCGGATACCAACTGAAATGTCCCGTTCTTATTGATTAAAAACGTTCCATATTAATTGATTTCGTTGCGAGGTTTTGACCTCTATATGAGACGTTTTTCAAAGACTGCATTCATTTTTAAAACAAACCATAACCTTTATTTCATAAATAAAGGTTTAAAAAGCTTTACGTAGATTATCAAATAATGATAATCTAAAATATCCTGTTTACACACGACCATTACATAATGGTTTACAATACAAATATGTTACATCGAAATCAGTTTCTTGAATGCAGTTTTTACACAATATCATACAAACATGGACTCCAAATCTTGTCCTTATTTTACTATGCAACAGCGGAAGCTCTTAGTATTCACCTGAGAATAAACATGCTTTAAACGTCAACAAAAATGTTGGTGAGTTATAGGTTTAACCTATATATATCAAATCGTAACAATAGACCACAAGATTTCATATTTCAATACACATCCCATACATAGAGATAAAAATCATTCATATGGTGAACACCTGGTAACCGACATTAACAAGATGCATATATAAGAATATCCCCATCATTCCTGGGCACCCTTCGGATATGATATAAATTTCGAAGTACTAAAGCATCCGGTACTTTGGATGGGGTTTGTTAGGCCCAATAGATCTATCTTTAGGATTCGCGTCAATTGGGGTGTCTGTTCCCTAATTCTTAGATTACCAGACTTAATAAAAAGGGGCATATTCGATTTCGATAATTCAACCATAGAATGTAGTTTCACGTACTTGTGTCTATTTTGTAAATCATTTATAAAACCTGCATGTATTCTCATCCAAAAATATTAGAATTTAAAAGTGGGACTATAACTCACTTTCACAGATTTTTACTTCGTCGGGAAGTAAGACTTGGCCACTGGTTGATTCACGAACCTATAACAATATATACATATATATCAAAGTATGTTCAAAATATATTTACAACACTTTTAATATATTTTGATGTTTTAAGTTTATTAAGTCAGCTGTCCTCGTTAGTAACCTACAACTAGTTGTCCACAGTTATATGTACAGAAATAAATCGATAAATATTATCTTGAATTAATCCACGACCCTGTGTATACGTATCTCAGTATTGATCACAACTCAAACTATATATATTTTGGAATCAACCTCAACCCTGTATAGCTAACTCCAACATTCACATATAGAGTGTCTATGGTTGTTCCGAAATATATATAGATGTGTCGACATGATAGGTCGAAACATTGTATACGTGTCTATGGTATCTCAAGATTACATAATATACAATACAAGTTGATTAAGTTATGGTTGGAATAGATTTGTTACCAATTTTCACGTAGCTAAAATGAGAAAAATTATCCAATCTTGTTTTACCCATAACTTCTTCATTTTAAATCCGTTTTGAGTGAATCAAATTGCTATGGTTTCATATTGAACTCTATTTTATTAATCTAAACAGAAAAAGTATAGGTTTATAGTCGGAAAAATAAGTTACAAGTCGTTTTTGTAAAGGTAGTCATTTCAGTCGAAAGAACGACGTCTAGATGACCATTTTAGAAAACATACTTCCACTTTGAGTTTAACCATAATTTTTGGATATAGTTTCATGTTCATAATAAAAATCATGAAATAACAACTTTTAAATCAAAGTTTATCATAGTTTTTAATTAACTAACCCAAAACAGCCCGCGGTGTTACTACGACGGCGTAAATCCGGTTTTACGGTGTTTTCGTGTTTCCAGGTTTTAAATCATTAAGTTAGCATATCATATAGATATAGAACATGTGTTTAGTTGATTTTAAAAGTCAAGTTAGAAGGATTAACTTTTATTTGCGAACAAGTTTAGAATTAACTAAACTATGTTCTAGTGATTACAAGTTTAAACCTTCGAATAAGATAGCTTAATATGTATGAATCGAATGATGTTATGAACATCATTACTACCTCAAGTTCCTTGGATAAACCTACTGGAAATGAGAAAAATAGATCTAGCTTCAAAGGATCCTTGGATGGCTTGAAAGTTCTTGAAGCAGAATCATGACACGAAAACAATTTCAAGTAAGATTTTCACTCAAAATAAGATTGTTATAGTTATAGAAATTGAATTAAAGTTTGAATATGATTATTACCTTGTATTAGAAAGATAACCTACTGTAAGTAACAAAGGTTTCTTGATCTTGGATGATTATTTGGAATGGATTTAGAAAACTTGAAAGTAAACTTGCAATCTTGGAAGTATTCTTGATTTTATGAAACTAGAACTTTTGGAATTTATGAAGAACACTTGGAACTTGAAGATAGAACTTGAGAGAGATCAATTAGATGAAGAAAATTGAAGAATGAAAGTGTTTGTAGGTGTTTTTGGTCGTTGGTGTATGGATTAGATATAAAGGATATGTAATTTTGTTTTCATGTAAATAAGTCATGAATGATTACTCATATTTTTGTAATTTTATGAGATATTTCATGCTAGTTGCCAAATGATGGCTCCCACATGTGTTAGGTGACTCACATAGGCTGCTAAGATCTGATCATTGGAGTGTATATACCAATAGTACATACATCTAAAAGCTGTGTATTGTACGAGTATGAATACGGGTGCATACGAGTAGAATTGTTGATGAAACTGAACGAGGATGTAATTGTAAGCATTTTTGTTAAGTAGAAGTATTTTGATAAGTGTCTTGAAGTCTTTCAAAAGTGTATGAATACATATTAAAACACTACATGTATATACATTTTAACTGAGTCGTTAAGTCATCGTTAGTCGTTACATGTAAGTGTTGTTTTGAAACCTTTAGGTTAACGATCTTGTTAAGTGTTGTTAACCCAATGTTTATAATATCAAATGAGATTTTAAATTATTATATTATCATGATATTATGATGTATAAATATCTCTTAATATGATATATATACATTAAATATCGTTACAACGATAATCGTTACATATATGTCTCGTTTCAAAATCATTAAGTTAGTAGTCTTGTTTTTACATATGTATTTCATTGTTAATACACTTAATAATATATTTACTTATCATTTAACATAATTAACCAAGTGTATCAATATCTTAATATGATTCATATGTACCTAGTAAGACGTTGTTATAACGATAATCGTTATATATATCGTTTTCGAGTTTCTTAAATTATTAGTCTCATTTTTATGTATATAACTCATTGTTAAAATACCTAATGAGATACATACTTATAATAAAATCATGTTAACTATATATATAACCATATATATGTCATCGTATAGTTTTTACAAGTTTTAACGTTCGTGAATCACCGATCAACTTGGGTGGTCAATTGTCTATATGAAACCTATTTCAATTAATCAAGTCTTAACAAGTTTGATTGCTTAACATGTTGGAAACACTTAATCATGTAAATAACAATTTCATTTAATATATATATAAACATGGAAAAGTTCGGGTCACTACAAAATGTTCGTGAGATATATTCTCCTCCTTGAGAGCCTCATCTTGGGCTACTCGGATCTGGCTATTGAGGTTTGAATGAATGGTGATGTTCAGTGCCCGAACACGAAGAGGTGCCATCCTCTCCTTTCGGCTCAAAGCATCAGCTACAACATTGGCCTTACCAGGATGATAACGAAGTTCATAATCATAGTCGTTCAGCGTCTCGATCCATCGACGCTGTCTCATATTTAGTTTCTTCTGATCGAAGATGTGCTGGAGACTCTTGTGGTCGGTGAAGATAGTACTTTTAGTTCTATACAAATAGTGTCTCCACAATTTGAGCGCAAAGACAACGGCTCCAAGTTCGAGATTGTGAGTAGTGTAGTTCCACTCATGAATCTTCAATTGACGGGAAGCATAAGTGATAACCTTTGTGCGTTGCATCAGTACACAACCAAAACCGCTTTTCGAAGCATCGCAATAAATGACGAAATCGTCACTGCCTTCAGGAAGTGATAAGATAGGTGCGGTGGTCAACTTTTTCTTCAAAGTTTGAAATGCTGATTCGTGCGTGGGTTCCTAAATGAACTTCTCCCCTTTGTGAGTCAGTGCGGTCAAAGGACGCCCAATCAGAGAAAATCCTTCAATAAATCTTCGGTAGTAACCGGCGAGACCTAGAAATTGGCGGATGTGAGTTGGGGTAGTGGGGGTTTCCTACTTGCTGATAGCTTCAATCTTGGCGGGATCAACTTTGATACCCTGATCGCTCACAACATGACCCAGAAATTGGACTTCCTTCAACCAAAATTCACACTTGGAGAATTTCGCATCAAGTTGCTCTTGTCTCAAGAGTTCAAGCACTAATAGAAGATGTTGCTCATGCTCTTCTTCGCTTTTGGAGTAGATGAGGATATCATCTTTGAAGACGATAACGAACTTATCTAGGTATGGCTTGCAGACACGATTCATGAGATCCATGAACACGGAAGGTGCGTTGGTTAAACTGAATGGCATCACGAGAAAATCATAATGACCATAACAAGTTCTGAATGCAGTCTTAATCACATCTCTTTCTTTTACCCTCAACTGGTGATAACCGGATCGTACATTGATCTTAGAGTAGATGCTCGATCCTTGTAGTTGGTCAAAAAGATCGTTAATACGGGGAAGGGGATACCGATTCTTGATCGTCAATTTGTTGAGTTCACGGTAGTCGATACACATACGGAAGGATCCATCCTTCTTCTTCACAAACAACACAGGTGCGCCCCAAGGCGAGAAACTTGGTTGGATAAATCCACGGTCAAGCAGTTCTTGTAGTTGGCTCTGCAACTCTTGCATTTCGGAAGGTGCGAGTCGATAAGGTGCACGAGCTACGTGTGCAGATCCTGGCACTAAATCGATCTGAAACTCTACTGCTTTTGGTGGCGACAATCCAGGCAATTCTTCAGGAAAGACATCGGAAAATTCGTTCATAATTCGAACATCGTCCACACTCTTCACCTCGGTTTCTACCGTTTTCACATGTGCTAGGACAGCAAGACGTTCTTTCTTCATGATCTTTTGCGCTTTTACGCAACTAATGAGGTTCAGCTTCGAGGTACATCTCTCTCCGTAAATAATCAGTGGCTCACCATCTCCTTGTGGTATACGAAGAGCTTTATCTCCACATATAATGTCAGCCTTTATCTTGGTCAAACAGTCCATACCGACAATAACATCAAAGATTCCCAACTTAATGGGTATCAAGTCAATCTTGAAATCCACACCAGCTATGTTGATAATAGCTCCTAGACTAATTTGGTCAACTTTCTCAAGTTTTCCATTGGCTATCTCTACAAGCATACTCTCCTTTAAAGGAACTAACGACCAATTTATCTTATCGCAAAAGTGTCTACATACATAACTTCTATCGGCACCAGTATCAAATAGGACAGAAGCTAATAGATTGTTGATAGTGAATATACCTGTCACCAAGTCGGGGTTCTTACGGGCGTCCCTTGCATTAACGTTGAAAGCTCTGCCATGCGGTGGTCCACAATCCTTTCGCTTGTTGGGACACGCATTTCTGAAATGGCCCGTCTATTCTCATTCGTAGCACTTTTTCGGTCCATTGGGGTTCGCCTTCACATTCAGGGTGGTGACCTTGCAATCCTTACTGATATTTCCAGTCCGTTGGCACTTTTCGCAAACAACATTACAATACCCGGTATAGTGCTTGTAGCACCTCTTGCATTGCGGTAAGGTACCCTTGTAGTTGGGGTTCGAGTTGGTGTTCGGATTGGGATTCCCACCGTTGTTATTTCCTCTGAAACCCTCATGTCGCTTCGTCGGATTTTGATCATAGGCTCTACCCTTGTTATTGTTGTTGTCCCACTTGCGCTTATCACTACTACCTGCTTCAGACTTAGCCTTCTCCGGTTCATCGATGATGATTTGGTTCATTAAAGTATGCGCCATGCGCATTGCCTCCGGGACATTAGGTGGCTTAGACGAGGTGACATTTCCCTTAATGGACTTAGGAAGTCCCCACAAGTACCTCTCCATACGCTTGAATTCCGGGGTGACCATGGTAGGACACTTCAGGGATAGTTCCAAATACCTACGATTGTACCCATCGAGATCGTTCCCTACAACCTTCATCTGCATAAACTCAATCTCCATCTTCTGTATCTCAGTTCTCGGACAATACTCTTCAATCATGGCCGCTTTGAATTCTTCCCATGGCGTGGCATACGCCTCATCAATACCCTTGGCTTGAGCCATTGTGTTCCACCAAGTGAGGGCACCATCCGCCAGTGTACAAGAGGCATATTTTATCTTGTTTGCCTTTGAGCAATTGCTAACTCGGAATACAGATTCTAATTTTTTAAACCACCTAGTGAGACCAACTGGCCCCTCCGTTCCACTAAAGTTATGGGGCTTGCAGCTTTGGAACTCTTTGTACGTGCACCCATTACGAATGGGCTGAATAATTGGTGGCGGTGGGGCTTGGGGTTGCATTTCCGAAATGGCTGCGGCTACCCTTTCGGCAATCATTTCCTCGATTTGGGTTGTGGTCGGTGTTGATCTTCCGTTGGCCATGATGTTCTAAACAAAATTTTGACTCAAGTCAAAATCCAGCATTCAATATATAATAATACAGTATACAACAACCAACATGTAAACATCACAACACATGTTAATTAAGTAGAGCAACTAGATACAGATATCACAAAACCATCGTACAGTAACGTAAATAGAACACTTGTGCAAAAAGTAAACAACACAAAGTTCCATTCATTAATAATAAGTTTCATACATCCGCATAGATTCATACAATACATAAGTAATACATAAAATACAAATGAGATTACATAATGAAATCTACTACAAAAGCCCTACGGTGATGGTGGGTATAGGATGTCCAATACGTGGGACATCTGGTCCTCGAGCTCAGTTACCCGAGCACGGAGGATCTCCACATCCCTCATCAGTTCCTCGACAGAGGGGGATGGTGGGGCAGGCAGTGTAGTCGGTACGGATGGTGCTGGTGGAGCTGGTGGTGCAGACGGTCCGGCTCCAGAAGTAGAGGCTGCGAAGCGGTAAGGCTTATGGATGAAGGGATCAGCAGGATACGGCACAAGCCGCTTTCGGGCGGTAACCCTACGACGCCGACCATATGCGTCAGTGAATGCTCGACCTCTATTAATCCCTGGAATAATGGTACCATCAAAACGGTACTGCTTCTTCGGCGGGGTAGAGGGTGGCTGTACAGGTGCATCATCAGGGTCCTACTCGTCGGAGTCATCGTCACTAGAGTCGTCTGTGGATGAGTCGTCGGATGACGGGTCATCTGAATCATGTGGAGGTGGTTGCACGGGTGGCTGTACTGGCTCTCCTCGGGCAACCATCATCTGTAGGTATCGGGCGGGTCCGATCGGCACGAGACATCCATCAGGAGCGCGTCGGGACCAATGACGATACTGATTATGGAATGGACCTTCCTCAAATTCTGCGGGAATCACAACACTACCGGGGCGGGGCTGTGGCTCCTGAGGTCCTGGGGCAGGTGGAGCTGGAATCTCCGGGAGGTCCTCGACTCCGTCAGAAGTAACCATCGGGCCAGGTGCATGACTACTAGCTCCGGAGGACGAATCACCTGAGTCACTAGAGGGTGTCGCTGACAGGATCTGAGGATCGGCAACAGTGGCAGGTGAAGTGGCTGATGAGTCTGTGTCGCTGTCCAAAATGATAGCAGGTGGAATACCCGACATCTGAACAAAGAAAAATAAATTTTCCATGTCAGTAAGTCATAAAGAACTACAACAGTCTAAATCATGCATAGCAGTAAATAGCATGGCAATAATAACGAATCATACAGAAGTAGCATGCAATCGAAAGAAAATAATAGCATGCAGTAGTGAAAACAAGTAGCATATGGCATATAGCAGTAAAAGTAAGCAGCAACATGCAGTAAGTTCAGCGAAAACAAGTAAACTAGCAAGTTGTAGATTAGTCCTATTAGTGAATCCTACTCGGGTCGGTCTTGACTCACTAATGCAACCTAATTCCCTACAACCAATGCTCTGATACCAAATGTGATGCCCCGTACTAAATCAACATGTACGGACCATCAACAACATGATCATTACAAGGTCAAACACTATATGCGTTTTCAAAACAAGTTTGCATTCATGATAAAAGGTTACGTCATAACTAACGTCGAATGTTTTACATCGAAAGTATGCTTTTATGAATAGAAGCAAAGATAATAGTGCGTGACCCTGAGGTCGTTAAAAATCATAGTTTCAAAAGTAATAATGTTTATGAATGCAGGATAAACGTTCATGCGGTGACATCTCTAAAGCAGCGGGTATCTACAGCAAGACTAGTACAACAGCGGAAGCAACCTTAAGAACCTGAGAAAAACATGCTTAAAACCGTCAACACAAAGGTTGTTGAGCTATAGTTTAAGTATAACAGTAATGTAAGGTAGGCCACGAGATTTCAATGCTACAAAGAGCGTTTCAAAACAGTATGTAAAGTATATGTTTAACCGTGGGCACTTGGTAACTAACTTAACGTTTATAACCCCCTGAAAGTACACTTGGCGAGTGCGTATGTTTACGAAGTATTAAAAACCCGTTAAATGCTAGCGCTGCTAGCCCAAGTGGGGATGTCAAACCCTATGGATCCATATCTAAGATTCGCATTCACCGGTTCAAAAACCGATGACTAAACGTTACCGAGCTAAAGGGAATGTTTATGCCGTTGTATAACCCACACATATATAAAGTTTAAGTACTCGTGCATAGTATGTAAAACGTAAAACGCGCATGTATTCTCAGTTCCCAAAATAGTTAAAGTAAAAAGGGATGCTATAACTGAAAGGACCCGTTCATATACATTATAAACGATTCACAATAGTTGATTACATCGCGAGGTATTTGACCTCTATATGATATGTTTTACAAACATTGCATTCGTTTTTAAAAGACAAACTTTCTTTACATCAAAAATTGACGGCATGCATACCATTTCATATTACATCCAACTATAATTGACTTAATATTAATCTTGATGAACTCAACAACTCGAATGCAACGTCTTTCAAAGTATGTCTTGAATGACTCCAAGTAATATCCTTAAAATGAGCTAATACACAGCGGAAGAATTCTTTAATACCTGATAATAAACATGCTTTAAAGTGTCAACCAAAAGGTTGGTGAGTTCATTAGTTTATCATAATCCATCATTTCCGTAATAGTAATAGACCACAAGATTTCAGTTTCTATAAATATCCGTACACTCGCAAGTGTATAAAAGTATTCTATAAGTTGTAGGCACCCGGTAACAAGCTTTAACGTTCATGTTTTACCCTCTGAAGTACACCAGATCAGGTGTGTTTAAAATAACCTCGAAGTACTAAAGCATCCCATAGTCAGGATGGGGTTTGTCAGACCCAATAGATCTATCTTTAGGATTCGCGCCTACCGTACATAGACAAGTAGTTTAATGTTACCAAGCTAAGGGTATATTTCTGGTTTAAACCCACATAGAATTAGTTTTAGTACTTGTGCCTATTTCGTAAAACATTTATAAATCAGCACATGTATTCTCAGCCCAAAAATATATATAAAATGGAGCAAATGAAACTCACAATACTGTATTTCGTAGCAATTATGTATATGACGACACTGAACAAGTGCAGTGTTTGTCTCGGATTCATGAACCTATATTAAGTATATATATATTTATATGTTGGTCAATATCTGTCTAACAATTTAGGTCAAGTCGTAGAGTATCACAATCCTAATGCTCGAGACCGACATGCAAAAGTCAACAAAAGTCAACTTGACCCAAAATGACTTCCAAAATCTATACATGTTTATTATATAACTTATATATAGTAGTTTTATATATTTAAATATATTTATCAGATCTTATTATACTAAATAATACAAGTCATTTATTAATAAATAAAAATTTATTTTAAAATTCATATATGATAAAAATATACTTTTATATATCTCAAATAATAAAATTTATAAAATTCACTTAATATCATAAAAATATAATGGTATGTATTATTAATGTAATTACATTACGTGTGGTAAAAATATCTTTGTACGCATATTTATTTGATAAAATAATATTGATAATAATAATAATGATAAAAATAATAAAATGATAGTTTCAATAAAAATATTAATTTTTAGTAATAAAGATAATTTTAGTAATAACATCAACTGATAACAGTTATAATAATCGTTTTAATAATAATATTAAAATTAATGATAATTCAGTTGACCATATCTTTTAATCCATTCATCGAAACCACACGATTTCTAAATGAAAAGTTATTAATTTTTTCTTCAGATTTTCAACGACATGCATATCATATAACTTATCTCAGTAGCATATGTATCAAATTCGTGATTTATCATAAACTATTTAATGACGAAACTAAGCATACAAACATGCATAATCATATATACTCGAGCACTAGTCAGGGATACACTATTAATATATAAAAGATAAGATATGAATGCTCACGTATCAATATTGTGATTCAATATTGCAGGAAAGTACGTAGACGCAACGAAAATGATAAACGTTAGGTTGACCTCACGAGCAATACCCTCGATCAATACCCATAACCTTCATAGCTATAACCCATAATTTCCTTAGCTCTAACCCATTTGAAAACTTATTTTAAAATCGTCTGAATATAACTCCGTCGTATTATTTTATGTATACTAATAATATCTTGAAATAATACTAAGTAAATATATATATATATATATATATATATATATATATATATATATATATATATATATATATATATATATATATATATATTCGATTGAGAGAGTTTAGAGAAATATATTTTCAAGTTTCAATGAAATAATGAAACCTATTGAATTCTATTTATAATAGATTTTTGAATTATTAAAGTGAATTATTAAAGTATGAATTATTAAAGTGAATTATTAAAGTATAAATTATTAAAGTAAATTATTAAAGTATGAATTATTAAAGTGAATTATTAAAGTATGAATTATTAAAGTGAATTATTAAAGTATGAATTATTAAAGTGAATTATTAAAGTATGAATTATTAAAGTGAATTATTAAAGTTAAAGTAAAATAAAAGTAAAGTAAAGGTAAAGTTAAAGTATAGTAAAAGTATAAAACTATGTACGTATAATACGCGTATAAAAATATATATAATATTAATTTAAATAGTTATATATATATATATATATATATATATATATATATATATATATATATATATATTTAATAAAATAAAATATAAATATCGTTATCTTTATCATACTGGTTAAGTAATGAGTTGTCAAAAAAAAAAAAAAATAGATTTCTTAAATCACAGTGGACCTCATAACATAGGCCCGTAATCATATCATAATGTATCTGATAATTCAATCATTTGATATTATCTCTTAATTCTGTCGATAAATATATCGAAACAAATATGTTTATGTAAAGTATCATATATCTAATACTTTGTTAATGTTTTCAGTTAATGTTATATATTATATATACATATCTATATACACATAATTGTTCGTGAATCGTCGAACACGGTCAAAGGGTAATTGATTACATGAATGTAGTTCCAAACTTTTTGAGATTCAACATTACAAATTCTGCTTATCGTGTCAGAAACATATAAAGGTTAAGTTTAAATTTGGTCGGAAATTTCCGGGTCGTCACAGTACCTACCCGTTAAAGAAATTTCGTCCCAAAATTTGATCGAGGTCGTCATGGCTAACTATAAAAATGTTTTCATGACGAATATGAGTTGATAAATAGATTTTTATCATCATTGAGTAATATAGATAAAACAATTTGATTACGCGAAGAGTATAAGTGAAGCTATCGCAAGAGAGTGAAATGAGTAAACGTATATTCGTTTTAACCGATGACGTAGTTATGATTGATTTCCGGAATTCATGGGATTTAAAGAAAATCTTTGCAATAAGATTTGGTTCTTCGGTGATTAAGGAAATCAGGATCTTCTTTGATTAAATGCGATAATCTGTCTCGATTTCTCTGTCTGATATTTTACTATAATTCCACCCCCTTCGTTTCTTTATTTCCACAGCTCACACCTTCTAGTCTTTCTTCCCAATTCATACTTTAAAGCATTCATTAATATGCTTCATCCAGTATTGATTCTTGATATACTTTTAACTTTCATATCTGTCATTCTTCTTTTTCATCTAACACCGGAGGAAGTTATTTTCTTCTACCATTACCTTGGGGTTATTGTGTTTTTCATTCTCCCGTGTCTTTATATTGCTATACGCATTTATATACACGGTTTGTAATTTCGAGGTTGTTATTGGGCTTTATATTCTCCATTATATTTCAGAGCTTCATGATTTCATTTTCTCTTCCCGATCTTAAGTCAAGCGGATAATAGTCCAGAATTCGTAGATATGAATTTTTCGATGAACATAGTTAATGTTCCAAGAAGAAAATCGTAATGGCACGATCTTGATTTGGCAAATTACCAGAATATCTGAAAATATAGAGCTATCAAGATGATATGTTCTTAATATGTTTGAAAATTGGGTAGAATGTAAGAGTCGTGTAAACAGTACATGATGACGGTATGTTCTGTGAATCATCACGTTCCATTAGAAACTCAGCATGACTTACTGTAATATAATCACGTTGATCAAGTGTCATTATATTATACTAACTCATGCTTCAGTTCCCAACACTACTTCAAAAACATTCCTATTTTAAATTCAAATTTTTTTTTTAAATTTAGAAACTAACACAGTTTCTTTTTATGTTGTAACGCAGATATTGCGAAGAGATAAAAGATATCGGATAAGAATAGTTGTAAAAATATCTTCAGGAATATCGAAGATATTATAATAAAAGATACGATAATATGGATGATGAAGAAGATTTGTCTGTGAAGGTTTAGAATAAGAAGTAAGGTGTTTGCTAACGATTTCAGTAGACACTGAATCATTTGGATCCTTTGAAGGCAGGTTTAGTCTTTGTGATTTGTCCACAGCCTCCTTCATGGTCTGCTCAATCCGTTTTCCAGTTTCAAACCTTTTCTTTTTCTCAGCTTTACCACCATACTATTCTTTATCATCAAACTTTTGACTGTTAAAGTCGTTTACAGTTTTTGCTGCTTCATCAGCATTTTTCCAATTTCGGAGAACTAGTTCATAGTTTGGGATGTTTTTCAGAAAATTCACATTCGAAGTATGTAAGTCTAGGAGATAGACGTTATATGTATAACTTTTGACGTAAAATTATCGCGAAATTCAAAATATTGATTGCTAATTCCCAGTAGTTGGTGTGACAATTATTGTTACAGGATGTAGGTGAGTACATGATGGGGTTTTAATGAATAAGTATAGTGGCTTTTCGGAGAGGCTTAAGTCGAAGGTTAATGAAGTTGTTGATAAGTTTACTGCTAATGTGACGAGATATGAAAGGTTCCCCGGTAACAATGATGAAGGGGTAATTGTTATAATAAGGTTTATTCGTATAAACAAATGAAGGTGATTTGCTGGAGCTGTGACAAAACTGTCTATTTTGGAAAGAGATTGAAAAATTATATTTGGTAATAAATATCAAAGGATCTGACACGGATACGTGTTAAACTATAACTTTGGTTTCGAGAGCTTTTCAGATGCATGACAGTGGGTAATATGTGGTTGGATCATCATCTCGCATGTCTTTAGGAATTTTGAAGTGTTTGAACACATATTGTAATTGTTAATATATATATGATGTTCTAAGATTTTGAATGATACAAATATTTTTGTGAGTTCCATGAATAGAAATGAGGTTCTAGGACAGTTTTGAAGTCAAAGTATAGTTTTGAAAGATGTAGGAATCTAAGAGTAATGATTTCGGTTATATCTTGAATCGAATTCTGAGATTTCAAAATCAGAATATGTAATTAGTTTTTGAATGAGTATGGTTGTTTTGATTTCTATAAAAGAATGTATATTGTTGTGAAAGTAGGGAGTATAATGGATGATTTACTGAATCAGATTCGAAGAATGTAACATATTAATTGTGAATTTATATATCTCTTGGGTATTACCTACCCGTTAAAAAAAAATTTCACAATTAATATTTTGTACAAAAGAATTTTATTACAGTCTTTATGGAAATATATATGTGTATATTTCTTCAGATGTAATATTGATTTAATGAGTTAATATTAAATTAAACTCATTTGATTTATGGTTAAGGCTAGGATAGATAATTTCTAAACTTTAGAAATTACATAATCGCCGTAGAATGTTTCCCCAATGAAGTTATGAATCAATACTTCATCGTTGTGGTATTCCTTGGTATCTACATGGCGTATGACGTCGATGCTCGTGGGACAGATTGTGAAGTTGAGGTTTGCGATGCGGTTATTGTTGGTGGTGGTAATGGTACTGTTGATGTTGATGATGGTGGTACTGGTTATGCTGCTGGTGCTACTGCTGGTGTTTGTAACCTTTGCACCATATTCTCCAAAGCCACTACCCGAGCGCGAAGCTCGTTGACTTCTTCTATTACACCGGGGTGATTGTCGGTTCGGACGAGCGGATAAATAAGATCTAGAATTTGGTGTAGTATATAATCATGACGAGATACTCTGGAAATGAGAGAGAAAATGGTGTTTCGGACAGGTTTGCCGGTAAGTGCTTCAGGTTCATTGCCAAGAGGGCAATGTGGTGGATGAAAGGGATCGTTTTCTTCTTGTCTCCAATGGTTAAGTAGATTACGAACCCATCCCCAAATCATCCAGAATAGATGATAGCTAATTGGTTGATCCATTCCGGTCACGCTGCTTTCGGAGCTTATGTGGAAATCCATATCGGCATAGCTGTCGGAATTCGAAGAACTCGAACTGGTTGAGGGATCCATCTTGTATGATCAGGGAAAGAATTTTTTTTTTTGGTATGAAATAGATTGTAGAATTTAGATTTGGTATTCTTCAATATATAATTTACATATGTATATATAATACCAAAATCCCATAAATTACGGAGGAATCTTTGAAAGATGTCAGTCAAAGTTCACAGTAACAGATATGCTAATATAAGAATTCGTCTATACACTATTATGCAATAAATGTAGGAAAACGCGTCTAGACTTAAGAATGATAAGCTGGTAATTTCCTAAGGATGGTAAGTAGATGATTTCCGACTAAAAATGATAAGCAAAACTTTTGACATGCAGACACGGTCGAAGTCCAGACTCACTAATGCATCTTAACAACTATCAGTTAGACACACTAATGTAAGACCGGGTTCGCTAAGACCACCGCTCTGATACCAACTGAAAGGACCCGTTCATATACATTATAAATGATTCACAATAGTTGATTACATCGCGAGGTATTTGACCTCTATATGATACGTTTTACAAACATTGCATTCGTTTTTAAAAGACAAACTTTCTTTACATCAAAAATTGACGGCATGCATACCATTTCATATTACATCCAACTATAATTGACTTAATATTAATCTTGATGAACTCAACAACTCGAATGCAACGTCTTTCAAAGTATGTCTTGAATGACTCCAAGTAATATCCTTAAAATGAGCTAATGCACAGCGGAAGAATTCTTTAATACCTGATAATAAACATGCTTTAAAGTGTCAACCAAAAGGTTGGTGAGTTCATTAGTTTATCATAATCCATCATTTCCGTAATAGTAATAGACCACAAGATTTCAGTTTCAATAAATATCCGTACACTCGCAAGTGTATAAAAGTATTCTATAAGTTGTAGGCACCCGGTAACAAGCTTTAACGTTCATGTTTTACCCTCTGAAGTACACCAGATCAGGTGTGTTTAAAATAACCTCGAAGTACTAAAGCATCCCATAGTCAGGATGGGGTTTGTCAGACCCAATAGATATATCTTTAGGATTCGCACCTACCGTACATAGACAAGTAGTTTAATGTTACCAAGCTAAGGGTATATTTCTGGTTTAAACCCACATAGAATTAGTTTTTGTACTTGTGCCTATTTCGTAAAACATTTATAAATCAGCGCATGTATTCTCAGCCCAAAAATATATATAAAAAGGGAGCAAATGAAACTCACAATACTGTATTTCGTAGCAATTATGTATATGACGACACTGAACAAGTGCAGTGTTTGTCTCGGATTCATGAACCTATATTAAGTATATATATTTATATGTTGGTCAATATCTGTCTAACAATTTAGGTCAAGTCGTAGTGTATCACAATCCTAATGCTCGAGACCGACATGCAAAAGTCAACAAAAGTCAACTTAACCCAAAATGACTTCCAAAATCTATACATGTTTATTATATAACTTATATATAGTAGTTTTATATATTTAAATATATTTATCAGATCTTATTATACTAAATAATACAAGTCATTTATTAATAAATAAAAATTTATTTTAAAATTCATATATGATAAAAATATACTTTTATATATCTCAAATAATAAAATTTATAAAATTCACTTAATTTCATAAAAATATAGTGGTATGTATTATTAATGTAATTACATTACGTGTGGTAAAAATATCTTTGTACGCATATTTATTTGATAAAATAATATTGATAATAATAATAATGATAAAAATAATAAAATGATAGTTTCAATAAAAATATTAATTTTTAGTAATAAAGATAATTTTAGTAATAACATCAACTGATAACAGTTATAATAATCGTTTTAATAATAATATTAAAATTAATGATAATTCAGTTGACCATATCTTTTAATCCGTTCATCGAAACCACACGATTTCTAAATGAAAAGTTATTAATTTTTTCTTCAGATTTTCAACGACATGCATATCATATAACTTATCTCAGTAGCATATGTATCAAATTCGTGATTTATCATAAACTATTTAACGACGAAACTAAGCATACAAACATGCATAATCATATATACTCGAGCACTAGTCAGGGATACACTATTAATATATAAAAGATAAGATATGAATGCTCACGTATCAATATTGTGATTCAATATTGCAGGAAAGTACGTAGACGCAACGAAAATGATAAACGTTAGGTTGACCTCACGAGCAATACCCTCGATCAATACCCATAACCTTCATAGCTATAACCCATAATTTCCTTAGCTCTATCCCATTTGAAAACTTATTTTAAAATTGTCTGAATATAACTCCGTCGTAGTATTTTATGTATACTAATAATATCTTGAAATAATACTGAGTAAATATATATATATATATATATATATATATATATATATATATATATATATATATATATATATATATATGTAATTCGATTGAGAGAGTTTAGAGAAATATATTTTCAAGTTTCTATGAAATAATGAAACCTATTGAATTCTATTTATAATAGATTTTTGAATTATTAAAGTATGAATTATTAAAGTGAATTATTAAAGTATGAATTATTAAAGTGAATTATTAAAGTATGAATTATTAAAGTGAATTATTAAAGTATGAATTATTAAAGTGAATTATTAAAGTATGAATTATTAAAGTGAATTATTAAAGTATGAATTATTAAAGTGAATTATTAAAGTATGAATTATTAAAGTGAATTATTAAAGTTAAAGTAAAGTAAAAGTAAAGTAAAGGTAAAGTTTAAGTATAGTAAAAGTATAAAACTATGTACGTATAATACGCATATAAAAATATATATAATATTAATTTAAATAGTTATATATATATATATATATTTAATAAAATAAAATATAAATATCGTTATCTTTATCATACTGGTTAAGTAATGAGTTGTCAAAAAAAAAAAAAATAGATTTCTTAAATCACAGTGGACCTCATAACATAGGCCCGTAATCATATCATAATGTATCTGATAATTCAATCATTTGATTTTATCTCTTAATTCTGTCGATAAATATATCGAAACAAATATGTTTATGTAAAGTATCATATATCTAATACTTTGTTAATGTTTTCAGTTAATGTTATATATTATATATACATATCTATATACACATAATTGTTCGTGAATCGTCGAACACGGTCAAAGGGTAATTGATTACATGAATGTAGTTCCAAACTTTTTGAGATTCAACATTACAAATTCTGCTTATCGTGTCAGAAACATATAAAGGTTAAGTTTAAATTTGGTCGGAAATTTCCGGGTCGTCACAATAACTCACAGTGGTAAAGTAGTAGTAAAGTTGAGTCGGGAAGTAAGCAAGTATGTAGGTCCGGAAAGTCCTTGATATTGCTCAATAACATCATATATATCTATCGCAATATCGTGTAAAATGCTCTAGAATCGAGGATAATGAAGGCGTTTCTACAAGTGATAATCCAAGATGCGCAAATTTGTATCGGAAGAGTGATTTACAAAGAGTTTTGATGATTTATGACATTGGTTGATCCCGATACGACTTAAGGTCTATTTAGTGCTCTAAAATGGTAAAACAAAGCTTCCAAGGTGTTAGGCTTCGTCCAAATAAAAGAGGATTGAAAAGAAAGCGAAACAGTGGATTTCAGCATATCTGGACGCCGTCCGGGGTTATAGGACGCCGTCCAGCCTCTTGAAACAGGACGCCGTCCTGTATTTGAAGACGCCGTCTAGCTATTAAGGACGGGACGCCGTCCAGCCTTTTTGGACGCCGTCCCGTAGTAGGTTTCAGCCGACTTTTGTGCTTTTTACCTACTTTCTCCACTTTAAAACTACTGTTTTGAGGGACTGTTTCATAACTTACGAACCAGAAAGTACAGAGACAATTTTTAGGAGAAAATTGGAGAACTCCAAGCTCTTGGAAGAGGCTCAACATCAAGACATCAAAGATCAAAACCTTCATCATCCAAGAACTCCTTGTTCTTGTAGGTTATTCCTTGTTCTAAAACAATGATTTCAGTTGTTAATCTGATTGTTATGTTGTCTGTTACCATGATTGTTGGCTAGTTTCTATAATGTTTGTCTAGATTAATAACTAAGGTATTGGATGTAATCTTATTGATTGAATGTATTATGTGTGATAGATTAAAGCTTGAATTAAGAACCATGCTTATTGCTGTTAAAATCATTTGTATCTAGTTAATTGATATGTTGTTGATAAAGAGAACTCTTGTTGATGTATCATATTGATTTACAATCAACTTGTCTTAGATTGATTGTTTACTAAACCGGACCAAGGGGGTAAACTAGATTAAAATGGTTAAACAAAATAGGAATGAATTGTGTAGAGCGAACGCAAAGACAATTGTTATTCAAATCTTTGATCTAGCTAATCAACTAGTCACAAACGAAAAGGTCTAAGTGTGATGACCCGAAAATTTCTGACCAAATTTAAACTTAATCTTTGTATGATTAACATTTCCGACACGATAAGCAAAGTCTGTAAAACTGAATCTCAAAATTTTTGAACTACTTTTATATATTTAAATACCCTTCGGTTGTTTTCGACGATTCGCGAACAATTATATGTAAATAGATACATATATACTATAACTTGAAAAGGTAACAATGTATTAATTATTTGATATCGTACATTAAACTTATTGGTTTAAATATTTATTTGAATATATATGATAAGTTGAAATATTTATTATTAAAATTTATTTATAAATAACTTCCAATGTGTATTTAAAAACTGATTTATGTATATTAAAAAGATATATACATATATATAATTTCAAGTTATTTAGTAAACGATAGTAACATTTTCAAATTGCTACAGTACCCAAAATGCTACAGTGTTTTTGAAAATCACTATTTGCTACAGTGAATTGCTACAGTGGTATAGTTTATGGATGCTTTAAGACTATATTTTGACAAATGTACGAGTCACGAAATGTAAAATGCAAGTTTTCTAAGCGTACGAAAATGCGTTCGAGAAACTGGAACCGGGACATAAGTCGAGTGATGACGTACGACATATCGGAACAAAAATTACAAGTCAACTATGCACGTGAATTTAATATAATATATAATTAATTATATAAATTATATATATTATATATTAATATTTATATTATGTCGACAAAGATAAAAACAAACGAACCAGGCTGGTGACAGTTGGCCATGCGATCGCATGGCCATATGCCCATGAAACCATGCGATCGCATGGAAGGAGAAATCAGGCCACACTATAAAAGCTCGACCATTTCTACTTCTGATTTAATTTAATTTTACTCCGTATTATTTAAATTATTTAAATTATTATTATTATTATTATTATTAATAAGATTATTATTAATCTTATTATTTTTATTATTAGTGTTATTATTTTTGCGATACAAAAATAATAATGTACATAAAATATTACGACGGAGTGCTGTCCAAGTAATTTTCAAAACGAATTTCCGAGCGAGCTAGAGCTAAGAAAAATATGGGTTATTACCAAGGAATTTATGGGTAATGTTCGGGGGTATTTTCGTGAATCAAACCTCGTGTTTATCATCTCCGATGCGTCTACGTGCTTTCCTGCAATATTGTATATCAATATTAAACAGTGAGTTTCATATGATCCCTTTTACTCAATATATTTTTAGGCTGAGAATACATGCGACTGTATATAAATACTGAAAATACTAGATTTATATGCTTGAGTTTCATTTGCTCCCTTTTTAATTGCTTTTGCAATCTATATTTTTGGGCTGAGAATACATGCACTTTATTTTAAAAACAATGGATACAAGTACATACTAAATTCTACACTGAGTTTGAACCAAAAATCCCTTAGCTTTGGTAACTAGTAACTGCCAGTTATAAGAACTGGTGGGCGCGAGTAGTAGTATATGGATCCATAGGGCTTGACATCCCCGTCCGAGCTAGAGCACTAGCCTTTTAACGGACGTATACTATTTGAGAAGCGTATACGTTGGTTTGCGTGTATTATTAAGATTATTATACAAAGGGTACTTATTATATAGACGTTAAAGTTTAGTTACCAGGGTGCTCAATTTCGTAGAATATTTTGATAAACATTTTGGATGAAACAACTGAAATCTTGTGGTCCACCTTTTATGTAAAACCTATTGATAAACGTTTTGAATAAAACAACTGAGATCTTGTGATCAACCTTTACATACAGATGATTTGAAATGTTAAAACATATTGATAAACGTTTTGAATGAAACAACTGAACTTTTGTAATCCACATTGATATACGGATTATGTGTAATATTAAAACTATGAACTCACCAACCTTTATGTTGACACTTGAAGCATGTTTATTCTCAGGTTTCTAGAAGTCTTCCGCTGTTTGCTTATACGTGATACAAGATATGTGCTTGGAGTCATACATGCTATATACAAGAAACTTGCATTCACCAAACCATTACCATGTACCTTATTTTGACTGTATTGTCAACAGATGTATTATTGTAAACCATTTAAATGGTGATTGTCTATACGTAGAAATCATCAGATGTTAAAAACCTGGAATTTATATATTCATTTATGAAATACCTTCTCAAACGAATGCAATGTTACAAAACGTATCACATAGAGGTCAAAACCTCGCAATGGGACCAGATGTTGATGTATTCGTCCAGGTGGATTAGGACGGGTCATCACAGTTGGTATCAGAGCGTTGGTCTTAGCGAACCAGAATTTGCATTAGTGTGTCTAACCGGTTATTGTTAGGATACATTAGTGAGTCTGGACTTCGACCATGTTTGCATGATAAAAGTTGTTGCTTATAATTTCTTGTTAGAAATTACCTGCTTATCATTCCTTGTGTGGAAAACTACCTGCTTATCAATTATAGTCTAGACACACCTTATTGCATGGATTGCATGACTAGTGTATAGACAAAATGAATATCTTAGCTTATCTGTTACTGTTACCTTTACTTGACAGTTTCCGAAAGTTTCTCCGTAATTTACGGAACCTTTGTACTATATATAGGTATTCTATGTAATTAGAATATCATCCTATATCCGAAAATCATTTCACATTGAAAATTCTTTATCTAACCGTGTAAGATGAATTCTGCAAGTAATTCGAGTTCTTCAGATTCCGATATGGATTTCCACCTGAGTTCCAAAAGCAGTGTAACCGGAATAAATCAACCAATCAGTCATCACCAATTCTGGATGAATTGGGGATGGGTTTGTAATCAACTTAATCAATGGAGACAAGAGGAAGGCGATCCTTTCCACCAACCAAATTCACCTCTTAGCGAAGAACCTGAAGCACTTACTGGCGAACCTGTTCGTAATACCATTTTCTCTCTCATCTCCAGAGTATCTCATCACAATTATATACTATCCCATATTCTAAATCTTATTTATCCGATCGTCCGAACCACCGATCATCCCGGAATAATAGAAGAAGTTAACGAGCTTCGCGCTAGAGTTGTGGCTTTGGAGAATATGATGCACAATTTGCAGGCATCACAGGCATCACCGGCACCACCAGTACCAGCAGCACAACCAACAACAGTACCAAGACCACCAATAACAACATCCGCACCACAAACCTTAACCTCACAATCTGTCCCACGAGTATCAACCTCATACGCACCGTAGGCACCGAAGAATACTAATAACCATAAACGATGAAGTATTGATTCATAACTTCATTGGAGAAATATCCTGCGACGATTATGTAATCTTTAATATAGAAGAGATTATTCGTTTCTAGTTCCAACCGAAAACCAAATGAGTTTAATAACTTATTAAATCTATATTACATCTGAAGAAAATATACATACATATATTTTCATAAAGATTGTAATTGAAAATCCTTTTGTACAAACTGTTAATGATGAGAATATTTTAACGGGTAGGTAATACCCTAGAAATATATAAATTCAACATTAATATGTTACACTATACATTCTTCAATTCTGATTCAGCAATCATTAACTATACTGCTCAAACCTACAGATATACGTATCTGTTCATCACAGAATAACCATTTTCATTCAATTTCATATTCTGATTTCGATAAATCAGAATCCAAGTCAAGATTAAACGGAAAACATCACTCTTAGATTCCTACATCTTTCAAAACCATGCTTCGAAAACCATGCTTTGAATTCAGGACTGTACTAGAACATCATATGATTACATTTTGCGTTCAAACCCATCAAAATTCTTGAAAATACTTCAACTAATGAACAAACGAGAAGACAAACCAACTACACGATATCTACAAGAAGAAAGATTTGTACTTATAATCATACATCTGGAAAGCTCTTGAAACCTAAGTAAAACTTTAACACGTATCTGTGATAAATCCTTCGGCATTATTATTACTGAAAATAACCTTACAATTCCTTTTCAAGTATCCATTTTTGTCACAACTTCAGCAAGTCAACTTCATCTGGATAAGCCTTAATTAAACCTTGACATATACGATTACCCTTTCTATTGTTGTTACCGGGGAACCTTTTATATCCCACCATATTAGCGGTAAATGTACCAGCGACTCCGTCACTCTGCAATTTGAATCTCTCCGGAAATCACTATATATACCTTGAAATCTGATCATGTACTCATTATCGCATTGTAACGATAATTGTTATACCACACACCGGGAATCATCAATCATTACGTCTCGATTTTCGTAGCGATTCTACGTCAATAATTATATATATATATATATATATATATATATATATATATATATATATATATATATATATATATATATATATATATATATATATATATATATATATATCTTCTGGACTTATGAGCTTAATTCTGAACTTCTGAAAAGCACCCTAACTTACCAATCAGTTTTTCGAGTTTGAGAAAGCTGATGAATCAGTGAAAACTGAAGACAATGTTAACAGTCAAAAGTTTGATGATAAAGAATAGAATGGTGGTAAAGCTGAGAAAAATAGAAGGTTTGGAACTGGAAAACGGATTGAGCAAAGTATGAAGGAGGCTGTGGATAAATCACAAAGACTGAACCTGCCTTCAAAGAATCTAAATGATTAAGTATTTGCCGAAGCCATTAATGAATGCCTTGCTTCCGAATCTAAACCCTTGCGGACAATATTCTTCATCATTCTCTGATATTAGAAATTCTAAGATATCATCGTATCTTTTATTATAAATATCCTCGATATTTCTGGAGATATCTTCATACCTATTCTTATCGGAAATCATTCATCTCTTCGCACTATCTGTGTTACATCATAAAAGAAGCTATTTTAGTTTCTAATTTCTGAAAATTTTGAAAAATGGATGTTTTTGAAGTAGTGTTGGGAACTGAAGCATGAGTTAATATAATATAATGACACTTGATCAACGTGATTATACTACAGTAAGTCATGCTGAGTTTCTAATGGAACTTGATAAAAGTTCACATATAACACCCTCATCATGAACCATGTTACATAACTCTTTCATTCTATTTAATCTCTAAATATATCAAGAAAATACTTTTCTTGATGATTCGGTCTTTTCCAGATATTCTGGTAGTTTGACAAATCAAGATCGTGCCATTACAATTACCTTCTCGGAACACTAACTATGTTCATCCAAAACTCCATAGCTACGAATTCTGGACCATTATTCGCTTGACTTGAAGTCGGGAAGGAAAAATGAAAGCATGGAGCTCCTAAATATAAGGGAAAATATAAAGCCTGACAACAACACATATATTATAAACCATGTATATCAATGCGTATAGCAATATAAAGACACGGGAGAATGATAAATACAACAATCCCTAGAGCATAATAGAAATAAACAGATTCTTCTGGTGGGAGCTGGAAAAGAAGGATGATTGTGGCAAACGTCAATATTAGGTCAAGAACCAGAACTGGATTGAGCATTTTCACAATCTTTTGAATGTATTAATTGGGGAAGAAAGAAGATTATAGGAGTGGTGAAAATAAATGAAACGGAAGGGGTCAATTTATAGCGAAATATCAGACATAGCAATCGAGGCAGATTACGCATTTAATCAAAGGAAATCCTAATTTCCTTAAATTCCGAAGAATCAAATCTTATTTAGATTATGAAGATTTTCTATTCCTTAAATTCCAGAAATCAATCGTTACTACGTCAAAAGATAAGACGCATCTCTATTCTTCATTTCACTCTATTACGATAACTTCTCTTATACGCTTCGAGTAATTGGATTGTTTTATCCATATTATTCAACGGTGATAAAAAAAAAATTCTATTTATCAACTCATATTCGTCATGAAAACATTTTTATTGTTAGCCATGACGACCTCCCTTAAATTTCGGGACGAAATTTCTTTAACGGGTAGGTACTGTGATGACCCGAAAATTTCTGACCAAATTTAAACTTAATCTTTGTATGATTAACATTTCCGACACGATAAGCAAAGTCTGTAAAACTGAATCTCAAAATTTTTGAACTACTTTTATATATTTAAATACCCTTCGGTTGTTTTCGACGATTCGCGAACAATTATATGTAAATAGATACATATATACTATAACTTGAAAAGGTAACAATGTATTAATTATTTGATATCGTACATTAAACTTATTGGTTTAAATATTTATTTGAATATATATGATAAGTTGAAATATTTATTATTAAAATTTATTTATAAATAACTTCCAATGTGTATTTAAAAACTGATTTATGTATATTAAAAAGATATATACATATATATAATTTCAAGTTATTTAGTAAACGATAGTAACATTTTCAAATTGCTACAGTACCCAAAATGCTACAGTGTTTTTGAAAATCACTATTTGCTACAGTGAATTGCTACAGTGGTATAGTTTATGGATGCTTTAAGACTATATTTTGACAAATGTACGAGTCACGAAATGTAAAATGCAAGTTTTCTAAGCGTACGAAAATGCGTTCGAGAAACTGGAACCGGGACATAAGTCGAGTGACGACGTACGACATATCGGAACAAAAATTACAAGTCAACTATGCACGTGAATTTAATATAATATATAATTAATTATATAAATTATATATATTATATATTAATATTTATATTATGTCGACAAAGATAAAAACAAACGAACCAGGCTGGTGACAGTTGGCCATGCGATCGCATGGCCATATGCCCATGAAACCATGCGATCGCATGGAAGGAGAAATCAGGCCACACTATAAAAGCTCGACCATTTCTACTTCTGATTTAATTTAATTTTACTCCGTATTATTTAAATTATTTAAATTATTATTATTATTATTATTATTATTATTAATAAGATTATTATTAATCTTATTATTTTTATTATTAGTGTTATTATTTTTGCGATACAAAAATAATAATGTACATAAAATATTACGACGGAGTGCTGTCCAAGTAATTTTCAAAACGAATTTCCGAGCGAGCTAGAGCTAAGAAAAATATGGGTTATTACCAAGGAATTTATGGGTAATGTTCGGGGGTATTTTCGTGAATCAAACCTCGTGTTTATCATCTCCGATGCGTCTACGTGCTTTCCTGCAATATTGTATATCAATATTAAACAGTGAGTTTCATATGATCCCTTTTACTCAATATATTTTTGGGCTGAGAATACATGCGACTGTTTATAAATACTGAAAATACTAGATTTATATGCGTGAGTTTCATTTGCTCCCTTTTTAATTGCTTTTGCAATCTATATTTTTGGGCTGAGAATACATGCACTTTATTTTAAAAACAATGGATACAAGTACATACTAAATTCTACACTGAGTTTGAACCAAAAATCCCTTAGCTTTGGTAACTAGTAACTGCCAGTTATAAGAACTGGTGGGCGCGAGTAGTAGTATATGGATCCATAGGGCTTGACATCTCCGTCCGAGCTAGAGCACTAGCCTTTTAACGGACGTATACTATTTGAGAAGCGTATACATTGGTTTGCGTGTATTATTAAGATTATTATACAAAGGGTACTTATTATATAGACGTTAAAGTTTAGTTACCAGGGTGCTCAATTTCGTAGAATATTTTGATAAACGTTTCGGATGAAACAACTGAAATCTTGTGGTCCACCTTTTATGTAAAACCTATTGATAAACGTTTTGAATAAAACAACTGAGATCTTGTGATCAACCTTTACATACAGATGATTTGAAATGTTAAAACATATTGATAAACGTTTTGAATGAAACAACTGAACTTTTGTAATCCACATTGATATACGGATTATGTGTAATATTAAAACTATGAACTCACCAACCTTTGTGTTGACACTTGAAGCATGTTTATTCTCAGGTTTCTAGAAGTCTTCCACTGTTTGCTTATACGTGATACAAGATTTGTGCTTGGAGTCATACATGCTATATACAAGAAACTTGCATTCACCAAACCATTACCATGTACCTTATTTTGACTGTATTGTCAACAGATGTATTATTGTAAACCATTTAAATGGTGATTGTCTATACGTAGAAATCATCAGATGTTAAAAACCTGGAATTTATATATTTATTTATGAAATACCTTCTCAAACGAATGCAATGTTACAAAACGTATCACATAGAGGTCAAAACCTCGCAATGGGACCAGACATTGATGTATTCGTCCAGGTGGATTAGGACGGGTCATCACACTAAGTAATAGGGAACCCTCACTTAGTAATTCTAGTTTGAGTACTCGCTAAAGAGAACTCTTAGCGGGTCGATTTAGGTGATTAGCATGCTTATAATAGTTATTTGATTACAAATACAAGAACCATAGTGAAAAGGGAACCCTTGATCTTGTGATTGTGTTTGCGTGTTTATTCAAGAGAACTCTTAGTGAACCTATTAGATAACTTACACACATAATTATTCAATCAGGCCTTAATTTCAAAACTTACATCCAATACCGAGGGTAAAATATCTAGATGAACATTTCATCTCTTTGATTTAAATCAAAACTATCTTACTTGCTTTCTTTGCATTTATTTTCATCTTATAAATTTAAAAGACCAAAAATATTGTTTTTACATTTAACTCTCTCTGATTTGGCTAAATCGTTAAATGGCCACCAAAACATAAAACTTGTACCTTTAAGTTTCATTTACTTAGTTAATCATAATATAGTTTCTAATTCTAGTTTGGCTAATACAACTGTCCTTGGAACGATACACGGAACTAAACCAGTTACTATACTACTACACGATCGGGTACACTGCCCGTTAGTGTGTAGAAATCTTTAATCGGTATTTTTCCATATTATTTTATACGACACTTCTCGCACATCAAGTTTTTGGCGCCGCTGCCGGAGACAGTTTTGTGTCAAAATAGAATTATTAACTGATTTGTGATTAAGTAGTTTCTTAATTATTTTAAATTTTTAATAGTCTTTGATTTTTAAACTTATAGAATCGGTATGTTTAATAGTTTTTGTTAGTTCTGTGATTGACAGTTTATAGGTCGCATATGCCACATACCCGAAGTTCAGAATCTCCATTACTTACACCGTTTACAGAACCTGATAGAAAGCTTGGTAGGATTTCAAAAGAAGTACTTGAAATTTTTGAATCTTCATCAAAGCAAGAAACCTTTGATTCAGAATCAAGTACGACCAAGCCTCGATATTCAGACTTTGGTAAACCCGTTCAACCCCCAAATTTTGAAATGGAAGGAGAAAGACCGTTGGTACCACGACAATCAATGGCAGCAAAGATGAAAGCAACCTGGACCGGACAAGGTAGTGCTATTACTCCACCTACTAGTGAGGTAACTTTTGAAATAAAAGGACCTATTCTTCAAATGATTAATAACAGGTGTCAATTTGGTGGTGGTCCGAATGAAGATGCAAACGAACATATTCGTCTCTTTCAAGAGATATGTCTTCTTTTTAAACTTAAACCAGAAACTGACCAGGCAATATTATTAAGACTTTTCCCTTGGACACTCCAAGGGGAAGCACGAAGTTGGTTAGATTCATTGGCCGAGGCTACGATAGAAACGTGGGATGGTATGTTGGAAAAATTTCATAAGAAATATTTTCCAGCATCCAAGTCCGCGAGACTCCATGTAGTGACCCGTCCAAATCCATCTGGACGAACACGTCATTCATTGATTTCATCGCGAGGTTTTGACCTCTATGTGATACGTTTTGTAACATTGCATTCGTTTGAAAAGGTATTTCATAAATGAATATATAAATTCCAGGTTTTTAACATCTGATAATTCCTACGTATAGACAATCACCATTTAAATGGTTTACAATAATACATCTGTTGACAATACAATCAAAATAAGGTACATGGTAATGGTTTGGTGAATGCAAGTTTCTTGTATATAGCATGTATGACTCCCAGCACATAACTTGTATCACGTATAAGCAAACAGCGGAAGACTTCTAGAAACCTGAGAATAAACATGCTAACAAGTGTCAACACAAAGGTTGGTGAGTTCATAGTTTTAATATTACACATAATCCGTATATCAATGTGGATTACAAAAGTTCAGTTATTTTATCCAAAACGTTTATCAGGTTTGTGAGTTAATGTTTCACATCATCTGTATATAAAAGTAAACCATAATGTTCCAATTGTTTCATCCGAAACGTTTATTAATAGGTTTTACATAAAAGGTGGATCACAAGATTTCAGTTGTTTCATCCGAAACGTTTATCAAAATATTCTACAAAATTGAGCACCCTGGTAACTAAACTTAACGTATATATAATTTATACCCTTTGTATAATCATCTTAATAATACACGCAAACCAACGTGTACGCTTCTCAAATAGCATACGTCCGTTAAAAGGCTAGTGCTCTAGCTCGGACGGGGGTATCAAACCCTATGGATCCATATACTACTACTCGCGCCCACCAGTTCTTATAACTGGCAGTTAACAGTTACCAAAGCTAAGGGATTTTCGGTTCAAACTCAGTGTAGAATTTAGTATGTACTTGTAACCATTGCGTTTAAAATAAAGTGCATGTATTCTCAGCCCAAAAATATAGATTTTAAAAGGGATCTTATGAAACTCACGCATATCAGTTTTAGTTTTTGTATTCATTTTATAAAACAGCGCATGTATTCTCAGTCCCAAAAATATATATAAAAGGGAGCAAATGAAACTCATGCATATCAGTTTTAGTTTTTGTATTCATTTTATAAAACAGCGCATGTATTCTCAGTCCCAAAAATATATATAAAAGGGAGCAAATGAAACTCACTGTTTAATATTGATATACAATATTGTAGGAAAGCACGTAGACGCATCGGAGATGATAAACACGAGGTTTGCTTCACAAAAATATCCCCAAACATTACCCATAACCTCCTTGGTAATAACCCATATTTTCCTTAGCTCTAGCTCGCTTGGAAACTCGTTTTGAAAATTACTTGGACAGCACTTCGTCTTATTATTTTATGTACATTATTATTTTTGTATTGCAAAAATAGTAACACTAATAATAAAAATAATAAGATTAATAATAATCTTATTAGTAATAATAATAATAATAATAATAATAATAATAATAATAATAATAATAATAATAATAATAATAATAATAAATATTTTACGGAGTAATATATATTTGAGTATGTGTGTGTGATTTTTCATTCGAGCAAAACACCTGAATTTATAGCACCTGGCCTGGAATTCCCCTCCATGCGATCGCATGATTTTGTAGAAGGATTCCCATGCGATCGCATGGGCTCCTTTTCCAGCTCACAAAACTTTTGTATTTTTGTTTGTCGACATAATAAATAAATATATAATATATATAATTTAAATAATTAATTATATATTATATTAAATTCACATGCATAGTTGATTTGTAATTTTAGTTCCGATAAGTCGTACGTCATCACTCGACTTATGTCCCGGTTTCAGTTATTCGAACGTATTTTCGTACGTTTAGAAAACTTGCATTTTACGTTTCGTGACACGTACCTTTGTCAAAATATAGACTTAAACTATCCATAAACTATGTCACTCAAAGTGTATCTTATACGTTTGAGTGTTTTGGTCATTTACTTCTATAAATCATCGTTTCACTATTTATTAAAATGCATTTTTAAAATAGTGTGTTTACTGTAGCAAAGTACTGTAGCAAAGCCAATTTTTACTGTAGCAAAGTAAATTTTACTGTAGCAAATAATGATTTTCGAAAACACTGTAGCATTTTGGGTACTGTAGAAATTTGAAAATACTTTAGCAAATTAGTGTTTTACTGGTTCATCTTAAACGTTTTAGTTAACTTATCTAAATATCAATTGAATCAATAATCGAATGTTATTATCATTTACTAAATAACTTGAGATCATATATATTCAAATAGATATATAAACCAATAAGTTTAATGTACGGTATCAATTTCATAACACTTTGTTACGTTTTCAAGTTATAGCATATGTATCTATTTACATATAATTGTTCGCGAATCGTCGAAAATAACCGAAGGGTATTTAAATATATAAAAGTAGTTCAAAAATTTTGAGATTCAGTTTTACAGACTTTGCTTATCGTGTCGAAAATGTTAATCATACAAAGATTAAGTTTAAATTTGGTCAGAAATTTCCGGGTCATCACACTCCAACACGAAATTACCCAATTCTGTCAAAAGCCGATGGAAACCCTGTACGAAGCATGGAATCGATTTTTCAAAATGCTAAGAGGTTGTCAAAACCATGGTTTGGATACCTTTCAAAAGGTCCAAATCTTTTACAAAGGTTGTGATGTAGCAACCCGAATTTCAATTGACCAAGCGGCCGGTGGTTCTCTTATGGACAAAACCGAGCAAGAGGCTTATGAAATAATTGAGAAGCTAGCCGATTATTCTCATGAGTGGCATCAAGAACGCCCAATTACTCGTAATGCTCAAGTCCAAAGCGCCGGCGCCTATGATGACCTTAGTTCCCTAAGTGTTAAAATAGACGGTGTTGATCGAACCATGGATAAAATCACCAAGGAAATTCATAGTATGAAAGTAGGTTGTGAATACTGTGGTGGTCTCCACTTAGGAAAAGATTGTGATGCCGGTTTAACCATGGCTCAAAAAGAAGAAGTGGCTTTCATAAGCCAAAGAAATAATAATCAATTTCAAGGAAGAGCCCAATTTAACCGAAACTTTAACAACCCCTACAACCCTCAAGGTCAAAATTCTAATTACCAACAAGGGTCAAGTAGTGGGTTCCAACAACAAACTCCGGGTTTTTATCAAAAACCCCAAAAGGAAGAGAAAAAGTCAAATTTGGAGAGTATGTTGGAAAAGTTAATTGCATCACAAACTCAGCTTGTCACAAACATAAACCAAACTAACGAGAAAAACGAACATCAGTTTAGAAACCAACAAGCCTCAATTAAAAATTTGGAAAAACAAATGAGTGGGTTAGCTAATTTGCTGAGTGAGAGAAAACCAGGTAGTTTACCGGGCGATACAAATAAGAACCCTCGAAATGAGCACGCCAATGTTATCCCCACACGGAGTGGTTTAGCATACGATGCCTCAAAAATGCCCAAAAATTCTGATTTTAGTGTTCCGTTGAACCGAAATGATGAACCGGTTAAGGAGCCGGAAAAAGTGGTTGAAAAGGAAGAACGGGAAAAACCCGTAGTGAAACCATATCAACCACCGCTCCCATACCTAAGAAAACAACAACAAGAAAGGCTAGAGGCCGAAAGGTCAAAATTCCTAGATATGTTTAAACAAATTAACATAAATATGACTTTCATTGATGTAATCTCAGGTATGCCCAAGTATGCTAAGTTCTTAAAAGACTTACTTACTAATCGGAAGAAAATGGAGGAACTTTCATCCGTCACCATGAATGCTAATTGTTCAGCAATTTTGATGAACAAAATACCAAAGAAATTAGCAGATCCTGGAAGTTTTACCATACCATGTCTCCTGGGAGATTTGGAATGCATTAAAGCATTAGCGGATTTAGGGGCTAGCATAAATTTAATGCCTTATTCATTATATGTTACGATAAACCCCGGGGTACTAAAACCAACCCGAATGGCAATTCAACTAGCGGACCGCTCTGTTAAATTCCCTCGTGGAATTTTAGAGAATATGTTGGTAAAAGTAGGTACCCTAGTATTTCCAGCTGACTTTGTAATTTTGGACATGGAGGAGGACACACGTGTGCCTCTTATATTAGGTCGACCTTTCCTCAATACTGCTAGAGCTATGATAGATGTTCATGGGCAGAAATTGACCCTTAGTATTGAGGATATGAAGGTTACCTTTTCCGTTGACCATGCCCTACAATACCCCGAGTCTACTGATGATCAATGTTATTATGTGCAAATCATAGACACATATTTGGAGTTGTTGCAGGAATTTCTAGAATTGCAAGGTACGGGAGAATGCATTTTTGCGGAAGGTGATGAAGAGAATATGTTGGAAGAAGTGGAGATGTTGACCACCTTGATGGCTAGAATGTCATAACCCGTCCTTATCCATAAGAACGAGTTAGATAACGTATGATTTCATTGCGAGGTATTGACCTCTATATGCGACATTTTTAAAAGAACAACTGCATTTATTTTACATTACAAACCATAACTCTTATGTTAATACAAGCTTTAGACAATATAAAGATGATTATCGTTTAGCGATAATCTTAGACTTACAAACTTTACATGTGATGATAACAATACGATTTCTAGCATATTTTACATTACAATTCCTCGGATATGCAGTTTTATTTTTGACACAAATATGCATACTCAAGATCTTGCTTAAATTCAACATGTTGCAGCGGAAGCTTCTAATTATCACCTGAGAATGAACATGCTTAAAACGTCAACATAAAGTTGGTGAGATATAGGTTTAATGCCGGCAGCAATATATATATATATATATATATATATATATATATATATATATATATATATATATATATATATATATATATATATATATAGACCACAAGATTTCATATATAAACATTTTAATAAAAATATTCTAAGTGGTTGAGCACTTGGTAACCATACTTAACATTTAATCACGTCGCATATTCCCTTTATTATGAAATCTTACTACACCGTACCAAGTGTAGTCACGAAACGAAGTACTGTGCAACCGTTGAATACTGGTCGTCCAGTCCGGTTGGGGTTGTCAGGCCCGATAGATCTATCAACAGGATTCGCGTATACAATACCGCTGTAAATAGTAGTTACCAAGCTACAGGGAAGTATGCCAGTGGTACAACTCAACGTAGAATATATTTTTCAGTTACTTGTGTCCATATCGTAAAACATAAAATACATGTATTCTCATCCCGAAATATTTAAAGTTTAAAAGTGGGACTATATACTCACTTTTGCCTTGAAGATATATATATTTTGACTTGGTCTCCGGTTGATATCACGAACCTATCCATATATAATTTATCAATATATTTTCATTTAAAACAATCGTCACATATATATATATACTTATAATACTTTTAATGTCTTCTTAGTCCGTAGTTAGCAGTCCGATGTTAGTAATTCAATTTTAATGGTTCATATTTAGGTGTTTAATAAATAAATAAAACCCCCATCGAAATAAATAAAACCCCATCGTATTTGTATTGGTCGGGATTAATCTTGACCCACGGTACCGGTGTTGTCAAATGACGTGTTGCGTACAATCATGGGATCTTATGATTAATCTTCTCGTTTTGTTTACGGGTGGTCCTGAAATATATAAAATTAAATTATGAGTACATATATATAAAATATCATGTTATTTTAGAAAGATGTGATTCATTTAATTTTTCTCCAATTATTTTCGTGGCTAAACTAGTTTTGGATATCCGATCTTGTTTTGGTCATAGTTTCTTCGTTACAACTCCATTTTCGTTGGTTCAACTTGCCACTTCCTTGGATCGAGTTCTTCTTTAAGACTATGAACTGTAAATACCTTAGTTTGTATTCGAAATCACAGGTCATAGGTCAAACTTTGGTGAAACTTATGAAGTTAATCATTTTCCCTTATGTAAACAACATTAAATGATTATTTTTCTAAAAATACTTATACTTTGAGTTAAATCATGAAATTTTTATGTGTTATCATATTCATAGTAAATATCATTTTTCCAGAAAATAAACCTCCAATTCAAGGTTCAAAATAGTTTTTAATTATCCAACCAAAAACAGCCCCCGGTTGCACTCCGACGTCGTAAAAACAGTTTTTAAGGTGTTCTTTGAAAAACCAAGTTATACCTTGTTAAATTAGAATATATTTATGATATATTACAGGTCTTGAAGTATTTTAAAAGTTAAGTTAGAAGGATCTATTTAGTTTGCAAACAAGTTTGAAAACATTCAAACTATGTTCTTGTTGTTAAAATTTTATACCATAAAATAAGATAGCTATATATATATGAATCGAATAAGGTTATGAACAAAGTTACTACCTCAAGTTACTTGGACAAGGTTGCTGTAAAAGAGAAGTAAAAACCTAGAACCAAAAGAGTGATGGAGTTGAATGAAAGATTGGAAGTAAACTTGTGTTCTTGGAAGGATTCTTGAAGTGTTTTTGTAAGAGTTTTCTTATGATGATTAAGGCTTGTTTCTATGGCTAGATCTTCATGGTTTCTTGCTGAATTGATGAGGGTTTCTTATGGCTTTCAAGTAGGTGTGTTAGAGAGTAATTTGGAAGTGATAATGGTGAACTAGAATTGATATGGGGAAGGCCATATAAAACGTGAATGGGGGGGGACATGGACAAGTTTTCCTTTTGTTATTTTGTATGACTTTTAATGCTAGCATCCAATTTCTAATTACCTTATACATAAGGCATGAACAAGGGCTGGTTGGTGGTGATTTGATGTGTATATACCAATAGTAAATACGTATAGAAGCTAGGTATGATACGAGTACATATACTCTAAATATACGTATAGAAATCTTGTGAAAACGGAACGAGGATTCAAATATAGCTATCTTTTGTGAATACACTTATATTGTTTTATGTATTTAAGTCCTTAAAAGTGATTAAATACATTACTTATACCATATATGTATAAACATTATAGGTCATAAGTATTTATGTCAAATAACGTTACGTATGGTTATCGTTTTGAAAACTTAAGTTAGTAGTTTCAAAATATACTTATAACTTATTGTTTTTAATACAAAATGAGGTATTAAAACATCCTTAGATCATGTTAAATATGTATATATACATATATATATACACAAACGTATAATTATCATATATTATATAGTTCGTGATATCATCGGTCAAACTAGACGGTCAAACGTTGTGTAAAACTCTTTTTGAAAATATAAGTTTCGACAATTTGGATTGCTTATCATGTTGGTAAGGTTTAATTTATGTAAATATTAATCTTATAAGTATAGAACGATCGAAAAAGTGCGGGTCATTACAGTACCTACCCGTTAAATAAATTTCGTCCCGAAATTTTAAAATTGTACCTATTTTGCGTCATCGGAAAATAAGTGTGGATATTTTTGTTTCATCTGATCTTCCCGTTCCCATGTAAACTCGGGACCCCTTCGAGCATTCCAACGAACCTTAACGATCGGTATATTGCTCTGCTTGAGCCGTTTAATTTCACGATCCATGATTTCGATTGGTTCTTCGATGAATTGTAGTTTCTCGTCGACATGGATTTCTTCAAGAGGAATGGTGAGGTCTTCCTTTGCAAGACACTTTTTAAGGTTTGAGACGTGAAAGGTATTATGTACTCCGGCGAGTTGTTGCGGTAACTCGAGTCGATAAGCTACCGGTCCAATGCGTTCGATGATCTTGAACGGGCCTACGTACCTTGGGTTCAGTTTACCCCTTTTGCCGAAATGTATTACACCTTTCCATGGTGACAAATTTAACATAACCATGTCACCGATCTGAAACTCTAATGGTTTCCTTCGAACATCGGCGTAGCTCTTTTGGCGACTACGGGCTGTTTTCAATCTCTCCTTAATTTGTACTATCTTCTCAGTCGTTTCGTGTATGATCTCGGGACCAGTTAATTGTTGATCTCCTACTTCATTCCAACAAATAGGAGATCTACACTTCCTTTCGTACAATGCTTCAAATGGCGCAGCTTTAATGCTCGCATGATAACTATTATTATACGAGAATTCTGCTAATGGTAGATATTTATCCCATCCGTTTCCAAAATCGATCACACATGCCCTGAGCATGTCTTCAAGAGTCTGAATTGTTCTTTCACTCTGCCCGTCGGTTTGCGGATGATATGCGGTACTCATATCCAAACGAGTTCCTAGTGCCTCCTGTAGTGATTGCCAGAACTTTGAGGTAAATCTACTATCACGATCAGATATAATGGAAATAGGTATTCCATGCCTTGAAACTATTTCCTTTATATATAATCGTAATAATTTCTCCATTCTATCCGTTTCCTTTATAGGCAAGAAATGTGCAGATTTGGTAAGACGATCAACAATTACCCAAATGGTGTCGTATCCCCAGGCAGTCTTTGGTAACTTCGTGATGAAATCCATGGTAATACCATCCCATTTCCATTCTGGGATTTCTGGTTGTTGAAGTAACCCTGACGGCTTCTGGTGTTCTGCTTTGACTTTGGAACAAGTTAAACACTCCCCAACATATGTTGCAACGTCTGTCTTTAAATTAGGCCACCAATAATGTGTCTTAAGATCTTGGTACATCTTTCCCACTCCAGGATGTATCGAGTATCTTGTCTTATGTGCCTCGTTCAATATCAACTTCCTTAATCCACCCAACTTTGGTACCCAAATACGGTTTGCAAAATATCGAATTCCATCTTCCCGCATAATGAGTTGTTTCCCATACTTCTTCATTATTTCATTTCCTATGTTTTCTTTAGTAAGAGCTTCTCGTTGAGCCTCTCTGATTTGTGAGTTGAGATTCATGCGAATTTTTATGTTCATCGCTCGAACTCGAATTGGTTCTCGTTCCTTTCTGCTTAAAGCATCGGCCACCACGTTCGCCTTCCCGGGATGATAACGAATTTCACAATCATAGTCGTTTATCAGCTCGACCCACCTACGTTGCCTCATGTTCAACTGTTTCTGATCAAAAATATGTTGAAGACTTTTATGATCAGTAAACACAGTGCATTTAACCCCATACAAATAGTGTCTCCATATCTTCAATGCAAACACGACTGCTCCCAGTTCTAGATCATGCGTCGTATAATTCCACTCATGAATCTTCAATTGTCGGGATGCGTATGCAATAACTTTCTTCCGTTGCATAAGAACGCAACCAAAACCTTGTCGCGAAGCGTCACAATATATTTCAAAATCATCGTTCCCTTCTGGTAACGATAAAATAGGCGCCGTAGTTAACTTCTTCTTTAGTAATTGAAATGCACTCTCCTGCTCAGATGTCCATTCATATTTCTTCCCTTTTTGCGTTAACGCTGTCAACGGCTTAGCTATTCGGGAAAAATCTTGAATAAACCTTCTATAATAACCGGCTAAACCCAAAAATTGGCGTATCTGCATTGGTGTCTTAGGAGTCTCCCATTTTTCAATGGCTTCAATTTTTGCTGGATCAACCTGAATTCCTTTGCTACTAACAACGTGGCCAAGAAATTGCACTTCTTTCAACCAGAAAGCACATTTAGAAAATTTAGCATATAGCTGTTCTTTTCTCAACAACTCTAATATCAACCTTAAATGCTGCTCATGCTCTTGCTCACTCTTGGAATAGATAAGAATATCATCAATGAAAACAATAACAAACTTATCTAAATATGGACTACAAACTCGATTCATGAGGTCCATGAATACAGCTGGCGCATTTGTCAACCCAAACGGCATGACCAAAAATTCGTAATGACCATAACGTGTCCGAAAAGCAGTTTTCGGAATGTCCTCTTCTTTGACACGTAATTGATGATAGCCCGATCTTAGGTCAATTTTCGAGTACACACATGATCCTTGGAGTTGATCAAATAAGTCGTCAATTCTCGGTAGTGGATATCGATTTTTGATAGTTAACTTATTTAATTCACGATAATCTATACACATCCTAAAAGATCCATCTTTCTTTTTAACAAATAGAATCGGAGCTCCCCACGGTGAAGTACTTGGTCGTATGAATCCACGATCCAGTAATTCTTTTAACTGACTCTGAAGTTCTTTTAACTCGGACGGTGCAAGTCTATATGGAGCACGGGCAACTGGTGCAGCTCCTGGTACTAAATCTATTTGAAATTCTACAGATCTAAATGGAGGTAATCCCGGCAACTCTTCCGGAAAAACTTCAGGAAAATCTCTTGCCACAGGCACGTCGTTGATGCACTTCTCTTTTTCTTTCTTTTCGACTTTATTAACATGTGCTAGAATAGCATAACATCCCTTTTCTAAACACTTCTTGGCTTTCAAACAGTTAATGAGTTTTAGCTTTGAGTTACCCTTCTCTCCATAAATCATCACCGGCATTTTATCCTTACAAGGAATGCGAATTGCCTTCTTGGCACACACAACTTCAGCTCCTACTTTGGACATCCAGTCCATGCCGACTATTACATCAAAACTTCCTAATTCTACGGGTATCAAGTCAATTTTAAACGTTTCTCCGGCTAAATTTATTTTACAATCACGACAAATTTTATCGGCTTTAATTAGTTTACCATTAGCTAACTCAATCATGTACTTAGCATCTAGAGGTAATGATGAACAATTCAAATTAGTGTAAAAATTTCTACACACGTAACTTCTATCGGCACCAGTATCAAATATAATAGATGCTGATAAGTTATTAATGGTAAACGTACCCGTAACAAGCTCCGGGTCTTCACATACCTCTCTAGCATTAATAACAAATGCTCTCCCACGTGCAGGTCCGATATTCTTCTCTGGATTCGGGCACTGGCTCTTATAGTGACCTTGTTTTCCACACCCAAAACAAGTAACGGTAGCCAAAGCAGTTCTATTTGCATTGGTGGCAGGAGTCTTGGTACCATTTGTATTTGTAACGAGAGCCCTACAATCTTCAGCAAGATGACCCTTTCGATTACATTTGTTGCATACCACATTACAGTAGCCAGAGTGATGTTTGTGGCATCGGTTACATAAAGGATTTTGTCCTTTGTAACCAAAGCTTAAACCACTACCCGCACCTTGCGTGATTTCTTGTTTCTTAAAAGATTGTTGTTGGTTACCTCGATCATAATTTCCATTCCACTTTCTTTTGTTACCTGATACCTTCACATCAGTATTGGATACTTTCTTATCCATGATGACCTGATCCATTAGCTCGTTTGCCATGGTTATAGCTTCATGAATTGTCTTAGGTTTCGATGCTGTAACGTTTGCCTTGACCTTTTTGGGCAAACCATCTTTGTACATTTCAATCTTCCGTTCTTCGGTTGGAACCAATTCAGGACATAGTAAAACTAATTCCATGAATCGCTGATTGTAGTTGGTGATTTCAGTACCAACAACCTTCAGGCTTCGTAATTCATCTTCCAACTTCCTAACCTCGTTCCTTGGACAATATTCGTTGATTAACATTGTTTTGAATTCTTCCCATGGAGTATCATAAGCTACATCTCCTCCTACAGCCTTCACATAATTTTTCCACCACGTGAGTGCACTATCTTGTAAAGTGCACGATGCATACTTGGTCATGTCCTTTTCAACACAACCACCGATTTTAAACACAGTCTCCATCTTTTCTATCCACCGGGTTAAACCGATCGGTCCTTCTGTTCCACTGAATGATGAGGGCTTGCAAGCTTGAAAAGTTTTGTAGGTGCATCCTACACGAGGATTTGGGTTAACTGCAGCAGCTCTTGCAGCCTCGACCCATAACATTCTGTCGTTCACTCGCTGATTGATGAGTTCCTGGATTTCTTGTTCCGTCATTCGGTTCAATCGCACCATAATCTTCAATAAGAATAAAAAAAAATAATTATTCACATGGAATATTATAGATATAGTATGTATTTACAGTACATCGTAGCTTATTAATAATATGAACTAGTTATTATTATAAAAGCCTTTTCTTCTTATTAGCATTTTATAATTATATCTAGGGTAGTACCTACCCGTTAAAGTTCATACTTAATAGCTTAGTACGAAAATCAATTACTACCACCCAAATAATACTTAACCATGGAAAATTATTGCATTTCACACTTCATTTTTTTTTACATATGCTTATCTTACATCGAACATTAAGGAAACCACACTAATAATATTATACAAAACATTATATGATCCCATGGTTTAATACGGCAGCGCATCGTTTGGTCTATTTTCTAGGACGTTTAGGTTCAAAGAATCGCTTAACGCTTATCCTAGCTGCCTGCCTATATTTTGGCTGTGGGGCTGAAGAACTTGATGCCGGGATAGAACGAATAGGAATAGCGGGAATAGGGGTGGTAGTGTCTAGTGGAGTTGGTGCTACATCATCCTCACTAAACTCGGGATTTGAATTTTCTAATTCATTAGCCTTTCGTTTCTTTCCTAGTTCGAACTCGTCTTTTGTAATTTCCTGTATTTCTTCCTCGGGTTCACTTTCCTCCTCGGGTTCACTTTCCTCCTCGGGTTCACTTTCCGGGTTCTCTATAGTCGGTTCATCCGGAATTTGTGAGTCTTTCCCAAAGATATTATTTTCGTCATCGGATAGGTTAATGACTGGAACACCATCTGAAGATTCTGGTTCGGAGTCGCTGAATGTGATAACAAGTTTTGAGCCCGACATCTATCACACAACAACTAACCCATTAGTACTACATAATATTTACATATAAATTTTAACCAACAATGATAAGCAATGGTTTTTAAATCAGACCCGGTCAAAGTCCAGACTTACTAATGTATCCTAACGACTTATCAGTTAGACACACTAATGCAAACCTGGTTCGCTAAGACCACCGCTCTGATACCACATGTCATAACCCGTCCTTATCCATAAGAACGAGTTAGATAACGTATGATTTCATTGCGAGGTATTGACCTCTATATGCGACATTTTTAAAAGAACAACTGCATTTATTTTACATTACAAACCATAACTCTTATGTTAATACAAGCTTTAGACAATATAAAGATGATTATCGTTTAGCGATAATCTTAGACTTACAAACTTTACATGTGATGATAACAATACGATTTCTAGCATATTTTACATTACAATTCCTCGGATATGCAGTTTTATTTTTGACACAAATATGCATACTCAAGATCTTGCTTAAATTCAACATGTTGCAGCGGAAGCTTCTAATTATCACCTGAGAATGAACATGCTTAAAACGTCAACATAAAGTTGGTGAGATATAGGTTTAATGCCGGCAGCAATATATATATATATATATATATAGACCACAAGATTTCATATATAAACATTTTAATAAAAATATTCTAAGTGGTTGAGCACTTGGTAACCATACTTAACATTTAATCACGTCGCATATTCCCTTTATTATGAAATCTTACTACACCGTACCAAGTGTAGTCACGAAACGAAGTACTGTGCAACCGTTGAATACTGGTCGTCCAGTCCGGTTGGGGTTGTCAGGCCCGATAGATCTATCAACAGGATTCGCGTATACAATACCGCTGTAAATAGTAGTTACCAAGCTACAGGGAAGTATGCCAGTGGTACAACTCAACGTAGAATATATTTTTCAGTTACTTGTGTCCATATCGTAAAACATAAAATACATGTATTCTCATCCCGAAATATTTAAAGTTTAAAAGTGGGACTATATACTCACTTTTGCCTTGAAGATATATATATTTTGACTTGGTCTCCGGTTGATATCACGAACCTATCCATATATAATTTATCAATATATTTTCATTTAAAACAATCGTCACATATATATATACTTATAATACTTTTAATGTCTTCTTAGTCCGTAGTTAGCAGTCCGAAATAAATGTCTTCAATTTTAATGGTTCATATTTAGGTGTTTAATAAATAAATAAAACCCCCATCGAAATAAATAAAACCCCATCGTATTTGTATTGGTCGGGATTAATCTTGACCCACGGTACCGGTGTTGTCAAATGACGTGTTGCGTACAATCATGGGATCTTATGATTAATCTTCTCGTTTTGTTTACGGGTGGTCCTGAAATATATAAAATTAAATTATGAGTACATATATATAAAATATCATGTTATTTTAGAAAGATGTGATTCATTTAATTTTTCTCCAATTATTTTCGTGGCTAAACTAGTTTTGGATATCCGATCTTGTTTTGGTCATAGTTTCTTCGTTACAACTCCGTTTTCGTTGGTTCAACTTGCCACTTCCTTGGATCGAGTTCTTCTTTAAGACTATGAACTGTAAATACCTTAGTTTGTATTCAAAATCACAGGTCATAGGTCAAACTTTGGTGAAACTTATGAAGTTAATCATTTTCCCTTATGTAAACAACATTAAATGATTATTTTTCTAAAAATACTTATACTTTGAGTTAAATCATGAAATTTTTATGTGTTATCATATTCATAGTAAATATCATTTTTCCAGAAAATAAACCTCTAATTCAAGGTTCAAAATAGTTTTTAATTATCCAACCCAAAACAGCCCCCGGTTGCACTCCGACGTCGTAAAAACAGTTTTAAGGTGTTCTTTGAAAAACCAAGTTATACCTTGTTAAATTAGAATATATTTATGATATATTACAGGTCTTGAAGTATTTTAAAAGTTAAGTTAGAAGGATCTATTTAGTTTGCAAACAAGTTTGAAAACATTCAAACTATGTTCTTGTTGTTAAAATTTTATACCATAAAATAAGATAGCTATATATATATGAATCGAATAAGGTTATGAACAAAGTTACTACCTCAAGTTACTTGGACAAGGTTGCTGTAAAAGAGAAGTAAAAACCTAGAACCAAAAGAGTGATGGAGTTGAATGAAAGATTGAAAGTAAACTTGTGTTCTTGGAAGGATTCTTGAAGTGTTTTTGTAAGAGTTTTCTTATGATGATTAAGGCTTGTTTCTATGGCTAGATCTTCATGGTTTCTTGCTGAATTGATGAGGGTTTCTTATGGCTTTCAAGTAGGTGTGTTAGAGAGTAATTTGGAAGTGATAATGGTGAACTAGAATTGATATGGGGAAGGCCATATAAAACGTGAATGGGGGGGACATGGACAAGTTTTCCTTTTGTTATTTTGTATGACTTTTAATGCTAGCATCCAATTTCTAATTACCTTATACATAAGGCATGAACAAGGGCTGGTTGGTGGTGATTTGATGTGTATATACCAATAGTAAATACATATAGAAGCTAGGTATGATACGAGTACATATACTCTAAATATACGTATAGAAATCTTGTGAAAACGGAACGAGGATTCAAATATAGCTATCTTTTGTGAATACACTTATATTGTTTTATGTATTTAAGTCCTTAAAAGTGATTAAATACATTACTTATACGATATATGTATAAACATTATAGGTCATAAGTATTTATGTCAAATAACGTTATGTATGGTTATCGTTTTGAAAACTTAAGTTAGTAGTTTCAAAATATACTTATAACTTATTGTTTTTAATACAAAATGAGGTATTAAAACATCCTTAGATCATGTTAAATATGTATATATACATATATATATACAAACGTATAATTATCATATATTATATAGTTCGTGATATCATCGGTCAAACTAGACGGTCAAACGTTGTGTAAAACTCTTTTCGAAAACATAAGTTTCGACAATTTGGATTGCTTATCATGTTGGTAAGGTTTAATTTATGTAAATATTAATCTTATAAGTATAGAACGATCGAAAAAGTGCGGGTCATTACATAGAAGTTATGAGCCAAATGATGAAGAATACAGAAAGTTGGATTTAGGAAATGAGTACCGATGTAAAACATCGATTGAAGAACCTCCCGTTTTAGAACTCAAGCCACTTCCAAAACACTTGGAATATGCTTACCTACAAGAAGGTTCTACTCTCCCGGTTATCATTTCATCCGAACTCTCTGTAAGTGAGAAGTCTAAACTTGTTTCCATGTTAAAAGCCCATAAAACGGCTCTAGCATGGAAAATTCATGACATCAAGGGTATAAGTCCCTCTTTTTGTACGCATAAGATATTAATGGAAGATAACTATAAGCCATGTGTACAAAGACAAAGGCGACTCAACCCTAATATGCAAGAAGTTGTTAAAAAGGAGATTGTCAAACTCCTAGATGCAGGTCTCATTTATCCAATTTCGGATAGCCCTTGGGTGAGTCCGGTCCAATGCGTGCCCAAAAAGGGTGGCATGACCGTTGTCACAAATGAAGATGACCAATTAATTTCTACCAGGACTATCACGGGTTGGAGGGTATGTATTGATTACAGAAAATTAAATGATGCTACCCGAAAAGACCATTTTCCTCTTCCTTACATTGATCAAATGTTGGAAAGGTTGGCAGGAAAGAACTTTTATTGTTTTCTTGACGGTTTCTCGGGATATTTCCAAATCCCTATAGCACCAGAGGACCAAGAGAAAACGACCTTTACATGCCCTTATGGTACTTTCTCCTATCGACGTATGCCCTTTAGCTTATGCAATGCTCCTGCTACCTTTCAAAGGTGTATGGTAGCTATTTTTCATGATATGATTGAAGACTTTATGGAAGTATTCGTGGATGACGTTTCAGTCTTCGGTGATTCTTTTGACTCATGTCTTCATAATCTTGAGCGTATGTTGATTAGGTGTGAAGAATCAAATCTTGTGCTAAACTGGGAAAAATGCCATTTTATGGTAAAAGAGGGCATTGTATTGGGTCATAAAATTTCTTGTGCAGGTCTGGAGGTGGATAGAGCTAAAGTGGAAGTCATAGCCAAATTACCACCACCGTCAAATGTAAAAGGCGTAAGAAGTTTTCTGGGGCACGCCGGTTTTTACCGGCGGTTCATTAAAGATTTTTCCAAAATTGCAACCCCCATGAACAAACTTCTTGAGAAAGATGCTCCATTTGTCTTTACGGACGAGTGTCTTACCGCCTTTAACCTACTTAAAGCAAAGCTCACACAATCACCCATTCTCATATCACCGAATTGGTCAATACCATTCGAACTTATGTGTGACGCTAGTGACTTTGCTATTGGTTCCGTCTTGGGGCAAAGAATTGAAAAACATTTCAAGCCCATTTATTATGCTAGCAAGACATTGCAAGGAGCCCAACTTAATTACACTACCACCGAGAAGGAACTCCTGGCAATCGTCTTTTCGTTTGATAAATTCCGATCCTATTTGGTACTAGCAAAGACGGTTGTCTATACAGACCACTCGTCATTGAAGTACTTGCTTGCTAAGCAAGATGCTAAACCCCGGTTAATACGTTGGGTCTTGCTTTTGCAAGAATTCGACATCGATATTAAAGACAAAAAGGGGGCTGAAAACCTAGCTGCCGATCACCTTTCTCGACTTTAGAACCCGAATCTTGGGGTTCTCCATGAGACTGTTATCCAAGATAACTTTCCAGACGAAAATCTCATGAAGATTGAAAAAATTGATGATCCATGGTTTGTAGACATAGCCAACTATCTTGCGGGTGGATTCCTAGAAACCGGTTGGTCACATCAGAAAAGAAAGAAATTCTTTAGTGACCTAAAATACTATTTTTGGGAAGACCCTTATCTATTTAGGCGATGTGCGGATGGAATTATTTGTCGGTGTGTTTCAGGGAAAGAATGCACCGAAATTCTGCTTGACTGTCACCTTGGTCCAACAGGTGGGCACTTTGGTCCCCAAATCACGGGGAGGAAAGTTTACGAGGCCGGTTTCTATTGGCCTACAATATTCAAAGATGCCTAAACTGTTTGTAAGGCTTGTGACGCGTACCAACGGGCCGGTCAAATCACTAAACGGGATGAAATGCCTCAACAAAGCATCCAAGTATGCGAGGTGTTCGATGTTTGGGGAATTGACTTTATGGGGCCCTTTCCAAAATCTCATTCTTACCTATACATACTTGTTGCCATAGATTATGTTTCCAAATGGGCGGAGGCAAAACCTCTACCAACAAATGATGGCCGAGTTGTGGTAAACTTTTTGATGGAACTTTTCTCTAGGTTTGGCAAGCCAAAAGCTCTTATAAGTGACCGGGGCACCCACTTTTGCAATAAGCAATTGGAAAAGGTGTTGAAGAGATATGGAGTAATCCATAAAATTTCAACATCCTATCATCCCCAGACAAGTGGGCAAGTAGAAAACACCAACCGGTCATTAAAACGCATACTTGAAAAGACCGTTGGTGCAAATCCAAAAGAGTGGTCAATCAAGTTAAACGATGCATTGTGGGCCTTTCGCACGGCCTACAAAACACCAATTGGAACAACTCCTTTCCGTATGGTATACGGAAAAGCATGCCATCTCCCGTTGGAGATTGAACACAAAGCGCATTGGGCGCTAAGGGCATGCAATTTGGATTACCAAGAAGCGGGTCGGTTACGTTTGACCCAACTAAATGAATTAGACGAGTTGAGGCTCGAAGCCTATGACAACTCTCTAATTTACAAAGAAAAAACCAAACAATGGCACGACAAAAGATTAAAACATCCAAAAGAATTCATGGAAGGAGATCGTGTCCTTGTTTACAATTCCCGTTTCAAGTTATCACCAGGAAAGCTTAAGTCCTGATGGACGGGACCATTTGTGGTTAGAAAGGTGTACCCTTATGGTACAATTGAAATGGTGAACTGGAAGGGTGATACTTTTAAAGTGAATGGCCACCGGGTCAAACACTATGTTGATGGTCCCCTAGAAATTGAGGATGAGGTTAGCCTCAACTTCAAGAACAAAGCATAAATCGAAATGGGGACGAGTTTGATGAACGACTCGTTAAAAAAATGGTTCACAATTGTAAATAGGTTTGAAATGTGTGCACGATAAATTTTAGTTTGGTACAAAATGATTTACGTTTGGCCTTTAAACACGCTCGACTCAGAAAAACAGGTCAGTGAGTTTTAGTGCAATGGGACGCCGTCCCCATTTAAAGACCTGGACGCCGTCCCATTTTCCTGGACGTCGTCCCCATTTAAAGACCTGGACGCCGTCCTCTTTTGCTAGACGCCGTCCCAAAATGAAACCTTGGACGCCGTCCTCCTTTCTGGATGCCGTCTAGAGTGACTGACTCAGAAAAAAAAATACGTTTTAAATACCTATCCAACCCAATTCTTAACCACAAAAACACATTTTTATCCATTTCTCTCTGCCAAACACGAAACACTCTCCAAAAACCCTAATTTCTACCTCAATTTCGCGATTTCTTCTTCAAATCAAAACTTCAAATCATGTTTTCTAGGGTATGGATACTCCATTTTTACACTTTTCTTTATCAATTACTTGAATTGTATGTTTATATCTATAAATTTTTGAAGGATAAGTGTGGGGTGTTTGATTTGCATGATTATTGTTAAGATTAACATGCCTTGGTAGTTTAATTGCCCATAATGTGTTTATTTTGCAAAGATTACATGCTTTTAAGGGTTTGTTCATGATTTTAGGGTTTGTGGAATTTGAATCCGAATTTAGGGTGATTAGTTCATGATGTTGAGTTTGTGTATGATGTTAATGAATCTTGTGAAGTATTTAATTGTGTTGGTGATATTGATGTCAAATTGGCCGGGTCATTTTTGAATGTTCTTGAATTTTTTAGCATATTGTTGAATTATAATGAACTTATGAAGTATGTATGCTTGATTTTCATTTGTATGGGCCTGTTGAAGTAAATTGATGGAATGGAATGCCATAATGTATGATGTTATAATAGGTCATTTGAACTAAAATTGCGAAAAATGTGTTATGATTTGTGATGAATATCATTAGAATGCAAATTTAAATGTTATGACCTATAACACAACATGCTTGAATCCTTGAGTCATAAGTTGATGCTACATTGTGAAGTTGTGATTTTCATTTTTGAAAAGTTATTAACGGGTTTATGTTGACTATAGTTGACTTTGGTTTAAAATTGTGAACATACGCTTTTGCTTAAATGAGTCATAATACTTATGAACTTGAAATGGAATGATTAAGTTCTCTTGCTACTCGGTTATGTTTTAGCTAACATTAACACAACGGTTTCTATGTTCTTTTGGGTTTGGTGTTAATGTTTTGCAGGGACATTCAAGCCGAGGAGGACCGGCAAAGAGAGGAAGGACAGCAGGTTTGGCTCCACCACGACAACCACCACCACAACAGCAACATCATTCATCATCATCGTCAGGAGAAGAAGAAGAGGAGGATCGAAATGATCCTCGAGTTTGGTTGACACAGGTTCAAAATGACGAAGACTACACAGAAACATTTGAGACGATAAACCGTAGGCCTATTAATGCCACTTGGTATTTTATCTGGGGCCCATTGGAAGAGGCGGGTATGCGCCGCCATGTTTCTAAGTTACTCGCCATCCCCTACGGTAGAGTAGTCACTCACGCTTGGGAGCAAGTTTTCAGCATCAACGAACCAATTTATCCGGTGCTGCTTAAAGAATTCTACTCAACTGTGCGGTTTAACAATGTCAGCGATTATTTGTCAAATGACTTTCTTCGATTTCGTTTAGGGGGTGAGTACAGGGGTATAAGTAGTTTTGAGCTATGCCGAGTTTTGGGTATTTTTGAGGAACTTACCGATACCCAGTTAGGTGAATACTTGCGTGCCTCCGATTATGTTGGCCGGCATGAATTTAGTGATGTTTCTTATTGGCGAAGGATTTGTAGGCCGAATGCGGCTGCACAGTTTAGATCAAGCAGGCACAGGTACAACGAAATCGCAGCCCGGGATGATAAACTGCTTCATAGACTTATCGCATGCACTTTTAATGCGAGGGTTGAGGGTCACGAGAAAGTGAAAACGTTGGATTTATGGATTATGGACCAAATAAAGCGGGGTTGCTATACTGACATTCCTGGGTTGATCGGTAATTATTTCCTGGCCATTGCTACCGAGACACGGCAACAGAAGCCACTTCTAGGAGGCCACTACATCACCCGAATTGCTCGACATTTTAACATAGATTTCAGCAGATTACAGGAGTGTACGAACGTCATGAAACCATTAAAAAAGGTTTCTTATATTAATGCTGAAATTCTTATGAAAGATAGAAATGGGCATTTGGTACCTTTTGAGGCAGGTGGCGCAGGTGGCGCAAGTGGCAGTGGCGTGCAGCAAGAACAGCAGCAGGAAGAAGAGGCGGAAATGGAGGCACAGACTAACGTTGGTGATCAGGTTCCGTGGCATCCGTCCCAATCAAGTTGGGACAGTTTGGTTGGTAGTATTAATAACATGAGGTTGAGCCCGAACAAACAAAGGACGCACAACAACCAAATGTGGAATAGTCAGCAACGAATGGAGCAACGCCAGATTGCTCAAGTACACAATACGGGATGGAACAGTTATGGTATTGATTGGAATAACCATAACTCAGAGTTGTTTTATTCCAACCCCGAGCAGTACTATGGAACGACACGTCTGACACCCCAATACTACACGGATCCTGAACATCCACCTCCCCCTCATCCGATTTATAACTCTACCGCTGCATTGCAGGATGCTCGGAACAGATTTGAGCGGTAATATCCACAGGGACACCCGTACAGAGATGGTTCGGGTAATTATTTTTGGCCGTATGATAACTAGGCCTGCGTGCCTTTGATCATTTTGTACTTTGTTTTGAGACAATTTAATTTGTGTGGTGTGATTTTAGACAATATTTGGTTTGTAATAACTGGCTAATTGTGTAGATTTATGAACGGTTGTGGTTGTAAAAACACCGTTCTTTTTATTATAAATTGTGTGGTTTGTTAATTTGTGCAGCGTGATTGAACTTCAAAGACTGGCATTAAGTTCAGCGACATTTGATATTATGATGTGTGTATGATGATAATCGCGGAATGGACGATGCTCTTATGCTGGCAGTAAGTTCAGCGGCATCCGTCTACATGTTCCACGATTTGCAGGTTAAAAATTGAAAATTTCTACAATCACCCTATCGCTTTACCCTCTAAATTTAATCCTTTTTCAGATTTCATGCAATGAGGGCCTTGCATGATCTCAAGTGTGGGGTGGGGAATAGAAATTTATCGGGAACTCGTTTCACTAAAATTAAGGCGTTTATTATAAAAATTTTAAAATTTCCAAGTAGTCTTAAAAACGATTAAAAGTCCAAAAACCATGTTATACGCATTATGATCTTAAAATCTAGAAAATAAATGTTGGTTTACATTTTAAATTATTAATAGTCTTTGAAGTTGCACTATCATTCAATTATTTGAATGAAAATCCTACTAGTTTAGTAAGCTAACTTGTAGGTCACTTGTACCAAAACGAGTGTAAACCGTGAGAGAGCGGTGATTGTATAGCGTGGTCGGAAACTGGATCTCGCGCCAGATCGAAAACCCTAAGGACGGTCCTCATTGTTTCTCCTAACAAGGACAATGTTGCGTCCGACCACTTGATATGACCAATATGATGTATCTTTTCCATCCTCAAGGAAGTAAAGTCTTCCGAATGACACACTTACTGATTCAATTTAGAAGATGTAGTCCAGACCAGTTGTAGGGTGACAAGAACTCTTGAAAAGTCATTACTGACATCGACTGGAAATCTACCAGGCCTCAACGTCAAACAGGGAAACTGGTAGTCAAAGTTTATCTCAATGAGGGACATTAACTAGTAAAACGGGGGGGGGGGGGGGGGGCACCATGTATACACAAAATGTTAGTGATTTATCAGATCCCCGGAAGGATAACCTCCAGAAAGGTAAAATATCAGCTTTTAAGACTGATAAACCTCAATCTTCATGATTGATTTAACAGATTAGATGATTACCTCATAATTGTCAATGATGTCCGGACGTAATGTGTATCCTCCTAAAGCACATTATTTTCTACCGACATCTCGTAATGTTAGGTACCGTGGGAGGGATTGGCTTGACCAATAGCGGGAAACCCGCACTCATTTTTAAAAATTCAGAAAATCCGATCAAAATCGGAAAATGTGCATAGTATTAAAAACTAGCATGATATTTTTAAAACCATTAAACGTTTTCATAAGATCCTGATTTCCCTAGGGTCAAATTTTTCGGATACTTGGCTCTAATCTCCCAAAAATGTGTGTGAGTGTTTCCATTGTGTATATAGCGTGCGTGTGATTTCAATAAAATTGTGCTATATTTAAAGCGTGTGTTTCCATTGTGTATATAGCGTGAGTTGTGTTTCATATCAACGTGTGTGTTTCGTGTGCTTCGAGTGATTCATGTAATGTTTGTAATCTATATTGTGTGATTATGTTTGATATTGTTCTACTTTGTAAAGAAAGAATTGCTTGAGGACAAGCAAGGTTTAAGTGTGGGGTGTTTTGATATTGCTCAATAACATCATATATATCTATCGCAATATCGTGTAAAATGCTCTAGAATCGAGGATAATGAAGGCGTTTCTACAAGTGATAATCCAAGATGCGCAAATTTGTATCGGAAGAGTGATTTACAAAGAGTTTTGATGATTTATGACATTGGTTGATCCCGATACGACTTAAGGTCTATTTAGTGCTCTAAAATGGTAAAACAAAGCTTCCAAGGTGTTAGGCTTCGTCCAAATAAAAGAGGATTGAAAAGAAAGCGAAACAGTGGATTTCAGCATATCTGGACGCCGTCCGGGGTTATAGGACGCCGTCCAGCCTCTTGAAACAGGACGCCGTCCTGTATTTGAAGACGCCGTCTAGCTATTAAGGACGGGACGCCGTCCAGCCTTTTTGGACGCCGTCCCGTAGTAGGTTTCAGCCGACTTTTGTGCTTTTTACCTACTTTCTCCACTTTAAAACTACTGTTTTGAGGGACTGTTTCATAACTTACGAACCAGAGAGTACAGAGATGATTTTTAGAAGCAAAATTGGAGAACTCCAAGCTCTTGGAAGAGGCTCAACATCAAGACATCAAAGATCAAAACCTTCATCATCCAAGAACTCCTTGTTCTTGTAGGTTATTCCTTGTTCTAAAACAATGATTTTAGTTGTTAATCTGATTGTTATGTTGTCTGTTACCATGATTGTTGGCTAGTTTCTATAATGTTTGTCTAGATTAATAACTAAGGTATTGGATGTAATCTTATTGATTGAATGTATTATGTGTGATAGATTAAAGCTTGAATTAAGAACCATGCTTATTGCAGTTAAAATCATTTGTATCTAGTTAATTGATATGTTGTTGATAAAGAGAACTCTTGTTGATGTATCATATTGATTTACAATCAACTTGTCTTAGATTGATTGTTTACTAAACCGGACCAAGGGGGTAAACTAGATTAAAATGGTTAAACAAAATAGGAATGAATTGTGTAGAGCGAACGCAAAGACAATTGTTATTCAAGTCTTTGATCTAGCTAATCAACTAGTCATAAACGAAAAGGTCTAAGTAATAGGGAACCCTCACTTAGTAATTCTAGTTTGAGTACTCGCTAAAGAGAACTCTTGGCGGGTCGATTTAGGTGATTTGCATGCTTATAATAGTTATTTGATTACAAATACAAGAACCATAGTGAAAAGGGAACCCTTGATCTTGTGATTATGTTTGCGTGTTTATTCAAGAGAACTCTTAGTGAACCTATTAGATAACTTACACACATAATTATTCAATCAGGCCTTAATATCAAAACTTACATCCAATACCGAGGGTAAAATATCTAGATGAACTTTTCATCTCTTTGATTTAAATCAAAACTATCTTACTTGCTTTCTTTGCATTTATTTTCATCTTATAAATTTAAAAGACCAAAAATATTGTTTTTACATTTAACTTTCTCTGATTTGGCTAAATCGTTAAATGGCCACCAAAACATAAAACTTGTACCTTTAAGTTTCATTTACTTAGTTAATCATAATATAGTTTCTAATTCTAGTTTGGCTAATACAACTGTCCTTGGAACGATACATGGAACTAAACCAGTTACTATACTACTACACGATCGGGTACACTGCCCGTTAGTGTGTAGAAATCTTTAATCGGTATTTTTCCATATTATTTTATACGACACTTTTCGCACATCAGTCCTCAACCTAAGTCAAAAGTACTAAGTCAGTAAATCGTCCCAATAGGTTTAAAAGTATGTAAATTAGGTCTTAAAGGTCATCATCATTCATCATCAAACAAAAGGTGTAAAGTAAGTTTCATTCTAGAAAAGAGTTTAAAGCAAAGGCTGACTTCGATCATTCACCACGGCCTCTATACCTACTGAAATAAGGTGATACTAGTGGCCATGGCTCCGTATATGAGTTCTTTAGTTGTGGTAAAAATTCCAGAAGCAAACTCGTCTTTGTTTGACCGTGGCGACGGTCTAAGTGCGAGTAGGTAAAAATTTTCAGCACAACGTTAAAAGGACATAGTGACACTCGGAGGGCCATAAATCCTAAACCGTAACTCGGATTAAGACGAGTCTTAAATGAAAAGTTATCTACTCGACCTGAGAAAATGAAAATCATCTTTACAGCAGCCCAGGTGGTCTGACCAGTTCCAGAAAACAGTAAGCAGTGTGTTCCGGTGGGTTCTTGGTGCTCGATGCTTATCACGGTTCTCATCCTTGATGCATATAGCTTCAAGTGTACAACTTGTTGATGTGTTTGCATCATCTTAACCAAGGTTTGACCATCATAACACTTGTGTAAGTCTAAGACATGTAGTACAACACATTTAAGTGTTGCAAGTAGCTTGATGAACCAAAGTTACATCAAAATCTTAGATCCGACACATACATGAACTATAAAAGTAATATTGAACTACAAACTTGAAAGTAAACTAACTTGTAATAACCCAAACCAAACCACGAACAACCCGCGTAAAAATAACAAAATAATTTTTTTTTGCTGGAACAGCATATGGCGCGGCGCGCCAAACTGGTCTGTCCCAAAAGTCATGAAACGCGAAAAAGATCGTCCACATCCCGACATAATTAGACAAAACGCTTTTAACAACATATTCAAACATGTAAAACTAACACAATTCAAACATAAAATAAGTTTTACAAAGCGGGGCCCACTTTGGCCGTTTTACGAGTTTAATACATAACGTGAGTTTCGACCACCAAAAGGTTTAAGTACCAAACGACATGATGAGCATGGTGTTTGGGATTAAACTACCGAAGTCATGGTCAAACTCCAAAAGCTAACACATCCAAAAGGCGTCCCCTAACAAGCGGGATCTCTAATCTGACAGTATGCCCTTACCCTTATCCACGCCGGAACCTATAAAATGGTAAACAATGAGAGGGTAAGCTAACGCTTAGTGAGTAGAATAAATATATACATGCATATAAAACTTACCTACTCGCATCCACGATATCATATAACGCATACAAACGCATAACGTCTCAATAAACAAGCTAGTATCGTCAGTTCGTACAACTAGCAACATCAATAGCATAATATTCATAATAATAATTAAATGCTAACGTCAACAACTATAAACCATGGTTAACCAATATCTTCGCAAGGGAATGACTTCGCAAAACAAGTCATCGATGTTCATAACAACCGTTAGCTCCCAAAAACGGCTATGGTATGCTAACCCCCCGAGGTCTTCCAAAAACGGCTATGGCATCACCCCCAAGTGTTCCCAAAAACGGCTATGACATCACTTGATCAACGTGTGAGTAAAACACGGCTATTACTCACAATCATGTACACAAACACGGCTATGTGCACAATAACTCGAATAAAAATGTGGGAGTAAAACACGGCTATTACTCGCCACTATATGCACAAACACGGCTATGTGCATAAATATAAAACGTGGACAAAACGGCTATGTCTCACAAATACGGTCACAAAACGGCTATGTGACACCATTAATACGGCACGTAAATCCTATACATACATATATAGATTTTCCACTCACCTCAAAGTCTTGATGAGAGATAATCAAGCTCGAAAATCTTCAATGTAACCTACCTATTACATTATACATAATATCAATCATAAACTCAAGTTGGTCAACCAACTAAAACTCCATTCTAGTGTTATCTTGACCCATGGTGCAATTTCGACCCATTTACACCCTTAACCCTAATATTTGGGTTAACATCCCCAAAACCCTAATCATTAGCCAAGTTAGGTTTAAAACGCATTTCAACACAAGGTCTATGCATTGCACAATAACATTAACTAACTTAGGTCCATTTTGACCCATTTGACCAAATTAAGGTCAACACACCCATTTCGGGTCATCCACCAACCCACACAACGCCCATATACTTATCTCTAGGTGTGCTAGTAATTTACTAACTAAATTAAGCTCATAAACATCAATTAATACTTTGAAAAACCCTAGTTAATCATCTTTAGGTCTACATGACCCAAATTCACCCAAAACACCCAATTTACTAACAAAGTGGGTTTTAAGTTCACCATTAACCCTAACACTAACCCTTTCACAAAATTAAATTAGGAAATCAAGATTAGAGCATACCACTAAAATCAAAACGTAGCTAGAGGATAGATGAACAACTTTAAAGCTCGCACTTAGACCCGAAATCGGCTTCTTCTTACTTGATTTGAGTTCTCTCTCTCTAGAAAACCCTTTCTCTCACTAAATTAATTTGGAAGAGGTGAAGTAGATGAAAATGGAGTTAATGAGGCTCCAAAACTGATCTAGAGCCTTTAATTCGGGCCCCCATGTGTAATTACCAAAAATCCCTCAAAATATCTAATTAAAAAGGAATCTGTCACAGAACAATGGCGCGGCGCGCCAAATGGCCGCGCGGCGCGCCAAACGCCCAGACCAGTTTTTCTGCATTGTTTTTAATATGTACAACCAAAACCCCACTTCAAGTACATTAACTACACTTATGTACACTACAAATAAACGGGTCTTACAACTCTCCCCCACTTGGATCAGAGCGCGTCCTCGCAATCCACGCCGCATGACAAGAAGGAAGATAAACCAACACAAACTCTTCGGGCTCCCAAGTAAACTCGGAACCTTTACTACGACGCCATTGAACTTTAAAAGTTCTCACCTCTTTATTTCTCAACATTTTCACCTTCTCATCAAGTATAGCAATCGGCTCTTCAACATATTCTAACTTATTGTTTAGCTCAATTTCGTCTAATGGCATCCATGAAGAATCATCCGCAAGACACTTACGGAGATGGGAAACATGAAATGTATTATGAATCCCCGCAAGCTCTTCGGGTAATTCCAAACGATACGCGACTTCACCAACGCGAGCTAGAACCTTAAATGGCCCAATAAACCGAGGAGCTAACTTTCCCCGTTTTTGAAATCGAATAATACCTTTCCATGGCGAAACCTTAAGCATCACCATATCGCCTTCTTGAAATTCGATCGTTCGTCTACGTTTATCAGCATACGACTTTTGTCTATCTTGAGCCTTCTTCAAGTGATCCCGAATAATATCAATCTTGTTATTCGTCTCCAAAACCAAATCGATACTCCCGATCTCTTTTGACCAATTTCACCCCAACAATTCGGAGTTCGGCACCTCCGCCCATAAAGCATCTCGTAAGGTGGCATCCCGATACTAGTATGATAACTATTATTGTACGAGAATTCCACCAAAGGTAAGTGCTCGTCCCAACTACCACCAAAATCAATAATACACGCCCGTAACATATCCTCCAAAGTTTGATTCGTACGTTTGGTTTGACTGTCTGTTTGAGGATGATACGCCATGCTCAATTTCAATTGTGTACCCATATCTTCATGAAACTTTTCCCAAAACCGAGATGTAAAACGAGTATCTCGATCCGAAATAATCGATATAGGAACTACATGTCGAGCGATGACTGCCTTGATAAACATATTAGCCAAGGTCTCCGACGATATCGCTTCCCAAATAGGAAGAAATAAAGCACTTTTCGTCAATCGATCAACTATAACCCAAATCGAATCAAATTGGGTTCTCGCCGTTTTAGGTAACTTTGTGATGAAATCCATGGTAATGTGCTCCCATTTCCATTTCGAGATTTCCAACGGTTGTAACTTACCATACGGATTTTGGTGTTCGGCCTTAACTTGCAAACACGTGACGCATTGCTCAACATACTTCACAACATCACGTTTCATGCCCGACCACCAATAATCTTTTCTTAAATCTAGATACATTTTCGTCGCGCCCGGATGAATGGAATACTTTGACTTTTGTGCTTCATCAAGTAGCACTTGTCGATAATCACCCATCTTAGGCACCCACACTCTTCCTTGAAAAGACAACAAACCATGCGAGCCCATAGTAATGAACTCCGATTGCCCCATGATTCGTTCCGCATGCTTGTTGTGAACGTAAGCCTCTATTTGAATCACACCAAGTTTTTCAAGAAAATCGTTAGTAATAATCATACGTAACAATCCCAATCGTAACGCCGGGTGATGAATCTTTCGACTTAACGCATCCGCGACCACATTCGCCTTGCCCGGATGATAAAGTATCCCACAATCATAATCCTTCACCACATCCATCCACCTACGTTGGCGATAATTTAAATCTCATTGATTGAAGAGGTGTTTCAAACTCTTATGATCCGAATAAATCGTACTCTTGACACCATACAAGTAATGGCGCCAAATTTTCAACGCATGCACAACCGCCGCCAACTCAAGATCATGAGTCGGATATCTCGTTTCATGCTCATTTAGTTGTTGAGAGGCATAAGTGATGGCTTTACCTCTTTGCATTAGAACACACCCGAGCCCATTTAACGAAGCATCACAATAAACCGTCATGTCTTCCACTCCTTCCGGCAACACTAACACCGGAGCTTGACACAATTTCTCTTTTAGCAATTGAAAAGCAATTTCTTGCTCATTCTCCCAAGTAAATCTCGCGTTCATCCACGTCAATTTCGTCAACGAAGAAGCGATCTTAGAAAAGTCTTGGATAAACCGACGATAATAACCGGCCAATCCGAGAAAACTTCGGACCTCCGTAGGCGTAGTCGGTTATCTCCAACTCTTCACCGTCGCGATCTTCCCCGGATCTACTTGAATACCATCTTTGTTCACAATGTGGCCAAGGAATTGAACCTCCCTTAACCAAAATTCACATTTGGAGAACTTAGCATACAACTTCTCCTTTCGTAAAGTCTTCAACACCTCATGCAAATGACGTTCATGTTCGTTCATACTTTTTGAGTAGACTAGTATGTCGTCAATGAACACAATCACCAACTTGTCCAACATAGGTTGGCACACTCGGTTCATAAGGTCCATGAATGCCGCCGGTGCATTCGTAAGACCGAAAGGCATAACTACAAACTCAAAATGCCCATAACGCGTTCGAAAAGCCGTTTTCTCGATGTCTTCCTCACGGATCCGCATTTGGTGATAGCCGGATCGTAGGTCGATTTTAGAGAAATACGTTGCACCTTGGAGTTGGTCAAACAAATCATCAATCCGAGGTAATGGATAACGATTCTTGATCGTTACTTTATTTAACTTCCAATAATCGATGCACATTCGCATACTACCATCCTTCTTCTTTACGAATAAAACCGGAGCACCCCATGGCGAAAAACTCGGTCGAATGAAACCCTTCTCAAGTAACTCTTGGGTTTGATTTAACAACTCTTGCATTTCCGTCGGCGCTAAACGATAAGGAGTTTTAGCAATGGGGGTAGCCCCTGGAACCAACTCAATGCGAAATTCAACTTGTCTTTCTGCCGAAACACCCGGTAACTCATCCGAAAAACGTCTTCAAATTCACTAACCACCAGAATTTCACGAATGGGTGCTGGCTCATCACGAGTATCAACAACATGGGCAAGAAAAGCCATGCCACCACTACCGAGGAGACGACGTGCCCGTGCAAAAGTGCATATTGGCACAAGTCTTCTACGCTTATCACCGTGAATAATTAACTCTCCCCCACTTGGAGCCTTTACACGAATAAATTTTTCATGGCATGCAATATCGGCTCTATTATGATCGAGCCAATCCATACCAACAACGATATCGAAATCGCGCAAAGTCATCGGGATAAGATCAATCTTAAAGTTTTCGGCACCTAAAACGACATCACAATTTTTACACACATCAACCACTAGCACTGTCTTGCCGTCCGCTATTTCGACTTCTACCGGGCGACTTAACTTAGCTAACGGTCTATTAAGTCTAGGCACAAATTTTGGAGATACAAACGACAAATTTGCACCGCTATCAAATAGGATCCTTGCCTGATTAGAGTTAACCATAAACGTACCTGAAACAATTTTGTTGGATTGCTTGGCCTCCTCATTCGTCATCAAATAGTTGTGACCCCTAGCCGTGCCCACCGCCTTTTCTAACTTCTTGACATGATCATTATTCAAATCGGGACATTCCGGCCTCTTGCGCCCCTCCTTTCCACAATTAAAACATGTGACCGACTTGGTTAAACAATCACGGGCGTAATGACCCGACTTCCCACAACTATAACAAGTAGGCGCAAAAGTATTTGAACCACCCTTCTTCACACTTCCGATGCTTTCGGACCCCTTCTTGTTCTTGTTTTTCTTGTTTGAAAAGTTAGAATGACTAGAACCTTCAAACTTTCTTTTAGAAAAAGCGAAATCACTCTTTCTTGGAACCTCCGGCTCAAAACCACTAGCCAATTCGTATAAATCATCAAAAGACTTAGCCATACCCCGGCTAATCTTACCCTTCAACTCATCACTTAAAGTACGGTAGAAATCTAGCATCAACTTGTGATCATCGCCAACATACTCCGGACAAAAATGAGTCTTTGCCAAGAAGGTAGACTTGAGAATAACCAAGTCCATTGAACCTTGTTGCAAATTGTGCAACTCGTCCCGGATTTTATCAAGATCGGAAGAAGTTCGGTATTCTTGGAAAAATTCTTTCTTAAACTCCTCCCATGTCAAGCATATGCATTGCTCTTCACCATATAATTTGATTTTATCGTCCCATCACAACTTGCCCTCTTCGCACAACATGCTAGACCCATACCTCGTCTTCTTCTCGGGAGGACACTCCGCGGTACGAAACGCTCCCTCGATATCGGAAATCCAACAAGTGCTTTTCAATGGATCCCTCACCCCATTAAACATCGGAGGTTGAGTATCCTTGAAATTTTTGTAGTGGAAGTCCCGTCTTCCACCCCCACCATTACCTTCACCCCCTTCGCCTCGAGGATAAATGTTTCTAGCCTCTAAAGCCTCCTCTATTGCGGCTTTCATTCGATCATTGATCATTTCGGTCACCTGTCCATCAACCGACTCTTGGAAGACCTTTCGGACGTCGTCAAGAAAATCCTTCTTTAACCTTTTAAATATGGCCTCAACCTTGGCCGTGAGTTCAACGTCCTCACTCGTACTTCCGTCATTGGTGTCGTGTCCATTTCTCATCTTCATTCTATAAAACGAAGTAAATTAAGCAACAAAACAAAAGGACTTAACACATATGTATATACATATACACCACACTACCCCATCTTGCTCAACAATCGTCGTACATCGCTTGTTTGACACGATTTAAGCCCGTAACAATGGTAGCTAATCATTGTTACGCGAGCACATCGCATTAACTCATTAGTACCACGTCTATTTTGCTTGACGATTTCAAATTCCACACAAAACAATAGCGCATGATTAGTTCACATAAATCTATGCACTAACCAAAACCCAATCCGACCCAAAGTCCTACAAGTCCCGCATAATGCGCACACAAAAAGTCTAAGTCTAGGCGTCTATCTCAAGTCACTTAAATCCCTTAGACCATGCTCTGATACCACTTGTAACAACCCAAACCAAACCACGAACAACCCGCATAAAAATAACAAAATAATTTTTTTTTGCTGGAACAGCATATGGCGTGGCGCGCCATATGGCCGCGCGGCGCACCAAACTGGTCTGTCCCAAAAGTCATGAAACGCAAAAAAGATCGGCCACTTCCCGACATAATTAGACAAAACGCGTTTAACAACATATTCAAACATGTAAAACTAACACAATTCAAACATAAAATAAGTTTTACAAAGCGGGGCCCACTTTGGCCGTTTTACGAGTTTAATACATAAGGTGAGTTTCGACCACCAAAAAGTTTAAGTACCAAATGACACGATGAGCATGATGTTTGGGATTAAACTACCCAAGTCATGGTCAAACTCCAAAAGCTAACACATCCAAAAGGCGTCCCCTAACAAGCGGGATCTCTAATCCAACCGTATGCCCTTACCCTTATCCACACCGGAACCTATAAAATGGTAAACAATGAGAGGGTAAGCTAACGCTTAGTGAGTAGAATAAATATATACATGCATATAAAACTTACCTACTCGCATCCACGATATCATATAACGCATACAAACGCATAACGTCTCAATAAACAAGCTAGTATCGTCAGTTAGTACAACTAGCAACATCAATAGCATAATATTCATAATAATAATTAAATGCTAACGTCAACAACTATAAACCATGGTTAACCAATATCTTCGCAAGGGAATGACTTCGCGAAACAAGTCATCAATGTTCATAACAACCGTTAGCTCCCAAAAACGGCTATGGTATGCTAACCCTTGAGGTGTTCCAAAAACGGCTATGGCATCACCCCCAAGTGTTCCCAAAAACGGCTATGGCATCACTTGATCAACGTGTGAGTAAAACACGGCTATTACTCACAATCATGTACACAAACACGGCTATGTGCACAATAACTCGGATAAAAATGTGGGAGTAAAACACGGCTATTACTCGCCACTATATGCACAAACACGGCTATGTGCTTAAATATAAAACGTGGACAAAATGGCTATGTCTCACAACTACGGTCACAAAACGGCTATGTGACACCATTAATACGGCACGTAAATCCTATACATACATATATAGATTTTCCACTCACCTCAAAGTCTTGATGAGAGATAATCAAGCTCGAAAATCTTCAATGTAACGTACCTATTACATTATACATAATATTAATCATAAACTCAAGTTGGTCAACCAACTAAAACTCCATTCTAGTGTTATCTTGACCCATGGTGCAATTTTGACCCATTTACACCCTTAACCCTAATATTTGGGTTAACATCCCCAAAACCCTAATCATTAGCCAAGTTAGGTTTAAAACGCATTTCAACACAAGGTCTATGCATTGCACAACAACATTAACTAACTTAGGTCCATTTTGACCCATTTGACCAAATTAAGGTCAACACACCCATTTTGAGTCATCCACCAACCCACACAATGCCCATATACTTATCTCTAGGTGTGCTAGTAATTTACTAACTAAATTAAGCTCATAAACATCAATTAATACTTTAAAAAACCCTAGTTAATCATCTTTAGGTCTACATGACCCAAATTCACCCAAAACACCCAATTTACTAACAAAGTGGGTTTTAAGTTCACCATTAACCCTAACACTAACCCTTTCACAAAATTAAATTAGGAAATCAAGATTAGAGCATACCACTACAATCAAAACATAGCTAGATGATAGATGAACAACTTCTCTCACTCTAGAAAACCCTTTCTCTCACTACATTAATTTGGAAGAGGTGAAGTAGATGAAAATGGAGTTAATGAGGCTCCAAAACTGATCTAGAGCCTTTAATTCAGACCCCCATGTGTAATTACCAAAAAGCCCTCAAAATATCTAATTAAAAAAGAATCTGTCACTGAACAATGGCGCGGCGCGCCAAATGGCCGCGCGGCGCGCCAAACGCCCAGACCAGTTTTTCTGCATTCTTTTTAATATGTACAACCAAAACCCCACTTCAAGTACATTAACTACACTTATGTACACTACAAATAAACGGGTCTTACAACTCTCCCCCACTTGGATCGGAGCACGTCCTCGCGATCCACGCCGCATGACAAGAAGGAAGATAAACCAACACAAACTCTTCGGGCTCCCAAGTAAACTCGAAACCTTTACTACGACGCCATTGAACTTTAAAAGTTCTCACCTCTTTATTTCTCAACATTTTCACCTTCTCATCAAGTATAGCAATCGGCTCTTCAACATATTCTAACTTATTGTTTAGCTCAATTTTGTCTAATGACATCCATGAAGAATCATCCGCAAGACACTTACGGAGATGGGAAACATGAAATGTATTATGAATCCCCGCAAGCTCTTCGGGTAATTCCAAACGATACGCGACTTCGAGCTAGAACCTTAAATGGCCCAATAAACCAAGGAGCTAACTTTCCCCATTTTTGAAATCGAATAATACCTTTCCATGGCGAAACCTTAAGCATCACTATGTCACCTTCTTGAAATTCGATCGTTCGTCTACGTTTATCGGCATATGACTTTTGTCTATCTTGAGCCTTTTTCAAGTGATCTCGAATAATATCAATCTTGTTATTCGTCTCCAAAACCAAATCGGTACTCCCGATCTCTCTTTGACCAATTTCACCCCAACAAATCGGAGTTCGGTACCTCCGCTCATAAAGCATCTCGTAAGGTGGCATCCCGATACTAGTATGATAACTATTATTGTACGAGAATTCCACCAAAGGTAAGTGCTCGTCCAAACTACCACCAAAATCAATAATACACGCCCGTAACATATCCTCCAAAGTTTCATTCGTACGTTCGGTTTGACCATCCGTTTGAGGATGATACGCTGTGCTCAATTTCAATTGTGTACCCATATCTTCATGAAACATTTCCCAAAACCGAGATGTAAAACGAGTATCTCGATCCGAAATAATCGATATAGGAACTCCGTGTCGAGCGATGACTTCCTTGATAAACAACTTAGCCAAGGTCTCCGACGATATTGCTTCCCGAATAGGAAGAATCAAAGCACTTTTCGTCAATCGATCAACTATAGCCCAAATCGAATCAAATTGGGTTCTCGCCATTTTAGGTAACTTTGTGATGAAATCCATGGTAATGTGCTCCCATTTCCATTTCAGGATTTCCAACGGTTGTAACTTACCATACGGCTTTTGGTGTTCGGCCTTAACTTGCAAACACGTGACGCATTGCTCAACATACTTCACAACATCACATTTCATGCCCGACCACCAATAATCTTTTCTTAAATCTAGATACATTTTCGTCGCGCCCGGATGAATGGAATACTTTGACTTATGTGCTTCATCAAGTAGCACTTGTCGATAATAACCCATCTTAGGCACCCACACTCTTCCTTGAAAAGACAACAAACCATGCGAGCCCATAGTAATGAACTCCGATTGCCCCATGATTCGTTCCGCATGCTTGTTGTGAACGTAAGCCTCTATTTGAATCACACCAAGTTTTTCAAGAAAATCGTTAGTAATAATCATACGTAACAATCCCAATCGTAACGCCGGGTGATGACTCTTCGACTTAACGCATCCGCGACCACATTCGCCTTGCCCGGATGATAAAGTATCTCACAATCATAATCTTTCACCACATCCATCCACCTACGTTGGCGATAATTCAAATCTCGTTGATTGAAGAGGTGTTTCAAACTCTTATGATCCGAATAAATCGTACTCTTGACACCATACAAGTAATGGCGCTAAATTTTCAACGCATGCACAACTGCTGCCAACTCAAGATCATGAGTCGGATATCTCGTTTCGTGCTCCTTTAGTTGTCTAGAGGCATAAGCGATGGCTTTACCTCTTTGCATTAGAACACACCCGAGCCCAATTAACGAAGCATCACAATAAACCGTCATGTCTTCCTCTCCTTCCGGCAACACTAACACCGGAGCTTGACACAATTTCCCTTTTAGCAATTGAAAAGCAATTTCTTGCTCGTTCTCCCAAGTAAATCTCGCGTTCTTCCTCGTCAATTTCGTCAACGAAGAAGCGATCTTAGAAAAGTCTTGGATAAATCGACGATAATAACCGGCCAATCCGAGAAAACTTCGGACCTCCGTAGGCGTAGTCGGTTGTCTCCAACTCTTCACCGTCTCGATCTTCCCCGGATCTACTTGAATACCGTCTTTGTTCACAATGTGGCCAAGGAATTGAACCTCCCTTAGCCAAAATTCACATTTGGAGAACTTAGCTTACAACTTCTCCTTTTGTAAAGTCTTCAACACCTCACGCATATGACGTTCATGTTCGTTCATACTTTTCAAGTTGACTAGTATGTCGTCAATGAACACAATCACCGACTTGTCCAACATAGGTTAGCACACTCGGTTCATAAGGTCCATGAATGCCGCCGGTGCATTCATAAGACCGAAAGGCATAACTACAAACTCAAAATGCCCATAACGCATTCGAAAAGCCATTTTCTCGATGTCTTTCTCACGGACCCGCATTTGGTGATAGCCGGATCGTAGGTCGATTTTAGAGAAATGCGTTGCACCTTGGAGTTGGTCAAACAAATCGTCAATCCGAGGTAATGGATAACGATTCTTGATTGTTACTTTATTTAACTCCCGATAATCGATGCACATTCGCATACTACCATCCTTCTTCTTTACAAATAAAACCGGAGCACCCCATGGCGAAGCACTCGGTCGAATGAAACCCTTCTCAAGTAACTATTGGGTTTGATTTAAAAACTCTTGTATTTCCGTCGGCGCTAAATGATAAGGAGTTTTAGCAATGGGGTAGCCTCCGGAACTAACTCAATGCGAAATTCAACTTGTCTTTCCACCGGAATACCCGGTAACTCATCCGGAAAAACGCCTTCGAATTCACTAAATACCCGAATTTCACGAATGGGTGGTGGCTCATCACGAGTATCAACAACTTGGGCAAGAAAAGCTATGCCACCACTACCGAGGAGACGACGTGCCCGTGCAAAAGTGCATATTGGCACAAGTCTTCTTCGCTTATCACCGTGAATAATTAACTCTCCCCCACTTGAAGCCTTTACACGAATAAATTTTTCATGGCATGCAATATCGGCTCTATTATGATCGAGCCAATCCATACCAACAACGATATCAAAATCACCCAAAGTCATCGGGATAAGATCAATCTGAAAGTTTTTGGCACCAAAAACGATATCACAATTTTTACACACATCAACCACTAGCACCGTCTTGCCGCCCGCTATTTCGACTTCTATCGGGCGACTTAACTTAGCTAACAGTCTATTAAGTCTAGGCACAAATTTTGGAGATACAAACGACAAATTTGCACCGCTATCAAATAGGATCCTTGCTGGATTAGAGTTAACCATAAAAGTACCTGAAACAACTTCGTTGGATTGCTTGGCCTCCTCATTCGTCATCAAATAGTTGTGACCCCTAGCCATGCCTGCTGCCTTTTCTAACTTCTTGACATGATCATTATTCAAATCGGGACATTCCGGCCTCTTGTGCCCCTCCTTTCCACAATTAAAACATGTAACCGACTTGGTTAAACAATCACGGGCGTAATGACCCGACTTTCTACAACTATAACAAGTAGGTGCAAAAGTATTTGAACCACCCTTCTTCACACTTCCGACGCTTTCGGACCCCTTCTTGTTCTTGTTTTTCTTGTTTGAAAAGTTAGAATGACTAGAACCTTAAAACTTTCTTTTGGAAAAAGTGAAATCACTCTTTCTTGGAACCTCCGGCTCAAAACCCCTAGCCAATTCGTAAAAATCTTCAAAAGACTTAGCCATACCCCGGCTAATCTTACCCTTCAACTCATCACTTAAAGTACGGTAGAAATCTAGCATCAACTTGTGATCATCGCCAACATACTCCGGACAAAAATGAGTCTTTGCCAAGAAGGTAGAATTGAGAGTAACCAAGTCCATTGAACCTTGTTGCAAATTGTGCAACTCGTCCCAGATTTTATCAAGATCGGAAGAAGTTTGGTATTCTTGGAAAAATTCTTTCTTAAACTCCTCCCATGTCAAGCACATGCATTGCTCTTCACCATATAATTTGATTTTATCGTCCCACCACAACTTGCCCTCTTCGCTTAACATGCTAGACCCATACCTCGTCTTATTCTCGAGAGGACACTCCGCGGTACGGAACGCTCCCTCGATATCGGAAATCCAACAAGTGCTTTTCAATGGATCCCTCATCCCATTAAACATCGGAGGTTGAGTATCCTTGAAATTTTTGTAGTGGAAGTCCCGTCTTCCACCCCCACCATTACCTTCACCCCCTTCACCTCGAGGATAAATGTTTCTAGCCTCTAAAGCCTCCTCTATTGCGGCTTTCATTCGATCATTGATCATTTCCGTCACTTGTCCATCAACCGACTCTTGGAAGACCTTTCGGACGTCATCAAGAAAATCCTTCTTTAGCCTTTTAAAGATGGCCTCAACCTTGGCCGTGAGTTCAACGTCCTCACTCGTACTTCCGTCATTGGTGTCGTGTCCATTTCTCATCTTCATTCTATAAAACGAAGTAAATTAAGCAACAAAACGAAAGGACTTAACACATATGTATATACATATACACCACACTACCCCATCTTGTTCAACAATCGTCGTACATCGCTTGTTTGACACGATTTAAACCCGTAACAATGGTAGCTAATCATTGTTACGCGAGCACATCGCATTAACTCACTAGTACCACGTCTATTTCGCTTGACGATTTCAAATGCCACACAAAACAATAGCGCATGATTAGTTCACATAAACCTATGCACTAACCAAAACCCGATCCGACCCAAAGTCCTACAAGTCCCGCATAATGCGCACACAAAAAGTCTAAGTCTAGGCGTCTATCTCAAGTCACCTAAATCCCTTAGACCATGCTCTGATACCACTTGTAACAATCCAAACCAAACCACGAACAACCCGCGTAAAAATAACAAAATATTTTTATTTTTTTTGCTGGAACAGCATATGGCGCGGCGCACCATATGGCCGCGCGGCGCGCCAAACTGGTCTGTCACAAAAGTCATGAAACGCGAAAAAGATCGGCCACTTCCCAACATAATTAGACAAACGCTTTTAACAACATATTCAAACATGTAAAACTAACACAATTCAAACATAAAATAAGTTTTACAAAGCGGGGCCCACTTTGGCCGTTTTACGAATTTAATACATAACGTGAGTTTTGACCACCAAAAAGTTTATATACCAAACGACACGATGAGCATGGTGTTTGGGATTAAACTACCCAAGTCATGGTCAAACTCCAAAAGCTAACACATCCAACAGGCGTCCCCTAACAATCGGGATCTCTAATCCAACCGTATGCCCTTACCCTTATCCACGCCGGAACTTATAAAATGGTAAACAACAAGAGGGTAAGCTAACGCTTAGTGAGTAGAATAAATATATACATGCATATAAAACTTACCTACTCGCATCCACGATATCATATAATGCATACAAACGCATAACGTCTCAATAAACAAGCTAGTATCGTCAGTTCGTACAACTAGCAACATTAATAGCATAATATTCATAATAATAATTAAATGCTAACGTCAACAACTATAAACCATGGTTAACCAATATATTCGCAAGGGAATGACTTCGTGAAACAAGTCATCGATGTTCATAACAACTGTTAGCTCCCAAAAATGGCTATGGTATGCTAACCCCCGAGGTGTTCCAAAAACGGCTATGGCATCACCCCCAAGTGTTCCCAAAAACGGCTATGGCATCACTTGATCAACGTGTGAGTAAAACACGGCTATTACTCACAATCATGTACACAAACACGGCTATGTGCACAATAACTCGGATAAAAATGTGGGAGTAAAACATGGCTATTACTCGCCACTATATGCACAAACACGGCTATGTGCATAAATATAAAACGTGGACAAAACGGCTATGTCTCACAACTACGGTCACAAAACGGCTATGTGACACCATTAATACGGCACATAAATCCTATACATACATATATAGATTTTCCACTCACCTCAAAGTCTTGATGAGAGATAATCAAGCTCGGAAATCTTCAATGTAACGTACCTATTACATTATACATAATATCAATCATAAACTCAAGTTGGTCAACCAACTAAAACTCCATTCTAGTGTTATCTTGACCCATGGTGCAATTTCGACCCATTTACACCCTTAACCCTAATATTTGGGTTAACATCCCCAAAACCCTAATCATTAGCCAAGTTAGGTTTAAAACGCATTTCAACACAAGGTCTATGCATTGCACAACAACATTAACTAACTTAGGTCCATTTTGACCCATTTGACCTAATTAAGGTCAACACACCCATTTCGGGTCATCCGCCAACCCACACAACGCCCATATACTTATCTCTAGGTGTGCTAGTAATTTACTAACTAAATTAAGCTCATAAACATCAATTAATACTTTGAAAAACCCTAGTTAATCATCTTTAGGTCTACATGACCCAAATTCACCCAAAACATCCAACTTACTAACAAAGTGGGTTTTAAGTTCACCATTAACCCTAACACTAACCCTTTCACAAAATTAAATTAGGAAATCAAGATTAGAGCATACCACTACAATCAAAACGTAGCTAGAGGATAGATGAACAACTTTAAAGCTCGCACTTAGACCCGAAATCGGCTTCTTCTTCCTTGATTTGAGTTCTCTCACTCTAGAAAACCCTTTCTCTCACTAAATTAATTTGGAAGAGGTGAAGTGGATGAAAATGGAGTTAATGAGGCTCCAAAACTGATCTAGAGCCTTTAATTCGGGCCCCCATGTGTAATTACCAAAAAGCCCTTAAAATATCTAATTAAAAAGGAATCTGTCACAGAACAATGGCGCGGCGCGCCAAATGGCCGCGCGGCGCGCCAAACGCCCAGACCATTTTTTTGCATTCTTTTTAATATGTACAACCAAAACCCCACTTCAAGTACATTAACTACACTTATGTACACTACAAATAAACGGGTCTTACATAACTAATCAAGTTCTTAAGTTGTAGAACATAGTTCTTAGTTAGATCTTGAAGATCCAAGACCCAAAAGTCTAGATCTAAAGTTATTAAGTTAAATCCTATGTAATAATACTTGAATCTTTACTTTAATGAAACCATAAGCTATAAAACTTAGATTTTCATCTTGTAAAGTGTATGTAAGCTTATGAGCTCTTGATTATGACGAAATTAGAAGACCATAAGCTATAGAACTTAGATCCTTCATAAGTATGTGAAGTTATAACTAGAAAGTTATACTTCCATGTTCTTGAACTTATAAAGTTAACTTTAGTTCAAGAAAGTATGAGATCAAAATTAACTAGTAATTCTTGACCACTAATCAACAAACACGAATTCTAAAGTGCAAGAAATGAAGTAATAAACTAAATAAACAAGTAACTAGTTCATGGTTGTTCTTACTTTAAAGATTCAAGCCAAAGTCTTGATCTTTAAGAAAAGTAAACTTTAAGTTTATAAACATGAATTCAAGTAATGATTTTACAACACATGAACCTTCAATCTTTCAAGACATTAAATGTAGAACATAAACTAGAAAGTTTTGTTCTTGTATGTTCTTGTATGAACAAGGTAAAATGAAGAACAAACTAAAGAGTTTGATTCTTACAACACAAACAACAAACTAACAAAGTAAGTGATTAAACAACAACAAGTAATTAAACAAGTGAGAAGATGATGATGATATGAGATGTTTGCTACGGTTTTATCAAGGGAAAGAAGAGAGAAAAAAAATGTTCATATTACTTACAATCTTGAGAGAAAAATGAGATGAGAGGAAAAAGTGCAAGTAAGTGTGTGTTTGGAATGAATGAAGTATGAGTGAATACTAGAAGATAAGTTAAAAAAATTTGAAACAAAAAACACTCCCCAAGATGCTATGGCCGACGGTTAGGGAATCAAAGGAGGGAAAAGAAAAATCCACAAGGTTCTTACATGTATTTGGCTTAAAAGTTGGTTATAAGGTGTGTTTTCATGGGAAAGATGTGTAATGGAACAAGTAACTAGATTCTTTCACAACTTAATCAATCTAGTTAAGTCTAAGTATGATACTTGCATTTTAAGATGGGCTAAATATTCCATTAAGTGTGTAGGGTGGGCTCTTAAGTCCATTAATCATGAGTTCATTAATAAAAGACCAAGTATGTAACAAATAATCCAACAAAGTCCAAGTAATTAACTAATAACCTTAGTTAATTAAAATGATTAATAAAAATCAATCATGAATGTAAATAATATCTGAAAATATTTTTAGTGTAATGTACGTGTGTCACAAAGACGTTTCGGGGCAGATAAAAGTCAATCGCGGTAACAAGTAAATGTATATAAACAATACATTCAATAAAACACAAGTATTAATAATAATTATTAATAAATAAACATTGGAAAATCCAGGGTCGTTACATGCTGTCTTGGTGTTATAAACTTGCTGTTACAGACTCGCTGTGTTAGACTTCCGCTGCATTACTTAGAGATGTCTCAATCATGGAACTTTTATTTTGCATTCACAACTTAGGTTATTTTGAATAATGGCTTTGTGACGACCTTTGTGTCACGTTATCTTTTGTAAAACGTTATCTTTTCATGAATGCAAAACTTGTTTTAAAACAGCATGTAGTATTATACCATGTAATGGACCCGTTGTTGATGATTCGTACATGATGGTTTTGTACGGGGCGTCACATTTGGTATCATAGCATTTGTTGTGGGGAATTAGGTTGCATTAGTGTGTCTTGATCGAGTCGAGTAGGATTCACTAATAGGACTAATCTACAACTTGCTCGTTTACTTGTTTCTGCGAAACTGCTGCATGCTACTGCTTACTTTTACTGCCATATGAACTTGCAGCATGCTACTGTTTACTTTTACTGCTAGGTGAACTTGCTGTATGCTATTGCTTATTCTCGCTACTGCATGCTACTATCTGCTTTTGCATGATACTTCTGTTTAATACTGTTATTATTGCCATGCTATGTACTGCTGTAGACGATCTAGGCTGTTGTAGTTATTATGCCTGATTACGTGCTTGATTCATGTCTGCTATTCGCTGTACCGACTTGGAAAATTTATCTTTCCTCGTTCAGATGTTTTTCTGAACCCTTTCCCCACTCGTCTAACCCTGAGGACCAGTATTCTAATCCACCTGTTACTACCGTTCCAACGTTCCAGAGATCGAAACATTACTTCACGCAATCCAGGAAGAGTACCCCTCGGATTAAATGCCCACTAAAGTTGATCCTCAGAGGAGGAGATATGTGAAGACTTTTCGAAGTAACCGCACCTCGCCCCACCCCCGAGCTCACCCTAGTTAGCCATGTACAACGTATGAACATTAGAAGGTTGTTCAGTTTCCGTAAGTTGACTCGTATCCCGTACACTTTCATGACCGTCACTTATCTCTTTCATCCTTCACCACTGCTCGACGATCTAACGACACTTCTGGACTTAGGTCCCTAACACTCTTATGCATTCGAGAAGTCGGGAAGGCATCTCCTTCAACAAGGTTATAGTGTCTTCCACTGATGCTCAGCCATACCGAATGACTTGGGTGTCACCTCAAAACATATCGTATTACTACTTGCTACATGCACAACTCGACACGAGACCCAGATTAAATTCTAGAAAGGAACCTAACGACGTTACCTGAACCCGAACATTTAGAAGAAATTTCGGGACATTTAGGCATTGATGCATGACTTACGGAACCTACAAACCCACATCGAGAAGCCGTGAGATTAATTATGTAGATTTTGTTTTGAGATAGCATAGATAAGGCACCGTTAGATGAAATTGAGTAGAACTTGAAGTGATCACGTTACATTGACCATATGGAGTGATATTGGAATGAACGTACGATTTAGTACAATATAATGACGCCAGGCCAGCGTGAGTATATTGAAGTAAATCATGCAGAAGTCCCAATGTTACTATATAAGGAATATGAAGTGATTCAAAGAAAATTTTGGTAGGAACCACTTGAGTATACACATTATGGTCTGTTAGAGGTAGGGAAAGAATAACCACTTAGCCCAGATACTGTACAAGAAGGGCCTTGATTGTAGAATTGATAACCTGAAAATTTGTTATAGATATAGACACCCTGAACACTTAAGGAAAAAGTTCCCAATAGGAAAAACTTCAGACTTACTTGCGGTAGAGCAATCGTTATCTCAGCTATGGAGGCTCGCATGGATCCTGATTTTAGTTAGGGTACGTTTCGCCACAACATTTATTGTCTCAAAATTGTTTAATACTATAGCGATAGAAACCTTATATCTAAGAACCTTAGTGTTATGACTAATAAGCCGTTAACGACCATGAGAGTTAAGTATTCTATAGGACAAGCTAATGGTAAGCTGGCAGAAATAGAGGAATAATTTAAGGTAGTACCTTAAAATTAACAGGTGGATCATTTGAAGATGACCTCATGCCAACAAAAATTGGAAGTTTTAAAGTAGTAGTGGAAAGGATTAGTTACCTACGCACAAGCAGATGTTATTTGAGAAGATTGATAGAATTTTTCACGGTAGTATAATAAGATTTGGTTGGAATGAACCTTAAGACTAACCTAACAACCATCAATTTAGGAAGCTTGATGCAATAGTTGGAATGGATTTTAGGATTAACCTAATACTCATCAAGTTAGGAAGCTTTAATGAAATAGTTGGAACAGACTGGCTTTCAAGGATGAAAGCGAAAGTTATTTATAGTGAGAAGATTATTCGTATACCTCGCGAGAATGGTGAGCCAAAAGCTATCTGGGTTACTTCAACAGTCCGAAATCCCACAATGGAAGTGGGAAGGAATAACAATGGATTTTATCACGAAGCTACCAAAAACGGTAGGCGGTTATGACACTATCTGGTTTACTGTTGACCGTCTCACCAAAACTGCTCACTTTCTAACCATGAAAGAAACTGATGCAATGGATAAACTTTCACAACAATACATAAAGGAAATTGTATCTCGTCACTTCAGCAATTCAGATTCTATATCAAAGACTACCCAAGAATCTTATTTGATACTCATTCTTACGCGACTCTGAATCCTAACTTATTCCGAGAGATTTCTTAATCGATGATAATCACACCATCATCCTTCTTACTTCGATATTAGTCATACCAGTTCAAAATTTTCCAAAATCAATGGGTGGTTAATTTTCATCCTCATACTCTCCCATTCGTATCTCACTTATAAGCAACAACTTCACACTTAAGCATTTTTGGTCGAAGGACTTATGCCCTACTAATAGTCATCAACCACATTTAAATTCAATAGTTTTTATTACCTCAAATATCACCCGAAATTTTCAAAATCTTTTACTCAATCCTCATCAATCTTTTTCCAACTTGTAACCTCCGAAATATGAAAATTTTGTTTGCCAAAATTTTACACACACTATTTTACTGTGCGATCCTCTCAAAGTTTTATAAAAATAAATTTATTTTATTGCCATTCGTACAAATTTTAGAAATCGTATATGTTATATATAAAAAAGTAAATAATTACTTATTTTTGACTAGTCCATATGAAATTTTACTTTCACTTTTACAAATCAATTATTTTATTCAAAAGGTATTTTACTTAGAATAGTACATGTTTACTAAGAACTTCATTTCTTTTCATACATTGTCACCTAAAACGATTTCTATAAAATTTTCTTTGCTTATTATATAAATTTTTTTTCGTTGCTTATTCGTATCAAAGTCATCATGAAGACTTTACAACCGTCGAAATCGAGAGATATGTGTGTGTGTATGTGTGTGTGTATGTGATAAAGGCACTCACTACCACGTCATGCAGAGCCTTCGGGCATCCACTAACACTTAAACCATTCAAAATTATTGCGTTACCCCAATGATCTTATTTGCCACACCTGTTGGAACGATGCTTTTTCTTACATAACTCTAAGCCCTGACTTATTCCAGGGGATTCTCATTTAGTGATATTAACACCATCGGTATTCTGACTTTAATATTAGTCATAACCTGTTTGGATTTTTGCAAAGTCAAGAAACGATTAACTTCTCATCCTCATGCTCTATCCTTCATACCTCACTTTTTAACAACGGCTTCGCACGTGAACATTTTTGGCCCAAAGACTTATGTTATCAAAACTACATTTAATTTGTTAGTTTTCATTACCTAGTAACATGTCACCCGATGATTCAAAGATTTTTCACTCGATCTTTTTCAACTCGTAACCTCTGAAATATAAAAAACTATGTTTATCAAAAATTTTACACGTTGTTTATTTGTGCGGTCCTCACAAGATTTATGGACAAATGAAAGTAATAAAATTTTTCTGTCACTTATGCGATTTATAAAATCATATATGTATGTATATAGTTAAGCCAATAAATTTACCTTTAAAAATCGCTCCTTTATTGAGTTGTTTAACTTAAGACAAATAGTTTTGTGAAAAATGGTACACGTGTACATACTTCAAAATTTACTAACAACTTCGTTTTGTTTATGTTGTCACATCAAACATTTAAAGGTTTTTCAAAACTTTCTTGGTTGATTTTATTAAAGGTTTTCGTATTAGACTGCACCATGTATGGACTACACTCCTTCTCGCCCTTCGTTAGGGATGAAACTTACCATTAAGATCTTTGCTAAAAACTCTTGAACCACTTTGGATGACAGTTTTATAAAATTTGTTAGGAAGTCTTTGCGCTCATAAAATGTTCCTTTAAAGGTTAGACATGAAAAAAACATGGGCCGATAAATCAGTTTTCTGAGGTACACTCAGTGGTCACCTCATTGTAGGAAAGGCACTAGGTAGGTTTCTACTCTCAATATTTCACGGCTAATTGTGACACCCTCATCAATATCATCTCTATGAATCAGTATATTGAGGTACAAGAAATCACTTTTGAGATTCTTTTGGGAGTAAACCATTCTTTATGACCTAGGGTTCACGTAGCTTCTCATCCACGCATCCTCTTAAGTATAAGGATAAATTCAGAACAACCCACTCGAAGAGTCCACTCTCATTCAAAGATCACACCTTTCGTGCGATTTTCTTTCGGAAATGTAATATAAAATACCTTAAGAATCTATGAATCTTGTTATCCTCTTGGAGGGGACTGCTTAAAACGTCTATAACACTGATGTTGTTACTCTATATATTTCTTCTTTCGTTGGTTGCAACTATATGTTGTTCTAGTCGATGTTACCCCTAACTTCAATATGTAACTGAAAGGATATAGTTACATTATGGAACTGTACTTTCATTCCATCCAAGGAAAAGTTCACACGCAGTATGTTGTGATCACCATGTTTTCTATCATATCTGTCAGCTTTGTATTGCGACATAAGCGCTCAATGTTTTAGATGAGTTTAGTAACATTCATGATGTATTTCATGCATCCAGCTTCCTGAAGATTCCCGTAAGGCTAAAAACATCATCTTTCCTTTTGTGGGTATATATTTGGATGACATATTCATGTTAGCAAGAAACGAGATCAATTTATTGATCTCTTAGGACAAGAGACTTAATTAATAGCATAATACCTATTCTTAGTTTTATACGCCCAAGTATCTTTCAAGGTAAATAACTCACTTCTGAGCCCACGAGTCTCTCGGAACTTTGATACGCTCCTTCTTTTTCAAATTCGGTACCGTTGTAGGTCACTCCTCAAAATTTCGGGATGAAATTTTCATTAACAGGTGGGTAATGTAACGACCTGACTTTTTCGACTTATACTTTTGTGCTTATTACTTTCACGAAACTGCGTATTTGTGCATACTGAATGAGTTTATGCTTATTTCATGATAATTACTTTGGTTAACATCTTACAACGTGCTATTAAGTGTTTAATCACTTAACTTGATCCCTGAATGCTTTTACGACCGTTGGTGTCACTTGACATTTGAAACGAGCTATGCACTTGGTACACGTTTAACTTTTGTCATAATTGAAATATTATGACTACATAATACTAATTGTTATTTCCTAATAACAATTACTTGGGTTTTTGGTTGCTTAATTACGCTTAGTAATTTACTTATGCTCACTAGTTAGTCTTGTTGGACTTTCTACCTTATTGGGCTTTAGCCCACCCTACTCTAGCTAATGGACTATTTAATTAGCCCAATTTTAATAAGTTTATGACCCATATAAATGTAAGACAAAAACCCATTTATAAGAGCCAACATACTAGCATTTTTGTTAACCATAATCACAAATGTTGCATGGGATCCTAACATAAGCACCACCTTTAGACCACAATTAACCAAAAAGCAAAAAGTTATCCCCTTGTCCCCCTGGCTACGGTATTGGAGACACAAGCATCACCTCCACCACTATAAATACCAAGCCTCATTCACCCATTTCACACTTGATCTCAGTCTCATTTTGCACACTTACTCTCTAATTCTCTCTCTAGTCTTTCTCACTCTAAAAAGTGTAAGTTTTAAATTTTCTTCTTCTTCTTTTCTTCTTCATAGAATCGACATCATCATCATCATACAAGGATCAAGCTTTTGAGCTTTTTGATCTTGTTATATCTTGAAGATTCAAACTTTGATTTGAATCCTTCAAGAACATGGAAGATTCAAGCTTTCTAGCTTTGAATCTTCATTACTTTTGTTGGATCTAAGTTTTTTAACTTATGATCTCTTTTATTTTGTTAAAAGATCAAAACTTGTGTTTATGATCTTCATGAAACTTGAAGATCTAGCCTTTTTCTTTAAGGATCTTCAAGAACATTAAATATCCAAGCTTTCTAGCTTAGGGTTTCATTATTTTGTTAAAGATCTTAGCTTTTTAGCTTATGGTCTCATTACTTTTACTAGATCTTAGCTTTCTAGCTTATGGTCTCATTAATCTTGTAAAGATCCAAGCTTTCTAGCTTAGGGTTTCTTAATACTTGAAGATCTAAGTTATTATTGTAGATCTCACTTACTTGGAACCATTTTATGATTTTTATGGTGATAAAAATCAAGTCTTCATCATCTCATATGATGAAGATGCATAAACTTGTGTCAAAAGGACAAAGGTTAAAGCATTATTGTGTTTATGCAATAAAGAGGCAACCTTGATGTTCAAAACTTGTAGAATGTTAGCTTTTACTCTTAGTTGTGTGTTGATGGTTGAAACTTGGTCAAAGTGATGCTAAAATATCAAAGAGTTGTACACTTGAAGCTTACGCGCATCAAGGATGAGAACCGTGATGAGCATCAAGCACCAAGAAATCCACCGGAGCAATTGTTTACTGTTTTTCGGGTCTGATCAGACTCCTGAGACTTTTGTAAAATTGATTTTAAGATAGTTCTTTTTGAGTAGATGACTTTTTGTTTAGGACTCGCCTAAATCCGATATACAGTTTAGGATTTATAGACTTCCGAAAGTCACTACGCCTTTGTAACGACGTGCTGAAAATTCTGACTAACTCCCGCTTGAACTGTCGCCACGGTCAAACGATACCGAGTTAGGATCTGAAAATTGGATAGTGGTTATAGGACTCACATAAGGAGCCTTGGCCACTGACCACGAGTCTTTTTGATTTGTATAGAGGTCGTAACAGCTATCCGAAGTTAGCCTATTGTTTCGATCTATATTTTTGTTGAAAACTTACTTTATCTTTTACGAATGATGATGATGATGATGATGATACTTAAGACTTAATTTATTCACTTTTAAACTTTTGGGGACAATTTACTGACCTAGTAACCCTTGACTTAGGTTGAGGACCTTTCGGACCGACTTACTACTTGCATACTTTTCATAGCGACTTTTACCGCACATTCATTGTGAGTTATAGCTCCCTTTTTACTTCAATTATTTTTGGGATTGAGAATACATGCGCTTTTTTATGTTTTACATACTAGACACAAGTAATTAAACTTTATACATGTGCGGGTGATATAACGACACAAACTTTCCCCTTAGCTCGGTAACGTTTTACTATTGGTTTATGAACCAGTATACGCGAATCTTAGATATGGATCCATAGGGTTTGACATCCCCACTCGGGCTAGTCGCGCTAGCATTTAACGAGTGTTTAATACTTCGAGGACATACGCACTCACCAAGTGTACTTTTAGGAGGTGATATTTACTTTACGTTAAGTTAGTTACCGAGTGCCCACGGATAAGCATATACTTTATCATAGTGATTTGAAATACTGATTTGAAACGCTGGTTGAAGCACTCAAATCTCGTGGTCTACATTACATTACTGATTAGAAACAAACTATAGCTCACCAACATTCGTGTTGACTTTTTAAGCATGTATTTCTCAGGTGCTTAGACGTTGTTTGTGATGACCCGTCCAAATCCATTTGGACGAATACATCATTCATCAATTTCACAGTGAGGTACTGACCTCTACATGATACTGTAACATCCCATCTTTTTCCGTTTACTTTCCGTTTAATTATTTTTAAAGTCCGTTATTTAATTATAACATCTCTCGTTTACTCTACGTATTTAAGGTAATTCGTATGGTTAACTCACGCACACCGCTTGAAACTAGAGGGACCAATGTCATCAAGTGAGCAAAGAGATGACTAGGTCAACTAGTCAAAGTTCATCCTCCTCCATTCATTTCATCCTCCTCATTCCAATACTTTCACCTTTTGCTCTCAAACCTTCAAACAAAGAATCATCATCCATTTTCGATCGAGCAAGTGTTCATCAAAACAAATTACATATTTGGAATCCTTGCATCTTCCTCTTCGATCCCGTACCAACTTCATATCATTTGGGTAACTTTCTAAAAACACTAATTTCCTTGTTCTTGATCTTTAAAACTTAAAAGTGTGTCAATTAGTGTCTATGCTTCAAGTCTAACATGAATATGTGATTTATATGCTCGATCTTGTGGTTTTGAGTAACTAGCATGAACTTGATAAATGGGTGTGTTTGATCTTGAGATTTGGTTGCTTAAATGTTATTAGATGTTAAAAGTGCATGTGTTAAATGTTTTACTAACATCACTAGCTTCAATTTGATGTGTAGGTTGACTTAGAAAAGCTTCACAAACATAATTGTTAAATTTATGATTTTAAGTTAGGGTTTGATAGAAGTAAAATGAACTTTTGATGCATTGAATGCTTTGCAATGTTGTTTGTATGTGTTTAGTTGTGTTCTTCATTAAATTACCTTTCCAAAGATGTATGGCATGCGTCTTAAGTGTTTACGGTTCATTAGTTTTGGTTGTTGGAAGTTTGGCTCGTTTTGACACTTGAAAAACTGCCCAGATTTCTGATCAGATACTCACCGCGGTGCGGGCCTCCAAGCCGCGGTGCGGCTTAACATTGACCTAGATGGTCTGGGACCATCAAAAGCCTCGACCCTCAAAACACGCTTTAACCCGCGGCGCGGGTATTCCAGCCGCGGCGCGGCTTAAGGCAGGGGAAAAAGGCTGTCTAAATTATCAATTTTCGTTTAATTCTAACTATGCTACGCATCTCTGATTGACATGTAACTTATTCTAACATGCTTATACATGATTAATTAGCTCAGAAAAATTGTCCGAGACCCGACTCGAACGTGTTGACTTTTTCGTTGACTTTGACTTGACCAAAGTTGACTTTTAATCAAACTTAACCAAATACTTATGCAATCTTTCTAAGTTGCTTTTATACTTGTACCTTGCATGTAACGTGACAAATTTGATTCACATGCTATATAATCGAGTCGTAACGAGCCATAGGACTAATTGAACACTTTGACCGATCGTGTTTTACCGTTATTGACACGACCTATTTGTTTAGGTCAAGACTAGCATTGTTCTTTGCACAGTGACCTAGCATTGTTCTTTGCACACGTATACTTATGAAGTACCTTATTTTACTCGTGCACTTAAGGTGAGATCATAGTCCCACTTTTACTCTTTTATACTTACATTTGGGATGAGAAAACATAAACGTTCGTTTTACAAAGTGAACACAAGTACGAAAATAACCATTCTACGTACGAGTTGGAATAAAAAACCTCAATTCAATTATCATTAGTTACACTTCAGGGTGTAAGCGAGAACTTATGTTGTGTGGCCATACGGGTTTGACAAGCCCTCATTCGGACGGTTCGCTACCGTTAATCGGATGAAATATATTTTCGGGGATAAGTGTATGTTCTGACACTGTATTAATGGGGTAACGTGATAGTTAAGTCTTGATAATTGGATGCTCATGATATCAACTTTTAGAATGGATTACTATTATTTCAACGTTATAAATCTTGTGGTTCAACTTACTTACTTACTCACGTACTTACTAAACCTATGATTTCACCAACGTTTTCGTTGACAGATTCTCTATGTTTTTCTCAGGTCCTTGAACGTTAAGTGTTACATACTTTTGCACACTATTTTTGATACTTGATTAGATGTCGAGTATACATGCATACATGGAGCGTTTTTTTGACTTACTTTAAATCGTGTCGCATAAGTTTCAATTGTACTTTAAATGTTATAATGTAACTAGTCATTGAACTACTTTTGTAAACTTTGAAACATCCTTACATTTGAAATGAATGCGATATATTTTGGGTCAAACGTTATTTTAAAGACTTATGACCACGTAACGGGACCTAAGTATTCGGCGCCATCAATGAAGATTTTGTCGGGTCGCTACAGATGGTATCAGAGCATTGGTTGTAGGGATTTAGAGTTCATTGGTGTCAACCCCGAGTCATAGGGTATACTAGTGAGTCTAGACTACAACTGGCATATAGACTTGAAATAGGAATTACTTGACTACTTGTGCATTTATACTCGAACTCTTCTACTCATATCTAACTCTTATTACATCTTAATCTCACGTTGTTTAATTTGATTGACACGCCTCCTTGACCTTATGAAGTAATGTCGAATGCACATATGAATTAGGGTAATATAATTGCCAGGATTATATTTCGATGACTCATATGGACGTTCCGACATTATGACATAAAGAATTTAGGGCGAGTCAAGGAAAATTTTCTCTCTATCTTTATTCCATATCACGATTAGTATTATTTAGAATACTAATCAATGATATTCTTGTGTCTTGAAGGAACAATGCCTCCTCGCCGAGTCCCACACAATGAAACTCCCAAACAAGCTCTTCAACGAATGATAGCCACCGCCATAGATGCAGCCATGGCCGGTCACTCCTCCAACAATAACAACCATAACAACAACAATCATGGAGCCGGTAATTCAAGTGAAGGGTGCTCCTACAAGAACTTCATGGGGTGCAAACCTCATACTTTCGATGGAATCGGGGGATCGGTTGTGCTCACCCAATGGTTAGAGCAAACGGAAGCCGTCTTTAGCATAAGCGGTTGTTGGGACCAAGACAAGGTCAAATACTCCACTCACACTCTCGCCGGTGTCGCTCTCACTTGGTGGAACACCTATGTGCAATCGGTGGGTAACGATGAAGCCACGCACTCTCTTGGGCCGATTTAAGGGAAAAGATGATCACCGAATACTTCCCACATGAAGAGACCCGCAAGCTCGAACACGAGCTAAGAACTTTAAAAGCGGTCGGAAATGACCTCAAGGCCTATAATCAACAATTCGCCAAGCTATCCTTGATGTGTCCAAACCTCGTGAACCCCGAGTCACTAAGGGTTGAACTTTATATGGATGGCCTCCTTAAGAGTATCAAACACGGGGTAATGTCATCCAAACCCACTAACCTACAAGAAGCTTTGAAGATGGCCCGCCAATTGATAGAAACGGTAGACGAATTTGAAGTACCGACACCTAAGGCCGAGGATAAACCGGGTGGCAACAAAAGAATGTGGAAAGCCTCTCAATCAAACAACTACAACAACAACAACTTCGCCAAGAAGCCTTTCACCTCTGACGGCAAGAAAAGTTATGTCGGAAATAAACCTTTTTGCAATAAATGCCACAAACATCACTATGGTGAATGTGGCAATCTATTTTGCCACCGGTGCCAAAGGAGTGGTCATGTGGTCAACGATTGTAGAAGTGCCGCCCTCGTCGCTAAAAAGGGGCCTAATGCACCAAAACCGAAAGTTTGTTTCAAATGTGGTCAACCGGGTCATTTTAAGGATGCGTGCCCAAAGAAGAAAGCCAACCTCAACTCACCCGGCTGAGCCTTCAACATTAACGCCCAAGAAGCTCGAGATGACAATGAACTAGTCACGGGTACGTTTCTTCTCAACAACTCCTATGTTTCTTGCCTATTCGATTCGGGTGCCGATAAATGTTTTGTATCCAAGACTTTGGCTCATACCCTTGGCACTCCACCACTCCCTCTAGATACTACTTATGCCATTGAAGTGGCCGACGGGAAACTATTAAGTGCCGACGCATATTACCGGGGGTGTACGTAAAACATTTTGGGTAATGAGTTTGAAATTGACTTGATACCCATGGAACTAAGGAGTTTTGATGTAATAATCGGTATGAATTGGTTGGTCAAAACGAAATCTCACATTCTTTGTGATCTTAACGCAATTCGAATTCCTATCTAGAATGGTGAACCCTTGATTGTCTATGGCGATAAGAGTTGCACCGGACTCAACCTCATTTCGTGCCTTAAAGTTAGAAAATTACTTCGTAAGGGTTGTTTTGCGATCCTAGCCCACGTTAAGAAAGTCGAGACTGATAAGAAGCAGATCGATGATGTGCCAATTGTTAGTAATTTTACGATGTATTTCCCGACGAATTGGCGGGTCTTCCACCTCATCGACCGGTTGAATTCCAAATCGATCTTATCCCGGGAGCCGCACCCGTAGCTCGTGCACCATATAGAATTGCTTTATCCGAAATTCAAGAATTTCAAAGTCAAATTCAAGAACTACTTGACCGTGGTTTTATCCAACCTTGCCATTCATCATGGGGAGCTCCGATTTTGTTCGTTAAAAAGAAAGATGGATCCCTACGAATGTGCATTGATTATTGTGAACTGAATAAATTGACGATTAAGAACCGATATCCTCTTCCTCGCATCGATGACCTCTTTGATCAACTACAAGGGTCTTGCGTGTATTCAAAAATCGATCTCCGTTCGGGTTATCATCAACTAAGGGTTAAAGGGGAAGATGTCTCCAAAACCGCTTTTCGGACTCATTATGGTAGTTATGAATTTCTTTTAATGCCATTTGGTCTAACTAATGCACCAGCAGTGTTCATGGACCTTATGAACCTCATGTGCAAACCATATCTCGACAAATTCGTTATCGTGTTCATCGATGACATTTTGGTCTATTCTAAAAGCGAAGAAGAACACGAACAACATCTCCGACTCGTTCTTGAACTCTTGAGACAAGAACGACTCTATGCCAAATTCTGTAAGTGTAAATTTTGGTTGAAGGAAGTTCAATTTCTCGGTCATGTCGTAAGCGACCAAGGTATTAAGGTCGATCCCGCAAAAATCGAAGCCATTAGCAAATGGGAAACTCCTACTACTCCTACTCACATCCGTCAATTCTTGGGTCTCGCCGAATATTATCGTAGGTTCATCAAAGATTTCTCTTTGGTTTCTCGTCCTCTAACCACATTAACTCACAAGGGAAAGAAATTCATTTGGGCAACTTTACAAGATTCCGCATTCCAAAACTTGAAGACAAAGCTAACCACCGCTCCTATCTTGTCTCTTCCCGAAGGCATTGATGATTTTGTTGTATATTGCGATGCCTTGAAACATGGTTTTGGGTGTGTATTGATGCAACAAAATAAATTCATTGCTTATGCCTCTCGACAACTAAAAATTCATGAACGGAATACACGACCCATGATCTCGAACTCGGAGCCATTGTCTTTGCACTCAAAATGTGGAGACACTGTCTTTATGGAACCAAGAGTACTATCTTCACCGATCACAAAAGCCTCCAACACATCTTCGACCAAAAACAACTAAACATGCGACAACGACGGTGGATTGAAACTTTGAACGATTACGATTGCGAGCTTCGTTATCATCCCGGGAAGGCAAATGTAGTAGCCGATGCCTTAAGTCGAAAAGAAAGAATGGTGCCCCTTCGTGTCCGAGCCTTAAACATCACCATTTACACCAACCTCAACAGTCAAATTCGGGTAGCCCAAGACGAAGCCCTCAAGGATGAAAACATCTCTCTCGAACGTTTAAACATCCTCGCCTCTCGATTCGAAGTTAAGGATACCGGACTCCGATATTTTGCTGGAAGAATTTGGGTGCCTAGTTATGGAAATTTGCAAAGCCTGATTCTAGACGAAGCCCATAAGTCAAGATATTCGATTCATCCCGGTGCCAATAAGATGTACCACGACCTCAAAGAACAATATTGGTGGCCGAACATTAAAAGGGACGTTGCTACTTATGTTGCAAGGTGTTTAACTTGCTCCAAGGTCAAAGTCGAACATCAAAGGCCGTCCGGGTTACTTCGACAACCTGAAATCCCGCAATGGAAGTGGGAAAGAATAATGATGGATTTCATCACAAAACTACCAAAAACGGCGGGCAGTTACGACACCATTTGGGTTATTATTGACCGTCTCACCAAATCCGCACACTTCCTCGCTATGAAAGAAACTGAAAAAATGGACAAACTTGCACAATTTTACATCAAAGAGATTGTAACCCGTCACGGTGTACCTTTATCGATCATATCCGATCGAGATGCTCGTTTCGCTTCTAGATTTTGGCGTGCCTTGTAAGAAGCCTTGGGGACTCATTTAGACATGAGTACCGCATACCACCCACAAACCGACGGACAAAGCAAACGCACAATTCAAACTTTAGAAGACATGCTACGAGCTTGCGTTATCGATTTCAGAAAAGCTTGGGAAAAGCATTTGCCACTAGCCGAGTTCTCTTATAACAATAGTTATCACGCGAGTATTAAAGCCGCACCTTTTGAAGCGTTATATGGCCGCAAATATCATTCTCCTCTTTGTTGGGCTGAAGTAGGTGACAAGCAAATCACCGGACCCGAACTCATTCACGAAATAACCGAGAAGATTTTTCAAATCTGAGACAGGCTCAGGGCAGCCCGTAGTCGTCAAAGGAGATATGCCAACATTAGACACAACGATATCGAATTCCAAGTCGGCGACCGCGTAATGTTAAAAGTCGCACCTTGGAAAGGTGTAATCCGTTTTAGGAAACGCGGGAAACTAAATCCACGATATGTTGGTCCTTTTGAAATCTTGGAGCGTATTGGACCCATTGCTTACCGTTTGGATCTTCCGACTCAATTGAGCTCTGTTCATCCTACTTTCCATGTGTCAAACTTGAAGAAGTGCCTTGCTGAACCCGATGTCATCGTCCCTCTCTAAGAGCTTACTATTGATGACAAACTTTATTTCGTAGAAGAACTGGTTGAAATTGTGGACAACTCCATCAAGACGCTAAAACAAAGTAGAATCCCTATCGTTAATGTCCGTTGGAATGCCAAAAGGGGACTCGAGTTTACTTGAGAAAGACAAGATCAAATGCAAAGGAAATACCCTCATTTATTCGTTGATTTGGAAATGCAAGATCTCGAGGAAGAAACAACGACTACTACGCCTACTTAAATTTCAGGACGAAATTTCTTTTGAGGAGTAGGTAATGTAACATCCCGTCTTTTTCCGTTTACTTTCCGATTAATTATTTTTAAAGTTCGTTATTTAATTATAACGTCTCTCGTTTACTCTACGTATTTAAGGTAATTCGTTTGGTTAACTCACGCACCCCGCTTGAAACTAGAGGGACCAATGTCATCAAGTGAGCAAAGAGATGGCTAGGTCAACTAGTCAAAGTTCATCCTCCTCCATTAATTTCATCCTCCTCATTCCAATACTTTCACCTTTTGCTCTCAAACCTTCAAACAAAGAATCATCATCCATTTCGATCTAGCAAGTGTTCATCAAAATAAATTACATATTTGGAATCCTTGCACCTTCCTCTTCGATCCCATACCAACTTCAACTCATTTGGGTAACTTTCTAAAAACACTAATTTTCTTATTCTTGATCTTTAAAACTTAAAAGTGTCAATTAGTGTCTATGGCTCAAGTCTAACATGAATATGTGATTTATATGCTCGATCTTGTTGTTTTGAGCAACTAGCATGAACTTGATAAATGGGTGTGTTTGATCTTGAGATTTAGTTGCTTAAATGTTGTTAGATGTTAAAAGTCATGTGTTAAATGTGTTACTAACATCACTAGCTTCAATTTGATGTGTAGGTTGACTTAGAAAAGCTTCACAAACATAATTGTTAAATTTATGATTTTGAGTTAGGGTTTGATAGAAGTAAAATGAACTTTTTATACATTGAATGCTTTGCAATGTTGTTGTTTGTATGTGTTTAGTTGTGTTCTTCATTAAATTACCTTTCCAACGATGTATGTCATGCGTCTTAAGTGTTTACGGTTCATTAGTTTTGGTTGTTGGAAGTTTGGCTCGTTTTGACACTTGAAAAACTGCCCAGATTTCTGATCAGATACTCACCGCGGCGCGGGCCTCCAAGCCACGGCGCGGCTTAACATTGACCCAGATGGTCTGGGACCATCAAAAGCCCCGACCCTCAAAACACGCTTTAACCCGCGGCGCGGGTATTCCAGCGGAAAAAGGCTGTCCAAATTATCAATTTTCGTTTAATTTTAACTATGTTACGCAACTCCGATTGACATGTAAATTGTTCTAACATGCTTATATATGATTAATTAGCTCGGAAAAATAGTTCGAGACCCGACTCCAACGTGTTGACTTTTTCGTTGACTTTGACTTGACCAAAGTTGACTTTTAATCAAACTTAACCAAATACTTATGTAATCTTTCTAACTTGCTTTTATACTTGTACCTTGCATGAAACGTGACAATTTGATTCACATGCTATATAATCGAGTCGTAACGAGCCATAGGACTAATTAAACACTTTGATCGACCGTGTTTTATCGTTATTGACACGACCTATTTGTTTAGGTCAAGACTAGCGTTGTTCTTTGCACACGTATACTTTGTGAAGTACCTTATTTTACTCGTGCACTCAAGGTGAGATCATAGTCCCACTTTTACTCTTTTATACTTACATTTGGGATGAGAAAACATAAACGCTTGTTTTACAAAGTGAACACAAGTACGAAAACAACCATTCTACGTACAAGTTAGAATAAAAAGCCTCAATTCAATTATCATTAGTTACACTTGCAGAGTGTAAGCGAGAACTTATGTTGTGTGGCCATACGGGTTTGACAAACCCTCATTCGGACGGTTCGCTACCGTTAATCGGATAAAATGTATTTTCGGGGATAAGTGTATGTTCTGACACTGTATTAATGGGGTAACGTGATAGTTAAGTCTTGATAATTGGGTGCTCGTGATATCAACTTTTAGAATGGATTACCATTATTTCAACGTTATAAATCTTGTGGTTCAACTTACTTACTTACTCACGTACTTACTAAACCTATGATTTCACCAACGTTTTCGTTGTCAGATTCTCTATGTTTTTCTCAGGTCCTTGAACATTAAGTGTTACATGCTTCCGCATGCTATTTTTGATACTTGCTTGGATGTCGAGTATACATGCATACATGGAACGTTTTTTTGACTTACTTTAAATCGTGTCGCATAGGTTTCAATTGTACTTTAAACGTTGTAATGTAACTAGTCGTTGAACTACTTTTGTAAACTTTGAAACATCCTTACATTTGAAATGAATGCGACATATTTTGGGTCAAACTTTATTTTAAAGACTTATGACCACGTAACGGGACCTAAGTAGACGGTGCCGTCAATGACGATTTTGTCGGGTCACTACATATACGTTTTGTAAACATTGCATTCATTTGAAAAGGCACACCATAAATGAATATCTAATTCCAAGGTTTTTGATATCTGATGATTTCTACATATAGACAATCACCGTAAATAATAGTTTACAATACTACATCCGTTGACAATGCAGTCAAAATAAGATACATGGTGATGATTTTGTGAATGCAAAGTTTTCTCGAATAAAGCATGTATGACTCCATGCACATAGCTTGTATAACGTATAAGCAAACAGCGGAAGACTTCTAGGAACCTGAGAATAAATATGCTTAAAAGTGTCAACACAAAGGTTGGTGAGTTCATAGTTTTAATGTTACGCATAATCTGTATATAAAGATGGATCACAAGATTTCAGTTGTTTCATCCAGAAACGTTTATCAAAATATTCTACAAGATTGAGCACCCTGTTAACTAAGCTTTAATGTTATAATAAGTACCCATGTTTTAACATACATGCAACCAACATGTACAATACACGCAATCCAACGTGTATTAACCTCAAATAGCATACGTCTATTTTATAGTTCAGGCTAGGGTTTCTATACCTGGAACAGACGGGGATGTCAAGCCCTATGGATCCATATACAACTACTCGCACCCACCAGTTCTTATAACCGGCAATTACTAGTTACCAAAGCTAAGTGATTTTCGGTTCAAACTCAGTGTAGAATTTAGCATGTACTTGTATCCATTGCGTTTAAAATAAAGTGCATGTATTCTCAGCCTAAAAATATAGATTGCAAAAGTAATTAAAAAGGAATCTATAAACTCACCTTAGCAGCACATAAGGTCATTCACCGAAATGTGACCGAAACTCAGAATGCAAAATAACCGTAGATCTCAACCTAGAGAACATATGTTGGTCAATACATGTCTAACAAGCTAGGTCAGGTCATAGTGTATCACAATCCTAATGCTCGAGACCGACATGCAAAAGTTAACAAAAGTCATCTCAAAAAGTCAACTTTGACAATTTGTTTAACAAAACGAGACGTGTCTTATATAAGAGTTCATTTACTCGACTATTAATATCTAAAAAATTCAATTTATTAATCTTATAAACAAGTTGTTTAAATATTAATTACAGATTCAAAAGCAATTTCAATTAACATTAATTATAATTCAGTTGACCATATCTTTTAATTCGTTCATCGAAATCACGCGATTTCTAAATGAAAAGTTATTAATTTTTCGCCAGCTTTCCAATAACATGCATATCATATACCTTATATCAGTAGTATATATATTAAATTAGTGATTCATTATAAAACTATCTAACGACAAAATTTAGCATACAAGAATGCATAAACATATATACGCGAGCACAAGACATGGATACACTTTTAATATATAAAAGATAAGATATGAATGCTCACGTATCAATATTATGATTCAATATTGCGGGAAAGTACGTAGACGCAACGGAAAATTTTCTTAGCTATAACTCATCACCTCCTTAGCTATAACTATAAACGATAAACACTAGTTTGACCTCACAAGCAATACCCCCGAATAACACCCATCACCTCCTTAGCTATAACTCATAATTTTCTTAGCTCTTTCTCGCTCGAAAAATCATTTTGAAATCATTTGGACATAACCTCGTCGTAGTATTTTATGTATAATACTAATAATTATTATACTACTGATAATAATAATAATAATAATAATAATAATAATAATAATAATAATAATAATAATAATAATAATAATAATAATAATAATAATAATAATAATAATAATATATGTAGAAAGATTAAGAGATTGAGAGATAAAAGTGAATGGATTCGGCAGAAAATAAGCGAGCTTTATAGATGTATCCTGAATTCAGACCCCATGCGATCGCATGGGTTCTATGCCCATTTGCCATGCGATCGCATGGCTGCTCATGCCATCTCATTTGTGTTTTGTTATTTAGTTTGTCGACATAATATTTAAATATACATATAATATATATAATTTATATTAATTAATTATATATTATATTATATTCTTGTGCATAGTTGATTTTTAATTTTTGTTCCGATGACTCGTACGTTGTCACTCGACTTATGTCCCGATTTCGGTTTTTTGAACGTTACTTCGTACGCTTTAATAACATGTACTTTACGTTTCGCGACGTGTACCTTTGTCAAAATATAGACTTATATTACCAATAACTATATTACCCGAAGTGTATCTTGTACGTTCGAGTGTTTTGGTCATTTGCGTCTATAAATTAACGTCTTAATATATAATAATATTATTTTAAATCAAAACGTTTTATATCTAAGTTAATATTATATTTTATAACATTTGTAAAATATACATACATTTTCATTTTGAAATAGTGTTTTACTGTAGCAAAATGATTTTTACTGTAGCAAATAGTAGTTTTCGAAAACACTGTAGCTTTTCGGGTACTGTAGCAATTCGAAAATACTGTAGCAAATTAGTGTTTTACTTGTTCATCTTAAACATTTTAGTTAACTTATCTAAATATCAATCGAATCAATAAACGAATGTTACTATCGTTTACTAAATAACTTGAAATTATATATATATATATATATATATATATATATATATATATATATATATATATATATATATATATATATATATTATTTATTTATTTATTTAATATACATAAATAATAAGTTGGAATATTAATTATTAAAATTAATTATAAATAACTTGCAATGTGTATTTAAAAACTTATTTATGTATATTAAATAAAGATATATATATATATATATATATATATATATATATATATAATTTCAAGTTATTTAGTAAACGATAGTAACATTCGTTTATTGATTCGATTGATATATATATATATATATATATATATATATATATATATATATATATATATATATATATATATATATATATATATATATATAGATGTTCGTGAATCGTCGGTCAATAGTCAAAGGTTAACTGAATATATAACATTAGTTCAAAAATTTTGAGAATCAATATGACAGACTTTGCTTATCTTGTCGAAATCATATAAGGATTAAGTTTTAAATTTGGTCGAAAATTTCCAGGTTGTCACATTGTTTGTTTCGCTGTTAGACTTGCTGTCTTAGTATTATAGACTTGCTGTTACAGACTCGATGTGTTAGACATCTGCTGCATTACTTAGAGATGTCTCAATCATGGAACTTTTATTTTGAATTCGCAACTTAGTTTATTTTGAATAATGGCTTTGTAACGACCTTTGTGTCACGTTATCTTTTGTAAAATGTTATCTTTTCATGAATGCAAAACTTGTTTTAAAACAGCATGTAGTATTATACCGTGTAATGGACCTGTTGTTGATGATTCCTACATGATGGTTTTGTACGGGGCGTCACAGATGTACTATTGTCTCTATCTATCCTTTATGCAATTGCCTTTTCATCCTCACAAAACTTTTTGTTTTATATACTAGCCGATTATTTTTAACCATACATCTTTTATCGTTTATAGGTTCTCTAATACCAATATCATTTGTAGTGAAAACCATGGTCAAACTTGTTGTCGAGAAAAACACATGTCTTGATTTGGTTGTTGATGCGTATCTAGGTTGATCATGGGTTTGCCGAGAATTTCTCGATAAAGTAGATTTGTCGGAAAAAAATTCTCGGTAAATTTACTTTGTTGAGTGACGTTAAACACTTTTTTTAACGGTGGTATTAAAGTCACTGATGGGGACCATTAGCCACCCACCCAATTATATCAAACATTTCACATGTTATGCTCACTTTCTAAAATGTTAGGAGAAACTGAGGATATTGCACCCAAGGAAAACCCTTGAGAGAACCTTGCTAGATATGTGCAGAACCTACCATTTGCAAGAAATCTCAGAGGACTCTATAACTAATTGTCATAACCCGTCCTAATCCACCTGGACGAAGTCTTTAACAGATGGTCCTATTGCGAGGTTCTGACCTGTATATGCCATGAACGACTCCATGTAATATCTTTAAAATGAGCAAATGCACAGCGGAAGATTTCTTTCAGACCTGAGAATAAACATGTTTTAAAAGTGTCAACCAAAAGGTTGGTGAGTTCATAGGTTTATCATAAACAATAAAATTCATCATTTTGATGGACCACAAGATTTAAATACAGTACACCTATCTCGTGTACAAAACCATTTTTCATAATGCTTAGCAGAGTAGGTTCGTATCCTTTTCTCCCCCTAGGTTGCCTCGCGATTTTTAAATAACCGTATACATATCTCGTGCACAAAAATAATACACATAAGAGTAAAAGGGAGCAAATGAACTCACGATACGATATTTTGTAGTAAAAATATGCATACGACTGAACTGAACAATGCAGGGTTGGCCTCGGATTCACGAACCTCAAAAGCTTTTCCAAAAAAAAAAAAATATGCCTCAGACCGGGCTCAAACCCGCTATAACAACCCAGAAATTTCCGACTAAATTTAAACCTAACTTTTATATGATTCACGAACCATTATTTATAAATAATTAAGTATTAATATTAATTTGTTTTATTAATATTATTATTATTATTTATCATCATTTACAAGTATTATTACTCTCAATATTATTAATATTATTATTATTAATAATTATTAATATCATTAACATAATTTATGTTATTATCATTATTATTATAAAGAGTGTTATCTTTACTAAAATTATTACCATTATTGTTAGTATTAGTAATATCATCATTATTATTATTTGTTATTATTATTATTATTATTATTATTATTATTATTAGTACTATTATTATCATTTTTGTTATTAAACCTATTTATCATTACTAGTATCTTATCAATATTATTATTACCATTATAAAACAACTTATAAATATTTTCATTTATATTATTATTATTATTATTACTATTATTATTAACATTATTATGTATAATTATTATTATCATTATCATTTATATTATTATCATTATTATTTATCATTAATAACATTATTATTATTAATAATATAATTATTAATATAATTGTTATTATTATTATTATTATTATTATTATTATTATTATTATTATTATTATTATTAATATAATTATTAATTATTAATTTAATAAAATGAAAAGTGATAGATACCTAATTTAGGTATAACATAATCTATTTTTTATTTATCGTGATTAGCTTGTAATTTTCTTTTAAAAAGATCATATCTGCTTTTTGATTTCTTTTTATTTTTTTTCCTACATCGTGATATTTTTATTTTTATTTTTCTGCTTTATAATTTTTATATATTTCTATTTGGGATTCATAATCGATATCCACCAAAAATTGAATCATTAATCTCCTTTACACTCTATAAAAATCTCGTCTGCAATCCAAGAAGAGAAGAACAGCAAAAATCAAATAAATATATATAAAAAAACCCCGTCGGTCTCTGTTCTTGTCCATTTTTCCAAATCCCGATTTTGAAACCTATTTTAAAATCCCTAAATGCAGTTATGTTTGGAATCTCTATTTCAAACTATCTGCAAAGTTTCTAATCTCAATTTATCTTAACGAATTCAAATTTTTGAGTCAAAAGTTCGAATTTAAAAAGTCAACTTGTGTGTTCTTCGTAAAATTCAAACTCGATATAATGTTTCAGGTTAAATTAACGACCCAGAAAGTTTCCAGGATTGATTTTGAACATATTTCATTTAGAAGTCGCGACCTAAAACATCCGAGAAATTGAAATTGATATTTAAGTTTATTTTCGAGTTTTTCTCACTGTTTAATTTTTTTTTATTCTATGGTATCTGTTAATTAAAATAGATGATTACCAGATGTTAGGGGTCGTTTGATATTCCAAAAACTAGTTAAGAAATTCGTTGATGGCAAGGATTGATCTTTGGTCGACTGTTATGATGAAGAAGAAGAACATGAAATAAAAGAGGGATAAATAAATATAAATAGTAATATAATCAGAAAAACAGATATGGATGGATAGTTGGGGTGTGTTCGTGTTTAATGAGAGGTCTTAGGTTCGAGCCCGGGCGGTGGCATTTTTTTTAGCAAGCTCCTAAGGTAGTTTCTCATATTATTATTATTATTATTATTATTATTATTATTATTATTATTATTATTATTATTATTATTATTATTATTATTATTATTATTATTACTATTATTATTACTATTATTATTATTATTATTATTATTATTATTATTATTATTATTATTAGTATTATTATCATAAGTATTAGTATTATTATTAGTAGTATTACTATCATTATAATTAGTAATAATTTGTATTATTATTATTAGTATTATTATTAAAAGTATTATTATCGTAATCAAATATACCTTTTTATCGATATTATTACTATTACTAATGTTAAAGTTATTATAAACATTAATATTTAAAACATAATTATAATTAAAAAGTATCACTTTAATTAAAGTTATCAAAATTATCATTTTTAATAAAACTACCATTTTATTAAAAATTAACATTGTTATTAAAATTATAATTAAAATTTCATTTAGGTTATTATTATTATTATCATAAAAAGATATAACTTTATATTTATACTTATTAATATTATTTTACTAAATAAATACTCGTTGTATAAAAATATATTCAAAACCTACAACAGAACTATATTTATATTTTTATAATAAACACTGCTTAATTAATTATAATAAATATATTTAATGTACTATTTTCAAATCACATATAAAAATAACATATATATATATATATATATGTACATATGTATATATATGTACATATGTATATATATATATATACATATATATATATATATATACATATATATATATATATATATATATACCTATATATATATATATATATATGTATATATATATATATATATATGTACATATATATATATATATGTACATATATATATATATATGTACATATATATATATATGTACATATATATATATATATATATATATATATATATATATATATGTACATATATATATATATATATATATATATATATATATATATATATATATAATTGAAATAACAAATATATTACTGTAAGTAATATATTATACACAAACTGGTTTGACTAACATTATATGTTCAATATACGTGTTAATATATAAATAATTGATATAGGTTCGTGAATCCGAGGACAACTCTGCACTTGTTCAGTGCCATCATACACATATTTACTACAAACTATCGTATCGTACCGTGATTTTCATTTGCTCCCTTTTTATCTATATTTTTGGGCTGAGAATACATGTACTATTTTTATAAATGATAGACACAAGTACAAACTATTATGCGACCAACATGAGTACTTTTATTGTGTTGATATGTAACATGTTATTGTGTTCATATGAAACATGCAAAACCCTGCTTTGTAATATCATTAATTGCTAGATAATGAAGAGGCAAACAGAATTATTATAAATAGAGCTATTGGGAGTAACGTCCCGCACTGTTGACCTCAGGTCAATTGGTGGTATAATAATGATCTCGACAATTACATATGTATTGTCTCGGGGTAAAATCGTTTAGTTTTGATATTATACGCTCATGGCATACTTTTGATATACATGATATATCGTCTTTATTAAATCTTGTGATCTATTACTATTACTGAAATCATTATTTATGACAATCTTATGAACTCACTCAACCTCGTGTTGACTTTTTAAAGTATGTTTATTCTCAGGTACTTAAATATTGCTTCCGCTGTATATCTGCTGCTTTGATGATGATTGCTTGCTATGCTTGGAGTCTTCATTACATATCATATCAATTAAAGACATTTAATGCTCTAAATACAAAGTAATCTATGTATCTTTCGCTGCAAAAACTCAATAAAACGTCTCATATAGAGTTGTTCTCGTTTATACAACTGTGATTTGATATAAATACCCCAGGCCCTATTTGGGGGTGTGACACCCGCGACCTCTCGTTAACCTAACACCCCTTCTAACCACTATACTGCCACCTACACTTCGGATTTAAGCCACGCCTTAAATTTATTTAACCTGTATTTTATTTTTCAATCCCATTAAGTACAATCACTTGGCCCAACAGAAATTATTGGCCCAACAACTCGATTTCAGGCCCGACTAATATTCAGCCAACTGTCGCAACCCATTTACAATCCCAAGTGACCCAAGAGATCATTTAACCTAGTCTGATTTAATAAAAACCAATTTATATTATCATCATCATCGATCCATCTTACTCCTAACATAAAATCACGGCTTCATCATCATTATACTAACATCATCATTCTTTACTGTCATCACCATCTTAATCATCATTATTATCATGATCATCACTCGCGTATCATAAATGTTATGTGATTTACAATTAGCAATAACCGACCGTAGTGGCAATCGAAGAGAATAACGGTTTGCTTATTATATACGTGGACCTTGTATTGTTAAAGTAATTTGGACTGTGTGCTTTTAACGTACTCCATCTTGGATCCAATTTTTAGAGCATTACAGCTGCCCTACATAACTTTAAATATTGCACACTATCTTTTTGAATGGTTTTCTTAATAAATGAATGGGGTCGGTTGCAAAAGGGTGGACAACGACATGCACCTGAGTTCGTATTCCATATAACCAATCATTAGTATCTTTTTTTTTTAACCATAACTATAATCATATCAATACCCATTACATCATTAACGACCCATTTAGAGCAATAGCTAGAATTCGGCTCCACTAAAATTATGACATGGCAGTCCCTCTCGTATTTTGTCATAATCTAACAGACATATCCCGGCACCTTTAATAATGCTTTGTGAATTCGATAATCAAAAGGAAATAATGGGTGGGTTTGGTGTTTGTCTACCACAATTGTAAAAGAAAATGGATGTGTAAAGTTCCTCATTATTTATCCTAACATCACGTTCATTATTTATTTTGCATTATTGTAAGACCTGGATTCTGATTCTGCCCAGTCGTGCGCCGCGCGGGGTTAAGGCGCGTCGCGCCATATGTCGCTGCAGACCCCTTTTGCTATTTTAGAGTTTTTAAAAGGGCATTTTGGTCTTTTCGCAGTTGAGCCAGATTTGGGGACTTAACCTCATCCACCCATTTCATTTATTCATTTCTTTTTCCTTTTCTTTTCATATTTCTCTCAAGAACTCAAACACCCATTTGATTCAAAGGGATTTTTGGAAAGGAAGAAGCGGGTTTTGATCTTTGGCGTAGTAGACAAGTTTGTTCTCCTCATTCTTAGCTACACGGTGATACTAGTGGTATGCTCTAACTCCGAATTTCGTTTTCGTGTTCATCATTCAATTTTGGGGCTTTTGATTGTATGATTCATAGATGGAACCCATTTAGTTGTTAATTGAAGATTAACACCAAGATTCGGGTTTATAAGTGTTAAAGGCGGGTTTTGGGTTGGTTAATGATTTAACCATGTTTAAGACTTGTAAATGGTGTATAATCACTAGTATTAGTGATTATTGATGATTTGGAGACCTTTAGGGTTCTTGTGGTTGACTAATTTTGACTAGAGTCAAAATTAGGGTTTGTTGATGATTATGACCCGAATGTCGATTCGATGAGGTTTATAAACTTAAAATGGATTAAGTTGTAGTATAAAACCGAGTTATACATGTTTTGGTGTCAAAACTTGTAATTGGTGAGATTTTGACTTTATGGGTCAAAATTAGGGTTTCTGGGCGTTTTTGAGAACGATAAGTGTTTAATACTTGTGTTTGGGTTTAATTGGCATATTAGGACCATTTTCACTTACGTTAGTGAATGTTGGTTAGTTTGGGAGAGGTTTGTGCTTGAAAGTGCATTTGGGTCGAAATTGCACTAAGTGTCAATTGGGTTGGTTTTTTAAGTCAACCCTAATTTGTGTTGTGTGTTTTGTGATAATGGAATAGGTACTTTCCTTTAACGAGTTGCGGATTATTCGGTGGCATTCATCAAGGCAATAAGGTGAGTGTTAATATCCTATGTGCATATGTATGTGTAGGATGGGTGCGGGTCGGGTGAAGTGGTTCTCGGTTATAGAGCTCACTTCACATATAGGTGGATTTGATAGACTTGTGTATAGGTCCAATTGGCACGGTTGTGCATTTTGGTTGACCTCCATTTGGCGAGGTGTACACTTATGTGTACGTTATCACATGTATTGTGATGTGGTTTTGGATAACCCCGATGTGGTGGATTTTATAATCCCGTGACCGTGGGTTTTGGTATTGGAGAAGTGAATCGCGTGTAGTTCAGATTCATGATGACGCGTGTAGTTCGGTCATCTTATTGAGGTAGTAATCTCGTGTGGTTTCGGATTACTAAGGCTCGTGTAGTTCGGCCAACCTCGATGTCGTGAAGATAGTAATCTCGTGTGGTTTCGGATTACTAAGGCTCGTGTAGTTCGACCAATCTTCATTGTGGTACTTGGTTCTCGGTATTAGGTTAAAGTGTTAACCTTGGTCATATATATATTGTTATATATATATTAATGTATTGTTGTGTTGTAGCTAACCCTCCGGGTGTAGCTTATTGGCGTTGTTCACATCGTCGTTGGTGAACTTATACTTGCTGATATCTTTAGCTTGTTGCTTAGAGATCGCACGGTATGCTTAGTGTAGTTACCTTATACAGGGATGCTTCGGTATGCGGTATTTTATATTTGTGTGGCGTGTCCATTTTATACATATATATGTATATAGTATGTTATCACTCACTAAGCGTTAGCTTACCCTCTCGTTGTTTACATTTTTATAAATTGCATGGATGCGGTGGCTCGGGTAAGCGGGGACTAGTGGACTTGCGTAGTTGCTTTAGAAGGCTTGCTTTTGGATTGATTAGGATTGGGAAGTGTATCCCCAATCGCCATGCTCGGCTTTATTTTGTATTAAAAGTCTTGTGGTCGAAAACTTGTAATTCGTACTTTAAGGGTAATTTGGGCATAGGTGGGCCCGGCGTTGTAAAACCCTTTTTATTAATGGAACATGTTAGTTTTACATATTTGGATATGTGGTGAAAAGCGTTTTGTCTAATTATGTTGGGAGGTGGTCAAACATTTTCACGTTTTTGACTTTTTGGGGCAGCAGCCTGTCCAGGCCTTTCTGCGCGCCGCGGGGTCCTGGCGCGCCGCGCCAATAGCTGTGCAACAAAATAATTTTTTTTGTGTGTTATTTTAAGCGGGTTCGAACGTGGTTTGGTTTGGGTTCTTACAAGTGGTATCAGAGCATGGTCTAAGGGATTTAGGTGACTTTAGATAGGTGCCTAGACTTAGACTTTTGTGTGTGCTTAATTTGTTGCGGGACTTGTAGGAGTACGGGTCAAAATGGATTATAGTTAGCGCCTTGTTTATAGGTGGACTAACGTTTATATTAGTAATGCGGATATTATTAATATGTTATTGTGTTGTGATGATGATTCTTGCGTGTGCTTATATCGCGTAGGATTTTGTTTGTGATTGTTTATATCATCGAGCGAGGCGGTCGTTGTACTAACGAGTCGATACGGCGTGTGTGCGTAATAAGGACTTGCAAACCTTATTACGGGTGCAAATCATGTCTAACAAGTGATGTGCGATGAGTGTTTAGCAAGATGGGGTGGTATTGTGTGTGTGCTTTATACGTTCGTGATCTAATCGCTTTTGCATTCCTTAGAATGGCGACGGGAAACGGGATCGAGACGAACGATTTGGAGTTTAACGCTAGAGTTGCGGCTGCCGTTGCGGAGCAAATGAGTGCGTTACGAGAAGAAATGGATAGGAAGTATTCCAAACTTCAAGGTAGTAGTGGAATGGAGCGTTGTCTTAAGAGCTTCATGAGGACTAAACCCCCGATGTACGACGAAAAACCGGATCCTTTGATAAGCACAACTTGGATCTCGGATGTCGAAGGGTGTTTTCGTACTATTGAATGCCCTCCTGAGAAGAGGACAAGACTCGCTACTAGTTTGTTGCGGGGTAGGGCAAAGGATTGGTTGGATGGTAAGATTGATCTTGTCGGTGGTGAACCGTTTATGGCTTTATCATGGGACGAGTTTAAGAAGGAATTCTTCGAGGAGTTCCAAACTTCAGCCGATTTGTCAGAAATGCGTAATGAGTTGCGAAATTTGTAACAGGGTTCTATGGATTTGAATACTCTCAAGACGACCTTTATGGCGAAGGCTCGTTTTTGCCCGGAGTATTTGGGGAATGACCATTTGTTGATGCAAGATTTCTATCGGACCTTGAATGATGACTTGAAGAGTAAAATTAGCCGGGGTCAAGCGAAATCGTTTGCGGAATTATTCGCCTTGGCTAGAGGTTTCGAGTCGTATTCATGATCCAAGAAGAGTGAACCTTCAAGTGCAAGAAGGGTTGTTTCGTATGGTGCTCCGAGTAAGAGGACTAAGGGTCCAATGTGAGCACGGGTGGTACACGGATGGGTATATCGGATGCTAGTACGTCTAGGTGTTAAAATTGTGGCATGAGGGGTCAAAAGTCTTGGGAATGTCCGGTACCAAAGGGTGATGGCATGGTGTGCTTCAATTGCCAAGAAGAAGGACATCGTAAGTCAGAATGTCCCAAGTTAGCGGGGACGGGTGCGGCAAGGAGACGTTAAGGTACGTTTCATTTTAATAGATATGTTCTTTGATTATTTATTATGTGCCGTTGAGTTTGGGTTGTAAAATGCCTTGTGTTGTGCATATTGTTGTTATGGGTGACGTTCCTAATGGAAGTACCCTATGGTGATGTTTGATTAACGGGCGAACGGCGTAAGACTTGGTGCAACCAAGCATTCCTTAGTATTTAAAAAATGTTTCTACCCAGCCATGGAAATGAGTTTTGGTGTTCGATTGTTAAGCGCGTGTTCGCTTGTGTGTGGAAGTTGATGAAATATGAGGTTCGACGGGTGGGATGAAACCCTTGAAATCGAGTGTTTTGGATCTCGATGTATGTTGGTAAAGTAGTCTACGTGACGCGACATTAGGTGCCTCCTTTATACCTACTAGCATGGTGTTCGACTCCGACTATGTTGTGGTTACATTGTACTTAGGGTACCGAAGTGAAACCCTTAGGTACATGAGTGACTAGGTGGAAGTTGACAAACTATAGCAATTGGATGATTGCGAGAGTAGAGTTTGTGTAATTTGCGGGACACTTTTCGTTCAAAGTATTTAAGGATAGGTTAATATCCTTCGTGTGCTCAAGATTGGAGCAAGAGGTGGTGATGGGTCGTGCGAGCCCAATTGATGGTAAAGTCTACCTTTGGTAGCATTGTACGGTTGTACGAGATGCGGTTATGGGACGTAGTTCCAAGTGGGGGATTTACACTTTCGCACGAGGAAGTTCTAGTGTGAGATTTCGGATGACGTTTTTAGTAGATCCGAAAATTGTGTTGGGGCCTAGTTTTGGTCGATTAGTGGTAGAGTACAATTTCGGTTAGATTGTACTTATGGTTTGGATTTAAATTATCACCGAGGTGGTAATGTGGTAAATCTCGTTGAGAGATAACGGACGTGCTTGGCGAGCAAGGTGAAATCCCTCTGTTAAGGGATGTGCGTATCAGATTCTCTTCTAGAGAATTATTGTTTTGTGCCTATGTTCAATATAGGTGGTTCTTGCTCGATTGTGTGAATGGTTAGTGGTATTCGTTAGGATTCACTATGGTGTAGCAGAGCGCGATGTTACGCTACTCGTTGTTCGAGGCCAAAAGGGCGTTGATTGGTGAAGCATGACCTTCGGGGTCCGCTGACTTCATCATGGGATTATTAATTGGTGAAGCATGACCTTCGGGGTCCGCTGACTTCATCATGAGGGTAGTGTTATATTGGTGAAGCATGACCTTCGGGGTCCGCTAACTTCCTCAAGGGAGTAGTGTTATGTTGGTATGGTGTAACATTATCGGGAAATGCGAGTACCATTCCTGTGTTGAGATTGTGGATCACGTGTGTTTTCGAATTCACGATGACGTGTGTAGTTCGGTCATCTTATTGTGGAAGTGAATCGCGTGTAGTTCGGATTCACCAACGACTCGTGTGGTTTCGGTCATTGTATTGAGGAGTGAGTCTCGTGTAGTTCGGATTCACAAATGACTCGTGTAGTTCGGTCATTCATTTGGGATAGTGACTCTCGTGTAGTTCGGATTCACTAAGGCGCGTGTAGTTCAGCCAATCCCGAGTGTTGTTGTGGTGAAGGTAGTGAGTCGCGTGTAGTTCGGATTCACTAAGGCGCGTATGTTTTCGGCCTGCCTTCGTGTTGTGTGATCTATCGGTTGTTTTATACACCGATGGTGGGGTCGTAAGGACCATGATGTTGATCTGTTGGTTGTTTTAAACACCAACGGTGGGGTCGTAAGGACCGTGTTGTGTGACCGATCGGTTGTTTTATACACCGATGGTGGGGTCGTAAGGACCATGTTGTTTGATCTATTGGTTATTTTATACGCCAATGGTGGGGTCGTGAGGACCATGTTGTATGATTAGTGATGCGATAGCCGTGTTTCGCTCACATGATGTTACGGGTGTGACGATAGTTGATTTTGTACACCTTGGGATTTGCATTTCCATAGTCATTTTGGGCGCTATCGGTTCTAGCCGTTGGATTATGATGTTACGGTAGTTGCGTATGGGTCGTATTGCGCACTACAAGGCATGTTTAGTGGTAAGTGTTATCCGTAAGGATTTACTTCTTCTCAGTCTTCGTCGGTTTAGATGGTTGACCTTAAGTTTGGTATGTGGTTACTTTAGCATTGTACTTGGTAATGGTATGCTAGGGGTTGATATCTCGGTTAGAGATTGGATGAGTTTTCCCGATGCGAGGGAATGAGCAGGGTTTTAGTGCTCGGATTGTAGACTTGATAAATCGCGGGTGACGAATTAGTTGTTAAAGGTAAGTGGGGAAGAATTGTCTAGGAAAGTTCGGATTGGGATATGATTGAGGACCGTTGAGTGGGTCCGGATTGGTTAAGTGGTGAAGATCACGAGGACGTGATCGATTTTAAGTGGGGGAGAGTTGTAAGACCTGGATTCTGATTCTGCCCAGTCGCGCGCCGAGCGAGGTTATGGCGAACCGCGCCATATGTCGCTGGCAGACTCCTTTTGCTATTTTAGAGTTTTTAAAAGGGCATTTTAGTCTTTTTGCATTTGAGCCAGATTTGGGGACTTAACCTCATCCACCCATTTCATTTATTCATTTCGTTTTCCTTTTCTTTTCATATTTCTCTCAAGAACTCAAACACCCATTTGATTCAAAGGGATTTTTCGAAAGGAAGAAGCCGGTTTTGATCTTTGGCGTAGTAGACAAGTTTGTTCTCCTCGTTCTTTACTACACGGTGATACTAGTGGTAAGCTCTAACTCCGAATTTCGTTTTCGAGTTCATCATTCAATTTTAGGGCTTTTGATTGTATGATTCATAAATGGAACCCATTTAGTTGTTAATTGAAGATTAACACCAAGATTCGGGTTTATAAGTGTTAAAGGCGGGTTTTGGGTTGGTTAATGATTTAACCATGTTTAAGACTTATAAATGGTGTATAATCACTAGTATTAGTGATTATTGATGATTTGGAGACCTTTAGGGTTCTTGTGGTTGACTAATTTTGACTAGAGTCAAAATTAGGGTTTGTTGATGATTATGACCCGAATGTCGATTCGATGAGGTTTATAAACTTAAAATGAATTAAATTGAAGTATAAAACCGAGTTATACATGTTTTGGTGTCAAAACTTGTAATTGGTGAGATTTTGACTTTATGGGTCAAAATTAGGGTTTATGGGCGTTTTTGAGAACGATAAGTGTTTAATACTTGTGTTTGGGTTTAATTGGCATATTAGGACCATTTTCACTTACGTTAGTGAATGTTGGTTAGTTTGGGCGCGGTTTATGCTTGAAAGTGCATTTGGGTCGAAATTGCACTAAGTGTCAATTGGGTTGGTTTTTTAAGTCAACCCTAATTTGTGTTGTGTGTTTTGTGATAATGGAATAGGTACTTTCCATTGACGAGTTGCGGATTATTCGGTGGCATTCATCAAGGCAAGGCAATAAGGTGAGTGTTAATATCCTATGTGCATATGTATGTGTAGGATGGGTGCGGGTCGGGTGAAGTGGTTCTCGGTTATAGAGCTCACTTCACATATAGGTGGATTTGATAGACTTGTGTATAGGTCCAACTGGCACGGTTGTGCGTTTTGGTTGACCTCCTTTTGGCGAGGTGTACACTTATGTGTACGTTATCACATGCATTGTGATGTGGTTTTGGATAACCCGATGTGGTGGATTTTATAATCCCGTGACCGTGGGTTTTGGTATTGGAGAAGTGAATCGCGTGTAGTTCAGATTCATGATGACGCGTGTAGTTCGGTCATCTTATTGAGGTAGTAATCTCGTGTGGTTTCGGATTACTAAGGCTCGTGTAGTTCGGTCAACCTCGATGTCGTGAAGATAGTAATCTCGTGTGGTTTCGGATTACTAAGGCTCGTGTAGTTCGGCCAATCTTCATTATGGTACTTGGTTCTCGGTATTGGGTTAACCTTGGTCGAATATATATTGTTATATATATATATATATATATATATATATATATATATATATATATATATATATTAATGTATTGTTGTGTTGTAGCTAACCCTCCGGGTGTAGCTTATTGGCGGTGTTCACATCGTCGTTGGTGAACTTATACTTGTTGATATCTTTAGCTTGTTGCTTAGAGATCGTAAGGTATGCTTAGTGTAGTTGCCTTATACAGGGATGCTTCGGTATGCGGTATTTTATATTTGTGTGGCGTGTCCATTTTATACGTATATATGTATGTAGTATGTTATCACTCACTAAGCGTTAGCTTACCCTCTCGTTGTTTACATTTTTATAGATTGCATGGATGCGGTGGCTCGGGTAAGCGGGGACTAGTGGAATTGCGTAGTTGCTTTAGAAGGCTTGCTTTTGGATTGATTAGGATTGGGTAGCGTATCCCCAATCGCCATGCTCGGCTTTATTTTGTATTAAAAGTCTTGTGGAATAAAACTTGTAATTCGTACTTTAAGGGTAATTTGGGCATAGGTGGGCCCGGCGTTGTAAAACCCTTTTTATTAATGGAACGTGTTAGTTTTACATATTTGGATATGTGGTGAAAAGCGTTTTGTCTAATTATGTTGGGAGGTGGTCAAACATTTTCACGTTTTTGACTTTTTGGGGCAGCAGCCTGTCCAGGCCTTTCTGCGCGCCGCGCGGGGTCCTGTCGCACCTCGCCAATAGCTGTGCAACAAAATAATTTTTTTTTGTGTTATTTTAAGCGGGTTCGAACGTGGTTTGGTTTGGGTTCTTACAATTATATCCTCCATCTTCGTATAGCAACAGAAGAACATATAGTAGCAAAAATAATATTTTTTTTTAAACGAGGGTGTTTGCTTTTGCAGTGAGTTAATCGATGGAAGAAGGAAATGGGAAACAAAATTTTTGAGTGAGAGAGAGAGAGAGTGGTGGAAGCTTACGGTGGTTGATGGTAACCGGTGATGGTGGCGGTTTTTGATGGTCAACAGTCGCAACAAAGTGTTGGTTGGGTCTTCGAACCACAACAGTAATTACGTAGCAGTTACAAAGAGCGAGTGATGGTTGTCGATAGTAGTTCACATGAAAAGGGTGGTTAATGGCGTACGGTACTCGAATGAATATAACTACAATTATCTCGATGAGGTTTGGGTTTCATTGTGAAAGGTGATGGTTGTGGTTCAATGGTGCTTGAGGTGGATGGGTGATAATCAAGTGAGTTTTAGTTTTGTTCCTTTCTATTCTCAATTGCAACAAAGTATCTATATATAATATATCAATTAACAATTTCTACAGCACTAAGATTTGATCGTAATTTGTTTTATAGCTACGATTGGGTCGACAGATGATATTCGATCAGAAGATTTTTGAGTAATAAACAATTTAAAAGCAGATTTATATATTCCATATTGGTACGATTTGAATGAGATGTGTAACAGATTCGTACGATTATTTGATATTTATTTCTGACAGATTTTGTTATATAGTTTGGAAGCAGTCGACCACAAGAATCAATCGAGAAGAAAGAAAAAAAATAGTAGAAAGTAGAAAGTGATGGCTAACAGATTTGTACTACATTTGATATCAATAGTGGAGATATTGGATTCGACAAGATTTCTATCAGGGGCAGAATATAAAAATATAAAAGCTGTAATTGATGTAATATAAAAGCTGCAATTGCTGTTAAACTGATTTCGTCTGTATTGTGGAATAATCTCTGACATGTAATAATGTTAAAGACAGGAAACAAAATCAAGTAAAGTTAGATAGGTAAGTTAAACAGAATTTGATTATTTTATCTGACTATATACATATAATATATAATTAATATTAAAAAATAGTAATTATGATATATTAATTATAATAATACTTTTAATATTATTAATAATAAAGATAATAATAATAATCTCAATACCAGGTACAATAATAGTTATTAATAATAATCATGATATTAATAACATTAATAATGATAATAATAATATTAGTAATAATAATAATATGACAAATTAAATGTATCAAATCTTATATCTATATATTAAGTTAAAATGATAATACTTATAATACTGATATTAATATCAGTATTAATATTTATTTTAATATTGATAATGAAGGTATAATAATAATATAACTATATTTTAACTTGCAATTACATATATTACAATTTATAAATTAATTAATATTTAATAATTATATAATAACATATACTGAATATTTAATATTTATATTTATATTTTATATATATATATATTATATATATATATATATATATATATATATATATATATATATATATATATATATATATATATTACATTATATATATAATATTAACTATATATAGAATTCATATACATGTATATATATATATTCATTTTAATTCAAATAATTAAATTGTGTTTTTATCATTTCAAATCATTATATTTACTTATATTATATATATATATATATATATATATATATATATATATATATATATATATATATATATATATATATATATATATATATATATATATATATATATATATTTATTTATTTACAAACAATTGTTCGTGAATCGTTGAAACTAGTCAAAGGGTGATTGAATATATGAAACGGTTCAAAATTTTTGAGACTCAACCTAACAGACTTTTCTTATCGTGTCAAAAATATTAAATCGTATCGAGAGTTTGGTTTAAAATTTGTCGAAAATTTCCGGGTCATTACAGTACCTACCCGTTAAAGAAATTTCATCCCGAAATTTGAGTGGTGACAGTTGGAATTGAAATCGAGAATGGATGAGTACCAGATTTGAACTTAGATTCTTAATAGAACGATTTTAGTCGTCTAAGAATGTTTCATCGAAGGAAAATTGTAAGATTTAAAGATTTCTTCGAGTTTGATACACAGATAGCTTTATGAATGCCCTACTCTGGTCGAGTTCGGGTACATAATGAATTCGAATCAAGTAACATGGTTCATGATGAATATAAGTCGAGTAACATAGTTCGTGATGATATTAAGGTTGATCAAGCATTACTATCATCACGTTCCATTAGAACTTTCGCATGACTTACTGTAATATAATCACGTTGATCAAGTGTCATTATATTACATTAACTCATGCTTTCATTCCAATATTACTCTAAAATATTCAAGAATTTAATACTTTAGGGTTTTACTGAATTTTAGAAATCAAAATAATTTTTGATACGATGTACTAAGGATAGAATGACGGTGAAAATAATTACGAATGAAAATGATATAACTATACCTTCGAAAATGTCGAGGTTATTTATGATTAACGAAGATATAACGATATCATAGAAATATTGAAGATATTATGATGAGGAAAGAAGATTTCAATCGTTTTTTGAGCTTTTCCAACATACAATTCTTTTGTTATCAAGATTTCAGTTATTAAGACCATCTACGGCTTTTGCTGCTTCATCAGCATTCTCATATCTGAATCATTGGTTATCAATTCGAGGTGTTTTCAAAGATTTTGAATGAAGATTGTAATTGTCATGATATATATGATGTTTAAGATGAAATCAAGTGGCAAACTTGAATAAATGTTTAACTGTAGAAGATATAACTTATTAACGATATTTTAAATTAAAATGTGTTGTAATTAATATTTCCTACTCTTTTAATACTTTTTAATTGTCCAAAGTTAGTAGTCCAATAGTCCAAGGTTAGTATAGGTTTAAAGTTTTACGTAGTTAATTAATTGGTTACTAATAAATTTTATTTTGTCCATTATTTTCTTCATTATGCCACTGGTCAAATCTTGACTTGGTTTCTGATAAGTCAAAATCCGAATATGAAATTGAATTTGAATGAAAATTGTTGTTCTTTGGTGAACGGATACGTATATATGTGGATTTGAGTAGTATTGTTAATGACTGCTGAATCTGAATTGAAGAATGTACAGTGTAACTTATTAATGCGAAACCTAAATATTCCTCGGGTATTACCTACCCTTTAATATTTTTTCACCATTAACAGTTTGTACAAAAGAACTTTTAATTACAATCTTTATGAAAATATATATACATATATATTTTCTTCAGATGTAATCATGGATTTAATGAGTCAATATAATGTTAAACTCATTTAATTTACCGTTAGAACTAGAATATATAATCTCTAAAACATTAGAGATTACATAATCTCCATGTAGAACGAAGATAAATGATGTAGAACGATACGTAGAACTAAGATAATCAATGTAAAACGATATGTAGAATGAAGATCATGCTTAGGGTATAGATTGTGATATTGTGGCGTGTGGTGTTGATGATACGGGTGCTGTTGCTGGTGGTTCTGTTGGTGTCGGTGATGTTGCTGAAGCTGGTAAGTTTTGCACCATATTCTCCAAAATCATTACTCAGGCGCGAAGCTCGTTGACTTCTTCGGTTACTCCGGGATGATTGGTGGTTGGAACAAGCGGGTGAATAAGGTTTTGAATTTGAGATAGTATATAATCATGGCGAGATATTCGGGAAATGAGGGTGAAAATGGTGTTTCGAATTGGTTCGCCGGTGAGTGCTTCAGGTTAATCGCCAAGAGAGCAATTTGGTTAATGGAAGGGATCGTCTTCTTCTCGTTTCCATTGGTTAAGTCGACTATGAACTCATCCTTAATTCATCCAGAATTGATGATGGCTGATTGGTTGATCCATTCCGGTTTCACTACTTTCGGAGCTCAAGTAGAAATCTATATCGGAATAGCTATCGGAATCTGAGGAACTTGCACTGGTTGCAGAATTCATCTCGCATAGGTAGATAAAGGATTTTCGATATGAAATGATTTTCGGATATCGGATGATATTCTAATTACATAGAATACCTAATACCTATATATAGTACAGAGTATCCCGTAGATTACGGAGGGAATTAAGGAAACGTGTTAGACAAGGTCTAATGTGATGGGATATGAATTTATCTGTACACTATCTATGCAATACTTGCAATAAGACGTGTCGAGACTGGAAATGATAGGTAGATATTTTTCGACAAAGGATGGTAAGCAAAACTTTTGACATGCAGACCACGTTCAAGTCCAGACTTATTAATATATCCTAACAACTACTAGGTTGAAGTCCAGACTCATTAATGCATCCTAACAACTACTAGTTAGACACACTAATGCAAAACCTGGTTCGCTAAGACTACCGCTCTGATACCACATGTCATAACCCATCCTAATCCACCTGGACGAAGTCTTCAACAGATGGTCCCATTGCGAGGTTCTGACCTCTATATGCCATTAACGACTCCATGTAATATCTTTAAAATGAGCAAATGCACAGTGGAAGATTTCTTTCAGACCTGAGAATAAACATGTTTTAAAAGTGTCAACCAAAAGGTTGATGAGTTCATAGGTTTATCATAAACAATAAAATTCATCATTTTGATAGACCACAAGATTTAAATACAGTACACCTATCTCGTGTACAAAACCATTTTTCATAATGCTTAGCAGAGTAGGTTCGTATCCTTTTCTCCCCTAGGTTGCCTCGCGATTTTTAAATAACCGTACACATATCTCGTGCACAAAAATAATACACATAACCTGTGTATAAAAATCATTCTCTCGATACATAACATTCAATTTGATTTCATTGCTCAACATGGTAACCGACCTTAACATATAATGCGCATCAATAATATCTCCAAAACAGAACATCTCGTCTGTATAATATATAAACTTTGAAGTACTAAACACCACGCCCACTAGCTCTTCCGTCTAGTAAACATTCTGGGTGGGGGTGTTAAAACCGGTAGCTACCTTTAGGATTCGAGTGAATTAGGGCCATACCCGATACTAATTCTTAGGTTACCAAGCAATAATAATCAAGGGAAAATATATTCATCAATTGGTGGCAATTATCATGTCCACCTAATTCAATAATAATCAACAGAACTTCTGTCTGTATAATAATTCATTCGAGGAATGTTTTGCTTGTGTCTATCTCGTCAAATATTTATAAAAGCATCTCAGTCCAAAAATATAGATTTCAAAGGCATTTAATAAAGCAGTTGTAAAACAGTTATAAAGCAGCGCATGTATTCTCAGTCCCAAAAATGTAAAGAGTAGAAGGGAGCAAATGAACTCACAATATGATATTTTGTAGTAAAAATATGCATACAACTGAACTGAACAATGCAGGGTTGGCCTCGGATTCACGAATCTTAAAAGCTTTTTCAAAAAAAAAATGCCTCAGACCGGGCTCAAACCCGCGACCTCTCGTTAACCCAACACCCCTTCTAACTGTAGTGACCCGAACTTTTCCATGATTATATATTAAATGAAAACTATATTTGCATGATTAAATGTTTCCAATATCTTAAGCAACCAAACTTGTTAAGACTTGATTATTTGAAATGAGTTTCATGTAGACAATTGACCACCCAAGTTGACCGGCGATTCACGAACGTTAAAACTTGTAAAAATGACATGATGATATATATATGGACATATATATGGTTAACATGAGATTATGATAAGTAATTGTCTCACTAAGTATATTAACAATGTGTGATATACATAAAAAAAATGAGAATATTAAATTATGAAGCTCGAAACGATATACATAACGATTATCGTTATAACAACGTCTTACTAAATACATATGTATTGTATTAAGATATTGATATACTATATTTAACATGATAAAATGATAATTAAGTATATCATTGAGTGTATTAACAATGAACTATACAAGTAAGATGAGACTACTAACTTAAGGATTTCAAAATAATATATATGTAACGATTATCGTTGTAATAGTATTTTAACATATATATGATGTTAAGATATATTCATACACTATGTTATCATGTTAACATAACAATTTAACATCTCATTTAAGTATAACAATAATGAATTAATTACATTTAACAAGATCGTTAACTTAAAGGTTTCAAAACAACACTTACATGTAACGACTAACGATGACTTAACGACTCAGTTAAAATGTATATACATGTAGTGTATTTAGATGTATTAGTATACTTTTGAAAGACTTCAAGACACATATCAAAGTACTTCTACTTAACAAAAATGCTTACAATTACATCCTCATTCATTTTCATCTACAATTCTACTCATATGCAACCGTATTCGTACTCGTACAATACCCAGCTCCTAGATGTACACACTATTGGTATACACACATACAAATCTGCTCCTTAGCAGCCTTAAATGATTAAGGAATATGTGGAACCAACCATTTGTCAACTAGCATGAATTATTTAGCAAGAAAACAAACTTAAGAATCTTTTCTTTCTTTATAATGAGTAAAAACGTTTTAATGATTTCACCTCATTTTTCCATTCCATTTTCTCATACTTACACTCCAAATTCTCTCTCAAAATACTCCTAACATCATACTTTATCATATCCAAGCATTTTCATCATCTTTTATCTTCAATTACAAGCTTTAATCATCATAAAAACAATCATTCAAGAACACTTCAATAAATCTTTCAAACTTGCTAGATTACTTCCAAGCTTTCAAATCCATTCCAAGTAATCATCCAAGATCAAGAAACTTTTGTTAATCTCAGTAGGTTTTCATTCTAAATAAAAATTAAGAATCATATTCAAGCTTTGGTTCAATTTCTATAAACAAAACTATCTTAATTCAAGTAGTAATCTTACTTGAACTTGTTTTCGTGTCATGATTCTACTTCAAGAACTTCCAAGCCATCGAAGATCCTTTGAAGCTCAAGTTTATTTTTCATCTTTTCCAGTAGGTTTACATACTACACTTGAGGTAGTAATGATGTTCATAATATCATTCAATTCATATATATATAACTATCATATTCGAAGATTTAAACTTGTAATCACTAGAACATAGTTTAGTTAATTCTAAACTTGTTCGCAAACAAGGTTATTCCTTCTAACTTAACTTTTAAAATCAACTAAACACATGTTCTATATCTATATGATATGATAACTTAATGATTTAAAACCTGGAAACACGAAAAACACCGTAAAACCGGACATACGCCGTCGTAGTGAAACCAGAGGCTGTTTTGGGTTAGAAAAATAAAAACTATCTTAATCTTTGAATTGGAAGTTTGTTTTTTGGAAAAATAATATTTCATATGAATATGATACTATATCCAAAAATCATGGTTAAACACAAAGTTGAAGTATGTTTTTCAAAATGGTCATCAAGATGTCGTTTTTTCGACGGAAATGACTACCTCTTTAAAAAATGACTTGTAACCTATATTTCCGACTATAAACTTATACTTTTTCTATTTAGTTTCAAAAATTTCAGTTCATTATGAAACCATAGCAACTTGAATCACTCAAAACGGATTTGAAACGAAGAAATGACGGGTAAAACAAAATTGTCTAAATTTGCTAGTTTTAGCTACGAAAATTTTGTAACAAATCTAGACTAACCATAACTTAACTAACTTATATTGTATTATACATGTATTCTAACATATATTATGTAATCTTGGGATACCATAGACAAGTATACAATGTTTTGACATATCATATCGACCCATCTATATATATTATTTGGAACAACCATAGACACTCTATATGTAGTAATGCTTGAGTTAGCTATACAGGGTTGAGGTTGATTCCAAAAATATATATACTTTGAGTTGTGATCTAGTCTGAGACGTGTATACACTGGGTCGTGGATTAATTCAAGATAATATATATTGTACATCTAACTGTGGACAACCAGTTGTAGGTTACTAACGAGGACTGCTAACTTAACAAACTTAAATCATAAAAACGTAATAAAAATGTTGTGAATATATTTCGATCATACTTTGATATATATGTATATATTTGTTATAGGTTCGTGAATCGACTAGTGGCCAAGTCTTATTTCCGGCAAAGTAAAAATCTGTGAAAGTGAGTTATAGTCCCACTTTTAAAAATCTAATATTTTTGGGATGAGAATACATGCAGTTTTATAAATGTTTTACAAAATAGACACAAATAATCGAAAATACTTTCTATGTTGGATTATCGAACCGAATATGCCCATTTTTAGCTTGGTAGCCTGTAACACCCTCGAAGCGGGCCTAGCTGTTAGATTACTATTTTGCCCTCAGGTTGTGTGGTGTTATTATATACTTTTATTCTAATTTTATATTTTGTATTATTTTAATGTTGTGGATAGGACCAGTTTGTGACAAGGGTCACAGAACAGGTTTGTTTATTTAATTTGGACTTCGTTTGGGTCACCGAATGAGATACGAAAGAATTCAGATAACTGATAAATACCCGTGTGTTGTGATGTATGGGTTTTTATCCCTTAAATGTGTAGGTAGGGAGAATTATCTTCATTTTTCTAGATTCTTCCCCAAATATTACTCCCGTACGTTCATCTCCATCTCACCAAACCCTAATTATCAAAACTTATTCTTGGGCTCAAATTGATCTTAGAATCGTGTTCTTTGTTGTCTACTGATTCTAACAAGGTAAGAATCACAAGCCTTCATGTTTTAATCTTTGAGAAAATGGAGTTTTGTGTTAGTTTTTACAAAGTGTGTAATTTGGGTCAAAATGGTTAGATTTGATGTTGTTTGAGTCCAAATCTTGTGGGTTTATGTTTCTACATATTTAGTATCTTCGATTTGGTCAGTTTTGAGGTCGTAATCGAGCTCTAGAGCAAGAATTGGTTGATTTTGGGTGAAACCCGTCACTTTGTTCTTCAGCTTCTGCAGATAAACACAGTCGGCCGACTGCCTCTCGACCATCGACCGACTGACTCGACCATCGCCGAGTGTGTCTGTGAGAAACCATCGACCGAGTGTCTAGACAGTCGGCCGAGTGAGTGTTGACAGTCGACCGACTGTCTCTGACAGTCGACTGATTGTCTTTGACAGTGTAAAATTTTACTAAGTGTTGATTTTTAGCCGTTATGCTGCCCGTTTGTATATTGATGATCATAATATTATAACTAACTTATGAGTATTGTTTTCAGGTGATACAGACGAGGAGAAGACTCGGTGACATTAGACTACCGAGTGAGGTCGGTATCGGTGAGTGGGACTAACTGGGAATATAGTATAGAGAAGCATGTTATATTATGATTGTCATGCTTGTTAGATATACTTATTATTGTGGTTAGTTAGTATGTTGATGACTGCATGTTAGTTGATGCTTGTCTGCTGGAGCCCAGTGCGTCCCTATTGTGTGGTAGCCTCGGTAGGAGAGATCAACCCGCGGGTTGGGTTCCTCATGTGGTAGCCTAGACAATCGTGGTGTATATATGTGTGAATGACGCGTCCGTTGTGTGTGGATTATATATATACATACGGTGGTGGAGGAACTTCTGGTAAGTCCCAGTCCGATCATCTGGTGGTTAATGGTTTGGCCGAGCCGCCAGAGTCTCTGTAGACGACACTTGGGTGATGTTTATGTGTTAGACTATGTGACATGATTAGTATGACGGTTCCTGTATACTATTGCCTGTAGTTAGTTGCACTCACTTAGCTTCGTGCTAATCCCCCACATCTTCCCTGCAGGTTATGAATTTGTTGTATGCTAGTTATCAGGGCGAAGATGGGATGTTGGAAGATATGTTTGACAAAGCTGGAAACTCTGATGTCGCGTCTTTTCTATTAAAGTTATATTTATGTTTTAATATAACACCCGATCGTTTATTTATTAACGTGTTATCATTAAGTGGATTATACATGTATATATACATTTTTAACTTATGTATTAGTTAAATTGGTCTTCCGCTGTATAAAAAAAATCTAGGGTGTTATAAGTTGATATCAGAGCGTAGGTTTGGCAGCATGTGCACGAAAGTGACATGTTCCCAAACTGTGTGTCGAGTCAAACATATCTTGGGGTGGGTTAAGTGAGTGAAGCAGGTATTGACGAGTTAGTTGGCGAAAACTAACAGATTATCTACTAAGCTTTGTGTGTGAGATGTTGTGTTAAGACAGGTATGAAGATCGATTCTACCCTGCTGGTGCCCTGTTAACCCTCAGTACTGACAGAACTTCGGTGGATGCGCTTGATGCCGATTTGGATGAAGGACTTGACGCGTATTAGTTGACATGGCTCCAATGATGAGGATTCAGTTGCAGAGTTGATGAGGGTTAAGGGTACAGGTGCGATCGAGGTGTTGATAGATACAGAAGATGTCTTCTTATTCATAAAGGTACATTCTTGTTACATTGCTGTAATTGTTATTATTATACTTGTAGATTGTGTTCCTGTCTTTGTCAAATTTGGTGTTTGTTGTAATGATAATCTGTGACGATTAGTGTTTCAAGTTACGATTGATTAAGTGTACTTGTAAGATAGAAGTAGATGACAGTTGACGGACACAGTTACGGTGACTGTGTCTAGAGCTACCCTGCCACTATTGGGATTTTATTCCCTTAGACTGACTGTTATATTCTATGAGACTTTATAGATATGACCTTTGTGATATTGAAATGACCCGTCCTAATCCATCCGGACGAAATTCATATCGATTATAAACGATTCATAACAGTTGATTACATCGTGAGGTACTTGACCTCTATATGATACATTTTTACAAACATTGCATTTGTTTTTGAAAAGACAATCTTTCATTACATCGAAAGTTGACGACATGCATACCATCTCATAATATATCCAACTATAATTGACTTAATAATAATCTTGATGAACTCAACGACTCGAATGCAACGTCTTTTGAAATATGTCATGAATGACTCCAAGTAATATCTCTAAAATGAGCAAATGCACAGCGGAAGGTTTCTTTAATACCTGAGAATAAACATGCTTTAAAGTGTCAACCAAAAGGTTGGTGAGTTCATAGGTTTAATTTCTATATAATAATCATAATATTTAATAAGCCACAAGATTTCATTTAATTAAATGTGCAGGATCATTACAACTGCAAAAATCATTCATACGATGAGTCGCCTGGTAACCGACCTTAACATAGAGAGCTTTGCTGTAATTGTTATTATTATACTTGTAGATTGTGTTCCTGTCTTTGTCAAATTTGGTGTTTGTAGTAATGATAATCTGTGACGATTAGTGTTTCAAGTTACGATTGATTAAGTGTACTTGTAAGATAGAATTAGATGACAGTTGACGGACACAGTTATGGCGACTGTGTCTAGAGCTACCCTGCCACTATTGGGATTTTATTCCCTTAGACTGACTGTTATATTCTATGAGACTTTATAGATATGACCTTTGTGATATTAAAATGACCCGTCCTAATCCATCCGGACGAAATTCATATCGATTATAAACGATTCATAACAGTTGATTACATCGCGAGGTACTTGACCTCTATATGATACATTTTTACAAACAATGCATTTGTTTTTGAAAAGACAATCTTTCATTACATCGAAAGTTGACGACATGCATACCATCTCATAATATATCCAACTATAATTGACTTAATAATAATCTTGATGAACTCAACGACTCGAATGCAACGTCTTTTGAAATATGTCATGAATGACTCCAAGTAATATCTCTAAAATGAGCAAATGCACAGCGGAAGGTTTCTTTAATACCTGAGAATAAACATGCTTTAAAGTGTCAACCAAAAGGTTGGTGAGTTCATAGGTTTAATTTCTATATAATAATCATAATATTTAATAAGCCACAAGATTTCATTTAATTAAATGTGCAGGATCATTACAACTGCAAAAATCATTCATACGATGAGTCGCCTGGTAACCGACCTTAACATAGAGAGCTTAAGATATCTGGCATCATACATTCCACTATTCAAATGTATGACAAGAATCCTTCGAAGTACTAAAGCATTTCCACTATTCGAAAATGGGAGTGGTTGGTGCCCGTAGATCTGCCTTTAGGCTTCGCGTCAATTAGTGTTTTTCACTAATTCTTAGGTTACCAAGCATAATAATAATAAGTACAGATATCCAGTATAAATAAACAATCGTAGAATGTAGTTTCATGAACTTGTGCTTATTTTGTAAAACATTTATAAGAGTTGCGCATGTATTCTCAGTCCCAAAATATAAAGAGAAAAAGGGAGCAAATGAAACTCACCTAATGTATTTTGTAGTAAAAATACATATGACTATATTGAATAATTGTAGGGTTGGCCTCGGATTCACGAACCTATATTCAATCATGTATATTAATACATGTAATGGTAATCGAACAATTATATATATTATTAGTGATTTTATTTGTTATTTTATTTTATATGTTTTATTAATAACTTAATTAAGTATATTTATCCTTATCTAGATAATTAACATTTATTACAAAATTATTAATATGGTTAGGTTTTATGTCATAGATATATTTTTATAAAAAAAATCTTCATTTGATATATTAATAATACTAATAATAATAATGGTTAAAATAATACTAATTATGATAATAATTATGATAATTCTAATATTAATAATAATAATAATAATAATAATTTTAATATTAATGATAAAGATAGTACTAATAATAATAATGTTTGTAATGATAATACTAGTAATGTTTAATGATAATACTAATAATTTTGATATAAATTTTATTAATGATAATAATAATAATAATAATAATAATAATAATAATAATAATAATAATAATAATAATAATAATAATAATAATAATAATAATAATAATAATAATATTCATAAAAATATAAACTACCTTCTAAAGCCTTATCAAAAAGAATTGCACCAAGACGGGTTTGAACCCGAGACCTCTCGCTTCCCAACAAACACACTAACCATCCAAGCTGTTTCGTTTTTCTGTTTTATAACCCAATCTATATTTATTTAACCCATAATTTCATGTCTTATCTTCTTCTTCCTCTAAACTAATCTTATCATCATCATTCTTTATAATTCATCATCACCTAGTACACCATTTCGTATCATCATAATCTCATAACCATTTTGAACACTTCGATCATCATACTTTAATTTATGTATCATCTTCAATCTAACGTCATCATTATCATGATCCGTATTATTATTATTATGTTTATCATCATCTTAATCATAATCATATTCATAATTATAATCAAAATAATCACTTCGTCATCCTAATCTCGTCAACTTAATTAGTATGATCATAATCAGTTTCTATATTAATTTCCTTGTTCCAGCCCAGTCCAACGGAAGTTGTCTTACGGCCCAAAGGAAAAACATAGCAGCCCAATCCATATTTCTCAACCCACTAATTAAACAAATCCAATAGAGAAAAGCATACTTATCCCGTTTACTATTTTTAAGAAAGGGAAAAGGAATGTGTCAGTTCCTTTTATTGTTTTTTTTGTCTCGTTAACAGGAACATATACAAGTTTGTGGTAACAGCCTGTCACTTATCTTTATCTCTACCATCTTCATCATTCATTGTTTTCCTTTGACTCGTAAAAATAGCAATAATAAGATAGCAGGTTCGTATGTATAGCAATTGTTTTTGGTTATCGATGGTTTTTTTTGGGTGGAGATTTGATTTAAAGCAGAAGAGAATCGTAGCAGCACAGCTCAAGGGTTTTTGTCTTGCTTGGGTTCGAGCAACAGACAAGTACTTTTGTAAATCTTTGTCTTGGCTGCGGTTCACCGATCCAAAAAAAAACAATATAGAGAAACAGATTACATGAGCTTAGTCGATAATAGTAGTCTGGGTTGGGTTGGTTTAATGAGTTTGTGTTAGGTGTTCTTGACACCAATTCATGATGGCTAGTGTGAGATTTGAGCTGCAATAGAGGACGAGTAGTGGCGATGGTTACCAGTGGGTTGTCGAGGATGCGTTCTTGGATGGTGTTTAACAATATTGGTGGTGGAATTGGTTCTCATCGAGAATGGAGAGGGATAAAGAAAACGGTTAGTGATTTAACTAATGGTGGACGTGTGTGTGTTTTGATTCAATGAAGAAGATGATATGTATCTATAAGTTTATGGATATAATATATATAGAGAGATGGTAGGTTATTTGATGGTGTGCTCGGGTTGTGGGCTTTATGATTATTGATCAGGAAACAAAATATATATATATATATATATATATATATATATATAAGGTAAATGGTGTAGTGAGTTTTGTGAATGAGGAACATAATATTTATTGAGTTATACATATACATTCAACGTGCATAAATCAATCAATATCAATAAATATATATTTTAATAGGTTAGTGGATTAGTAATTGGCTTCCATAGTGTTTGAAGAAATAGGAATGGAACAAAGTGGTTGTTCTCATATACAGAATTCATATCGACAAACATTCACATGTAAATAGAAATCAGAAGAAAACGATATATTTGATTGATATAGATAACAGACTTTGTTCTTTTATGTTTTATATAAAATAATATATAAATATAAATATATCAATAATAATAATCCTATTAATAATAATAATAATATCAATAATTCTAAATACATTAATAACAACAATAGGTAAGAATCATAAATTTGATAACTTTTAATAATTTAATAATAATAATCAAAATAAGAATAATAACAATAATATTAATAATAACTTTATTAACTTTATACTAATATAAGAATAAAAATAATTAGAACAATGATAATAATAATATTATTAATGATAACCATATTAAATTGTATTATTTTTATTATAATAATGTTGATAACTATGATAATAATGATGAAAATAATAATATTATTAATGATACTAATAATAATACTAATTACAATAATATTAGTAATAACAATATAACATTTTACATTTATATCCATTTTCATAATAATATAACAATACTAATATAGATATTAATATTGAAAGTAATAATAATATTACTATAACAATTATAGTTTAACTTATAATTAAATTTATTATATTAGATATTAATATTACATGTTATTAATTTTATGATATATATAATAATATTAATAATAATAATAATTCTTAATGACAATACTTAATATTAATAATTCTTAATTCAAATTATTTAATTTTATTATTTCCAATCCCTCCATATATATATATATATATATATATATATATATATATATATATATATATATATATATATATATATATATATATTTCTAGTTATTTACAAACAATTGTTCGTGTATCGTCAAGCACAGTCAAAGGTCAATTAAATATATGAACATCAGTTTTCAAAATTTTCTAAACTCCACATTACATACTTTGCTTATCTTATCGAAATCATATAAAGATTAAGTTTAAATTTGGTCGGAAATTTTCGGGTCGTCACAGATATGGTGTCATGCTATTGTGAATTGTTTGTTATATGTCCTGTTGTACTATATGTGAGATTACTGTTGGCGTAGACTAGAAGAATTGAAGTGAATGTATTATTGTATTAACAAAAGACGAATATGAAGTCATTTCCTGGTCGTTGACTGACGGGACATACGTAGTGGCCCTTAAGGATTGAAATAGAGGAGTAGTAGTTTCCTTGTCTTCTCATAAGAGGATCCGGACCCTATTTGTTGTTGTCATATGTAGGTGCTTTGCGTGTCACGTATGATGTTGACTTTTGGTTTAGATGATTGTGGCCGTAGTAAGACTTTGAAGAATCGTTTTCCTACCATAGACTAATGTGAGTTAGTGGTGACCTTTTGGAAGTAAGTTTGAATAGAGTTTTCCATGTAGTCTTGACTGAAAATAGGAAAACAGTGTTTTGTCGTTATGTGAGGAGTATTATTAGCCTGGATGTACTATTGCAGGATTTGACTAGCTAAGTAGGACCTGTAGAGTTGTCATGAGAAGTGTTGATTTTTTTTGTGAATTGATATGACTCATTAGATGTCAGTATGTAAGACGTTCGTTTAGTGACTTTCTTAGAAGTAGAGCAGACCTTAACGGGAATAGAAATTCAGTTCAAGCTGAATTATGATGAATCTTGACTAGATCGGGAGACGTCATTAGAACATTGATCATATTACTGTTAAGATAAAAGCATTGATCTGGTAGTTCGATAGTGACCGTTGTGAATATTTTGTCTTTTGAAGATTTGAATATAAGGTCGAGGACGGACAATAATAGCATTTGCAAATAAGACGAAGTAAGTAGGTATAGTTTATTGGATGTTGGATCAGAGTTACTAACGTGGTTACTAAAGAGGACTTAGTAGAATTAAGATCGAATTAGAATCGAGTTAGGTGTTTTCTTTCAAGACTTTTGCGGTTTTGATAGCCTTAGATTGTAAAATCTATTAGTTTGGGATATAGTGGAGATTTATAACTACCGGTGACTTAAGAAGATAGACCGTGTTGTTTTGATGAACTCTACTAAGATCTTGTTCCGAAATACTCGAAATGAAAGTGTGATTTAGAATGATGTACCACGTCTGGCCAACGGAAATACATTATAGTAAATCATACAGTAGTTTTGAAAGTTGGAAGAGATGTAACGAGTGTAGATTGGGTGTTATTTGACGATGAATGTGATTTTCGATGAACTGTTGACCGAGTGTAGACTTTTCTGACATAGTAATGTTAGTTGAACAATATTTGGACCTAGGCTATTGATGATCGAATAAGCCTTAGTTATGAATTTTGATAAAGTTCGAAGCAAAATAAAGTCGATGCAGAGATAGTTTTAGTGGTGTCAAACGCGTGTATTGATATCATTTGACGGACTTAATTGTTAGATGGATATTTATTGCTTGTGGTAGCGGATACTGTTGACTTGAAATCCATGTTCGAATGATTAATGTTGGGTTAATATTGCATTTGTAAGTGTTTCTTTAAAGGATGGTATGAATAAAGTCATACTTTGAGTGATGAATTTTGGGTAAGTATCAACCTAGATAAGTGATTTATGACGAAACCCTTAAATATCGAATTTGAATTAGGTATTTAATTGTGTGTTCTGGTAGAACTTTAACCAAGTGACGACCTTTCTGATGTAACTGTAGTAGTGTTGGGCATGTGTATTGATGTTACTTGAGGAAAATTAATACTTAGATATCTACTTTCAGAATGTGTGGACGATTATTCTTTACTCAAGATTTGTGATGTAATGATTGAATTGATTTGAAATTGGGTTGGTAATCATTTCTACTATGATTGAGTTGATAAGAATAACGATTTATTCGTTGAATAATTGGGGAACATTGAACCAGATAAGTGAATTTCAACGAAATTCTTGAATATCGGGATTGAAACAAGTATTAAATTACGGAATTTGGCTAAATTAGTGTAATCCGAGTTGATTTGGCTATGTTGTAGTGATGAAATTAGCTAAGTTTGTGTATTCTAAGGTAAATGATAGCCATTATCCAGTGTTTTAGAGTGAGTTGATCTAGGAAATTCAATGAAAGTGACTCGAGAATAACCTCAAATCATGATTGACAGATATAATGTAGTGGGTCATTAGTAGTGACTCGAGAGTTAGTGGGTAAAGCCTAGACATGAGATGGAATTTTCGTGGTATTTCGTAAGATTATTGATAGATCAAGTTTGGAATTCAGACGAAATTATACTTGTTCTGTTATTAGATAGCGGCAAGTTGTCAGCATTGAATTTCTTTTGCTAGTGGTAAAGACTGTTTTCTAGACCAGAATGTGAAGAATGATTCGGATATCGTGTAGTGTAAGTAAGTAAGTTTACAGATCGGCATATAGCGGGTCTTGACCCTTGGGTAGTAGACTAGCAGATGGTGTGTTTGACTTAGACTGATAAGATAACTTTTGACCTACGAGAATGAACGGAGCTTTATAAGGCGTATAACGATAGGACATAATTTAACTTAGTTCACGTTGTGGCCCGTTGTGGCCGTCTGTAATACCCATGACCTTTGTTGATTTGGTGATGTGGAATTGTGGGCTTAACTAAGTTGCGTCTTCATGTGACACATTGACAACAGACTAATGACTTAGAATAAACTGAATATAAGATTTGATAGGTTAACTTTATGGGTAATCTCGAAATTAGATGGATCAGTCCGATTCAATGAAATTGACAGTGTATAACCGTTGGTATCTTCAGAAAGTGGGGTGTAGTGACAGTTTGACGTGAAACTTTTTGTGGAAGTCAATTAAGTTGATGATGGGTCTATATAATACTTTTGGGTTATCTTGTATTTGAATGAATGTTGATTGCATCTAGTGTTGAATTATTTAATCGTTATCCTCTTAGCATATCGCTAGGATAAAAGATGACGTGCACGGCCCTTGTTAAACAGTTGATTGTTGGTACTTGGTTACCCCTTCAAGCGATAATTGTGATGCTATAGACAATTGCAGGATAAAATATCTGAATGTTGTGTTGCATGATTGAAGTTGGTCGTAATAGAAAGGGTTAGCATTGACTTAGTGACGGTGAATTTTTAAATTAATGATTTTCGTTTATAGGTTGGCAGATGAGAAAAACTAATGAACTTTGGTAATGCTTGTTATATTAGGATGTGTTTTAGTGTAGCTACCGGTGTGACCAATCGTGTTGGCTATGACTTAGTAGATTCCGAGGACGGAATCTCTTTAAGGGGGTAGATTTGTAACACCCTCGAAGCGGGCCTAGCTGTTAGATTACTATTTTGCCCTCAGGTTGTGTGGTGTTATTATATGCTTTTATTCTAATTTTATATTTTGTATTATTTTAATGTTGTGGATAAGACCAGTTTGTGACAAGGTCATAGAACAGGCTTGTTTATTTAATTTGGACTTCGTTTGGGTCACCAAATGAGATACCAAAGAATTCAGATAACTGATAAATACCCGTGTGTTGTGATGTATGGGTATTTAACCCTTAAGTGTGTAGGTAGGGAGAATTATCTTCATTTTTCTAGATTCTTCCCCAAATATTACTCCCGTACGTTCATCTCCATCTCACCAAACCGTAATCATCAAAACCTGTTCTTGGGCTTAAATTGATCTTAGAATCGTGTTCTTTGTTGTCTACTGATTCTAACAAGGTAAGAATCACAAGCCTTCATGTTTTAATCTTTGAGAAAATGGAGTTTTGTGTTAGTTTTTACAAAGTGTGTAATTTGGGTCAAAATGGTTAGATTTGATGTTGTTTGAGTCCAAATCCTGTGGGTTTATGCTTCTACATGTTTAGTATCTTCGATTTGGTCAGTTTTGAGGTCGTAATCGAGCTCTAGAGCAAGAATTGGTCGATTTTGGGTGAAACCCGTCACTTTGTTCTTCAGCTTCTGCAGATAAACACAGTCGGCCGACTGCCTCTCGACCATCGACCGACTGACTCGAACATCGACCGACTGACTCGACCTTCGGCCGAGTGTGTCTGTGAGAAACCATCGACCGAGTGTCTAGACAGTCGGCCGAGTGAGTGTTGACAGTCGACTGACTGTCTCTGACAGTCGACCGATTGTCTTTGGCAGTGTAAAATTTTATTAAGTGTTGATTTTTAGCCGTTATGCTGCCCGTTTGTATATTGATGATCATAATATTATAACTAACTTGTGAGTATTGTTTTCAGGTGATACAGACAAGGAGAAGACTCGGTGACATTAGACTACCTAGTGATGTCGGTATCGGTGAGTGGGACTAACTGGAGAATATAGTATAGAGAAGCATGTTATATTATGATTGCCATGCTTGTTAGATATACTTATTATTGTGGTTAGTTATTATGTTGATGACTGTATGTTAGTTGATGCTTGTCTGCTAAAGCCCAGTGCGTCCCTATTGTGTGGTAGCCTCGGTAGGAGAGATCAACCCGCAGGTTGGGTTCCTCATGTGGTAGCCTAGACAATCGTGGTGTATATATGTGTGAATGACGCGTCCGTCGCGTGTGGATTATATATATACATACGGTGGTGGAGGAACTTCTGGTAAGTCCCAGTCCGATCAGCTGGTGGTTAATGGTTTGGCCGAGCCGCCAGAGTCTCTGTAGATGGCACTTGGGTGATGTTTATGTGTTAGACTATGTGACATGATTAGTATGATGGTTCCTGTATACTATTGCCTGTAGTTAGTTGCACTCACTTAGCTTCGTGCTAATCTCCCACATCTTCCCTGCAGGTTATGAATTTGTTGTATGCTAGTTATCAGGGCGAAGATGGGATGTTGGAAGATATGTTTGACAAAGCCAGAAACTCTGATGTCGCGTCTTTTCTATTAAAGTTGTATTTATGTTTTAATATAACACCCGGTCATTTATTTATTAACGTGTTATCATTAAGTGGATTATACATGTATATATACATTTTTAACTTATGTATTAGTTAAATTGGTCTTCCGCTGTATAAAAAAAATCTGGGGTGTTATATAGCCTAAGAATTAGGGAAATGGCCCCTAATTGACGCGAATCCTAAAGATATATCTATTTGGCCCAACAAGCCTCATCCGAGTTACGGATGCTTTAGTACTTCGATTTATCATATCCGATGAGAGTCCTGGAATGATGGGGATATTCTATATGCATCTTGTTAAGGTCGGTTACCAGGTGTTCAACATATGAGTGAATGTTATCTGTATGCAGTTTGCGAAATGCCTGATATGAGATGTATATTTATGAAGAAAAAAAAGGAAATCTTGTGGTCTATTGTTACAATTTGATAAATATATAGGTTAAACCTATAACTCACCAACATTTTTGTTGACGTTTTAAGCATGTTTATTCTCAGGTGATTATTAAGAGCTTCCGCTGTTGCATGCTAAATTAAGGACAAGATTTGGAGTCAGCATGATTGTATGATAATGTTTAAAGAAAAATTGCATTCGGAAAATAAATTGTTGTAATATATTATCGTAACCCATTATGTAATGGTCGTATATAAATGTTGTACTTTAGATTACCATTATTTAGTAATCTACGCTATGTATTTTAAACCTTTATCGATAAAGTAAAGGTTATGGTTTGTTTTAAAAATCGAATGCAGTCTTTGAAAAACGTCTCATATAGAGGTCAAAACCTCGCAACGAAACCAATTAATATGAAACGTTTATAATCGATATGAACGGGACATTTCAGTTGGTATCCGAGCGTTGGTCTTAGAGAACCAGAAATTTGCATTAGTGTGTCTTATCGAGTTCGTTAGGATGCATTAGTGAGTCTGGATTTCGACCTTGTTTACTTGAAAAACGATTGCTTAACATTTTTTGTTAGAAACTATATATTGTTAACATGTAAATATTATGTAATATATTAATCTCTTAACGTATTTGATATTATGTGATAGATGTCTACCTCTAGTACAAATCCCATTGACTCACCTAATAATAATGAAGAGTCGAATATATATTGGGAAGACTCGCAAATTCCCGAAGAGGAACCGGAAGAAGAGGTTCCGGAGGAGGAAATATTAAAAACCACTGAAAAACAGATAAATAAAAGAAAACCCTCAACCAATGGACCAAAATTAATAATGGTCAATGGTGTTTCCGCCGAGGAAGCAAAATATTGGGAAGATTACCAATTTTCCGATGAATCGGATCCCGATGAGGATTCCGATGATGTTATAGAAATTACCCCGACACAATTTGAAAAGGCAAAAGAAAATAATAAGGGAAAAGGAACAAAAATAGATAAACCCGAGTCCAACCCCGATGACCTCTATGTTAACATGAAATGTCCCGATGGAAAATACCGTCAACACCCGTATTTCTTAAGTTTTAGCTATAACCCGGGAACATCTAAGCCACCGGGTCCTTCTAGACCATTTGTGAAAAGAACGGCTTGTATTAGGGGAGCACCATATATGCCTAGGAAATTAGCGAAACAAACCAAGTCCGAAGAAGAAGAAACAAGTGAGTCGGAATAAAGAGTTGTAATCATGCGGTGTAATATATGTAATATAAGTGTGCTTGTACTTTCTTGTTGTATGTAAAAATTGCTTGTATTATTTGATAATTATCTTTTACGAATCTAATTCTCGTGTGTTTTACAGTATAAAAACACAATGGACGTTAAGGATAGACAACCAAAAATTTTAGAAGACCTACCCGGGGACATGATTGATGAAATCTTGTCTAAAGTCGGTCAGAATTCGTCGGCACAATTATTTACGGCAAAATTAGTTTGTAGAACATTTGAAGAACATTCCAGGCATGCCTTAGTTTATAAAAGGCTTTCATTTGAAAGATGGGGTTTATCACATTGGGGACACCGTAAGTTATGACGTGTTTTCTTTAAAGCGTTAAATGCGGGGAACCCAAATGCAATTTTACGCTACGGGTTAAGAACCTATTTTGACTCAACATATCCCAACATAGGACTTCGTGAGTTAGAAAGAGCTTCTAACATGCAACATAAAGAAGCATGTTATGCTTACGGGTTAGTGATGTTCGCTTCTCACCAAAGTGAGAAAAAGAACATCGGATTACAACTTTTAAATAAAACCTTCCCACAAGTGACGGATTCAGTAGTTGGGGTGAGTAACAAGGTTTTTAGATTATTACGGGGTTGTTGGGCATTACGAAACCCTCATCCCTTTGACAACGTTACAACATGCTGTCTTGTCAACGGCCACAACGGTTATGTTCCACAAGACCAAGGATGGGAAGTAGTCTTAGTAAAACCAGAATGCACGACTTGTTTCTGGACTTATGAATTACGTGTTTTTATTGCCTTTGCTGAATGACTTGCGTATTAACTAGGATTGTTGTCACAACTGTTTTGTATCAAAGTTATTGTGTGCTATATTTCATGCTATATGTATAATAGCTGTATTGTAAGTTTGTAAAATATTGTATAAAAGTTTGAACGTGAAATATTATTATAATCAGTTTTTCATATAGAATTGTAGTAGTTGAATGGTATATTAGCTACTAAGTATGAACTTAACGGGTAGGTATTACCCGAATTAAAACTATAAAATGCTAATATGAAGAAAAAGCTTTTATAAATGAGTTCATATTATGCTACGAAATACTATTGACTACTCTTAATATTCTATATGATTAACTTGATTATTTTGGGCTATTTTTGAAGGAAGTGGCACCGACTACTCGTCAGAACTTGAACATGAGTGAGGAAGACTTTCGTGCTTTCCTTGCAGAAAATATAGCCACAGTACAGGTTGCAATGCAAAACAACAACAATAACTCAGGGTCTAGCAGTGGAGTTAACTCCACAGGAAACCGTGTAGGATGCTCCTACAAGGCTTTCACTGCCTGTAAACCTCTGGAATTCGATGGAACTGAAGGACCAGTCGGACTGAAACGATGGACCTAGAAGGTCGAATCTGTGTTTGCTATAAACAAATGTGCTGAAGAAGATAAGGTAAAGTACGCCACGCATACCTTCACAGGTACTGCGTTAACATGGCGGAACACCTATCTCGAACAAGTGGGACAAGATGCTGCTTACGCACTACCGTGGTCAGCATTCAAACACTTAATGAACGAGCAGTACCGTCCCAGAAACGAAGTCAATAAGCTCAAGACAGAGCTTAGAGAATTACGAACGAAGTGATTCGATATCACCACATACGAACGACGATTCACCGAGTTGTGTTTACTGTGCCCAAGAGTGTTCAAAGATGAAGAAGAGCAGATCGATGCGTTTGTAAAAGAGTTACCAGAGAGAATTCAGGAGGATGTGAGTGCAAGCGCGCCCACTTCAATGCAAAAGGCAAGCCGAATGGCTCATAAACTTATAAACCAGATCGAGGGAAGGATTAAAGAGCAGGCGGCCGAGGAGGCCAAAATGAAACAAGTCAAGAGAAAGTGGGAAGAAAATAGTGACAAGGGTCACAAACACAACAACAGTAACTATCGCGTCAACAATCAACACAACAATCACAACTACAATCGCACCATTTTTCGCAACAACAAACGCAACAAAAACCATCCCAACAACAACAACTACAACAATCGTCCCAACAACAATACCAACCGCAATAACAACAATCCCAACGACAATCCTAATAACAACACTGGCAATCAAAACCAGAAAATTCCGTGCCTAAGGTGTGAAAGGTACCATCCAACTACTTTTAGTTCGGCATCATGTATCAAATGTAATAGAAAGGGGCATGATGCAACGAAGTGCGAAATTTATGGACCAGCGGGTAAAGGAACAAGTAATGCCCACATTATTTGTTATGGATGCGGGAAGAAGGGCCACTACAAAACTACGTGCCCAAACCAGGGAAATAATAATGGGCAAAGTCGTGGGAGATTTTTTAACATTAATGCGGAAGAAGCGCAGGAAGACCCGGAGCTTGTTACGGGTACGTTTCTTATCGATGAAAAACCTGCTTATGTTTTGTTTGATTCGGGTGCGGATTGAAGCTATATGAGTAGAGATTTTTGTGCTAAACTAAGTGGTCCATTGACGCCTATGAATAATAAATTTTTACTCGAATTAGCAAACGGTAAATTAATTTCGGCAGATAAAATATGTCGGAATCGAGAAATTAAACTAGTTAGCGAAATGTTTAAGATTGATTTGATACCAGTAGAGTTAGGAAGTTTTGATGTGATAATTGGCATGGACTGGTTGAAAAAGGAGAGAGCAGAGATCGTATGTTACAAAAATGCAATTCGTATTGTACGAGAAAAAGGAAAACCCTTAATGGTGTACGGAGAAAAGAGCAACATGAAGCTAAATCTTATTAGTAATTTGAAGGAGCAAAAGCTAATAAGAAAAGGTTGCTATGCTATACTAGCACATGTCGAGAAAGTACAAACCGAAGAAAAGAACATCAATGATGTTCCCGTCGCAAAAGAATTTTCCGATGTATTTTCGAAAGAATTACCGGGACTACCTCCACACCGATCCGTTGAATTTCAAATAGATCTTGTACCAGTAGCTGCACCAATAGCTCGTGCTCCATACAGACTCGCACCCAGTGAAATGAAGGAACTCCAAATCCAACTACAAGAACTATTAGAGCGTGATTTCATACGACCAAGTACATCACCATGGGAAGCTCCTGTTTTGTTTGTCAAAAAGAAGGATGGTACATTCAGGTTGTGTATCGACTATCGAGAGTTGAACAAACTTACCATCAAGAACCGTTACCCACTACCGAGAATCGACGACTTATTTGATCAACTACAAGGCTCGTCAGTTTATTCAAAGATTGATTTACGTTCTGGGTATCATCAAATGCGGGTGAAGGAGGATGATATTCTGAAGACTGCTTTCAGAATGCGTTACGGTCATTACGAGTTTATGGTTATGCCGTTTGGATTGACTAACGCACCAGCTGTGTTCATGGACCTCATGAACCGAGTGTGTGGACCATACCTTAACAAGTTTTTCATTGTTTTCATCGATGACATACTCATTTACTCAAAGAATGATCAAGAACACGAAGAACATTTGAGAAAAGTGCTAGAGTTGCTGAGGAAAGAAAAAATGTACGCTAAGTTTTCAAAGTGTGCATTTTGGTTGGAAGAAGTTTAATTCCTCGGTCACATAGTAAACAAAGAAGGTATTCAGGTGGATCCGGCAAAGATTGAAACCATTGAAAAGTGGGAAACCCCGAAAACTCCGAAGCATATACGCCAATTTTTAGGATTGGTTGGTTACTACAGAAGGTTCATCCAAGATTTTTCCAAAATAGCAAAACCCTTAACTGCATTAACGCATAAAGGGAAGAAATTTGAATGGAAAGATGAACAGGAGAAAGCGTTTCAATTGTTGAAGAAAAAATTAACTACGGTACCTATATTGTCATTGCCTGAAGGGAATGATGATTTTGTGATATATTGTGACGCCTCAAAGCAAGGTCTCGGTTGCGTATTAATGCAATGAACGAAGGTAATTTCTTACGCGTCCAGACAATTGAAGATTCATGAGCAAAATTATACTACTCACGATTTGGAATTGGGCGCTGTTGTTTTTGCATTAAAGACTTGGAGGCACTACTTATATGGGGTCAAAAGTATTATATATACCGACCACAAAAGTCTCCAACATATATTTAATCAGAAACAACTGAACATGAGGCAGCGTAGGTGGATTGAATTGTTAAATGATTACGATTTTGAGATTTGTTACCACCCGGGAAAGGCGAATGTGGTAGCCGACACTTTGAGTAGAAAATACAGAGAACCTATGCGGGTAAAAGCTATGAATATAATTATTCGTACTAACCTTACTACTTAAATAAAGGAGGCGCAACAGGGAGTTTTAAAAGAGGTAAATTTGAAGAATGAAATACCCAAAGGATCGGAAAAACATCTTAATATTCGGGAAGACGGAACCCGGTATAGGGCTGAAAGAATTTGGGTACCAAAATTTGGAGATGTGAGAGAAATGGTACTTAAGGAAGCACATAAAACCAAATATTCGATACATCCCGGAGCGGGGAATATGTACAAAGATCTCAAGAAATACTTTTGGTGGCCGGGTATGAAAGCCGATATTGCTAAATACGTAGGAGAATGTTTGATGTGTTCTAAGGTCAAAGCTGCACATCAGAAACCATCAAGTCTACTTCAACAACCTGAAATCCCAGAATGGAAATGGGAAAACATTACCATGGATTTCATTACTAAATTGCCAAGGACCGCAAGTGGTTATGATACTATTTGGGTAATAGTCGATCGTCTCACCAAGTCAGCACACTTTCTACTAATGAGAGAAGATGATAAAATGGAGAAGTTAGCACAATTATACTTGAAAGAAGTTGTCTCCAGACATGGAATACCAATCTCTATTATCTCTGATAGGGATGGCAGATTTGTTTCAAGATTCTGGCAGACGTTGCAACAAGCATTGGGGACTCATCTAGACATGAGTACTGCCTATCATCCACAAACTGATGGCCAAAGTGAAAGGACGATACATACCCTTGAAGACATGCTACGAGCATGTGTTATTGATTTTGGAAACAGTTATGATCGATATCTACCGTTAGCAGAATTTTCCTACAACAACAGTTACCACTCGAGTATCGAGATGGCACCGTTTGAGGCACTTTATGGTAGAAAGTGCAGGTCTCCGATCTATTGGAGTGAATTTGGGGATAGATAAATTACGGGTTCAGAGATAATCCAAGAAACTACCGAGAAAATCATTCAAATTCAACAACGATTGAAAACCGCCCAAAGTCGACAAAAGAGCTACGCGGACATTAAAAGAAAAGATATAGAATTTGAAGTTGGAGAGATGGTCATGCTTAAGGTTTCACCTTGGAAAGGCATTGTTCGATTTGGTAAATGGGGGAAACTAAATCTAAGGTACATTGGGCCATTCAAGATTATAGATCGTGTTGGACCTGTAGCTTACCGACTTGACTTATCACCACAATTCACCGGGGTACATAATACCTTTCATGTCTTGAATCTGAAGAAATGTTTTGCTAAAGAAGATCTCACTATTCTGTTAGACGAAATCCAAATCAATGAAAAACTTCAATTCATCTAAGAACCCGTCGAAATAATGGATCGTGAGGTTAAAAGACTTAAGAAAAATAAAATACCAATTGTTAAGGTTCGATAGAATGCTCATAGAGGACCCGAGTTTACCTGGGAACGTGAAGATCAGATGAAGAAGAAATACCCGCACCTATTTCCTGAAGATGCGTCAACACTTCCAACAGCTTGAAATTTCGGGACGAAATTTATTTAACGGGTAGGTACTGTAGTGACCAGAACTTTTCCATGATTATTCCATGATTATATATTAAATGAAAACTATATTTGAATGATTAAATGTTTCCAACATGTTAAGCAACCAAACTTGTTAAGACTTGATTATTTGATATGAGTTTCATGTAGACAATTGACCACCCAAGTTGACCGGCGATTCACGAACGTTAAAACTTGTAAAAGCGACATGATGACATATATATGGACATATATATGGTTAACTTGAGATTATGATAAGTAAGTATCTCATTAAGTATATTAACAATGTGTGATATACATAAAAAATGAGAATATTGATTTATGAAGCTCGAAACGATATACATAATGATTATCGTTATAACAACGTCTTACTAAATACATATGTATTGTATTAAGATATTGATATACTATATTTAACATGATAAAATGATAATTAAGTATATCATTGAGTGTATTAACAATGAACTATACAAGTAAGATGAGACTACTAACTTAAGGATTTCGAAACAATATATATATATATATATATATATATATATATATATATATATATATGTAACGATTATCGTTGTAATAGTATTTTAACATATATATATATATATATATATATATATTATATATATATATATATATATATATATATATATATATATATATATATATATATATATAATGTTAAGATATATTCATACACCATGTTATCATGTTAACATAACAATTTAACATCTCATTTAAGTATAATAATAATGAATTAATTACATTTAACAAGATCGTTAACTTAAAGGTTTCAAAACAACTCTTACATGTAACGACTAACGATGACTTAACGACTCAGTTAAAATGTATATACATGTAGTGTATTTAGATGTATTAGTACACTTTTGAAAGACTTCAAGACACATATCAAAGTACTTCTACTTAACAAAAATACTTACAATTACATCCTCATTCATATTCATCAACAATTCTACTCAAATGCAACCGTATTCGTACTCGTACAATACACAGCTTCTAGATGCACACACTATTGGTTTATACACATAACAATCTGCTCCTTAGCAGCCTTAAATGATTAAAGAACATGTGGAACCAACCATTTGTCAACTAGCATGAATTATTTAGCAAGAAAACAAACTTAAGAATCTTTTCTTTCTTTATAATGAGTAAAAACGTTTTTATGATTTCACCTCATTTTTTCATTCCGTTTTCTCATACTTACACTTCAAATTCTCTCTCAAAATACTCATAACATCATACTTGATCATCTCCAAGCATTTTCACCATCTTTTATCTTCAATTACAAGCTTTAATCATCATAAAAATAATCATTCAAGAACACTTCAATAAATCTTTCAAACTTGCTAGATTACTTCCAAACTTTCAAATCCATTCCAAGTAATCATCAAAAATCAAGAAACTTTTGATAATCTCAGTAGGTTTTCATTCTAAATCAAAGGTAAGAATCATATTCAAGCTTTGGTTCAATTTCTATAAACATAACTATCTTAATTCAAGTAGTAATCTTACTTGAACTTGTTTTCGTGTCATGATTCTACTTCAAGAACTTCCAAGCCATCGAAGATCCTTTGAAGCTCAAGTTTATTTTTCATCTTTTCTAGTAGGTTTACATACTACACTTGAGGTAGTAATGATGTTCATAACATCATTCGATTCATATATATATAACTATCATATTCGAAGATTTAAACTTATAATCACTAGAACATAGTTTAGTTGTTTGCAAACAAAGTTAATCCTTCTAACTTAACTTTTAAAATCAACTAAACACATGTTATATATATCTATATGATATGATAACTTAATTATTTAAAACCTGAAAACACGAAAAACACCGTAAAACCGGACATACGCCGTCGTAGTGAAACCAGGGGCTGTTTTGGGTTAGAAAATAAAAACTATCTTAATCTTTGAATTGGAAGTTTGTTTTCTGGAAAAATAATATTTCATATGAATATGATACTATATCCAAAAATCATGGTTAAACACAAAGTTGAAGTATGTTTTTCAAAATGGTCATCAAGATGTCGTTTTTTCGACGGAAATGACTACCTCTTTAAAAAATGACTTGTAACCTGTATTTCCGACTATAAACTTATACTTTTTCTGTTTAGTTTCATAAATTTCAGTTCATTATGAAACCATAGCAACTTGAATCACTCAAAACGGATTTGAAACGAAGAAATGACGGGTAAAACAAAATTGGATAAATTTGCTAGTTTTAGCTACGAAAATTTTGTAACAAATCTAGACTAACCATAACTTAACTAACTTATATTGTATTATACATGTATTCTAACATATATTATGTAATCCTGGGATACCATAGACACATATACAATGTTTTGACATATCATATCGACCCATCTATATATATTATTTGGAACAACCATAGACACTCTATATGCAGTAATGCTTGAGTTAGCTATACAGGGTTGAGGTTGATTCCAAAAATATATATACTTTGAGTTGTGATCTAGCCTGAGACGTATATACACTGGGTCGTGGATTGATTCAAGATAATATATATTATACATCTAACTGTGGACAACTAGTTGTAGGTTACTAACGAGGACTGCTAACTTAACAAACTTAAATCATAAAAACGTAATAAAAATGTTGTGAATATATTTCGATCATACTTTGATATATATGTATATATTTGTTATAGGTTCGTGAATCGACCAGTGGTCAAGTCTTATTTCCGGCAAAGTAAAAATCTGTGAAAGTGAGTTATAGTCCCACTTTTAAAAATCTATTATTTTTTGGATGAGAATACATGCAGTTTTATAAATGTTTTACAAAATAGACACAAGTAATCGAAAATACTTTCTATGTTGGATTATCGAACCGAATATGCCCGTTTTTATCTTGGTAGCCTAAGAATTAGGGAAATGGCCCATAATTGACATGAATCCTAAAGATAGATCTATTTGGCCCAACAAGCCTCATCCGAGTTACGGATGCTTTAGTACTTCAATTTATCATATCCGATGAGAGTCCCGGAATGATGGGGATATTCTATATGCATCTTGTTAAGGTCGGTTACCAGGTGTTCAACATATGAATGAATTTTATCTCTATGCAGTTTGCGAAATGCCTGATATGAGATTTATATTTATGAAAAAAACAATGAAATCTTGTGGTCTATTGTTACAATTTGATAAATATATAGGTTAAACCTATAACTCACCAACATTTTTGTTGACGTTTTAAGCATGTTTATTCTCAGGTGATTATAAGAGCTTCCGCTGTTGCATGCTAAATTAAGGACAAGATTTGGAGTCAACATGATTGTATGATAATGTTTAAAGAAAAACTGCATTCGAAAAATAAATTGTTGTAATATATTATCGTAACCCATTATGTAATGGTCGTATGTAAACGTTGTACTTTAGATTACCATTATTTGGTAATCTACGCTATGTCTTTTAAACCTTTATCGATAAATTAAAGGTTATGGTTTGTTTTAAAAATCGAATGCAGTCTTTAAAAAACGTCTCATATAGAGGTCAAAACCTCGCAACGAAACCAATTAATATGAAACGTTTATAATTGATATGAACGGGATATTTCACTAACCATTATACTGCCACCTACACTTCGGATTTAAGCCACGCCTTAAATTTATTTAACCTGTATTTTCTTTTTCAATCCCATAAAGTACAATCACTTGGCCCAACAGAAATTATTGGCCCAACAACTCGATTTCAGGCCCGACTAATATTCGGCCAACTGTTGCAACCCATTTACAATCCCAAGCGACCCAAGAGATCATTTAACCTAGTCTGATTTAATAAAAACCAATTTATATTAACATCATCATCAACCCATCTTACTCCAAACATAAAATCACGGCTTCATCATCATTATACTAATATCATCATTCTTAACTATCATCACCATCTTAATCATCATTATTATCATGATCATCACTCGCGTATCATAAATGTTATGTGATTTACGGTTAGCAATAACCGACCGTAGTGGCAACCGAAGAGAATAACGGTTTGCTTATTATATACGTGGACCTTGTATTGTTAAAGTAATTTGGACTGTGTGTTTTAACGTACTCCATCTTGGATCCAATGTTTAGAGCATTACAGCTTCCCTACATAACTTTAAATATTGCACACTATCTTTTTGAATGGTTTTCTTAATAAATGAATGGGGTCCGTTGCAAAAGGGTGGACAACGACATGCACCTGAGTTCGTATTCCATATAACCAATCATCAGTATCTTTTTTTTGAACCATAACTATAATCATATCAATACCCATTACATCATTAACGGCCCATTTAGAGCAATAGCTAGAATTCGGCTCCACTAAAATTATGACATGGCAGTCCCTCTCGTATTTTGTCATAATCTAACAGACATATCCCGGCACCTTTAATAAAGCTTTGTGAATTTAATAATCAAAAGGAAATAATGGGTGGGTTTGGTGTTTGTCTACCACAATTGTAAAAGAAAATGACGTGTAAAGTTCCTCATTATTTATCCTAACATCACGTTCATTATTTATCTTGCATTATATCCTCCATCTTCGTATAGCAACAGAGGAACATATAGTAGCGAAAATAATATTTTTTTTAAACGAGGGTGTTTGATTTTGCAGTGAGTTAATTGATGGAAGAAGGAAATGGGAAACAAAATTTTCGAGTGAGAGAGAGAGAGAGTGGTGGAAGCTTACGGTGGTTGATGGTAACCGGTGATGGTGGCGGTTTTTGATGGTCAACAGTCGCAACAAAGTGTTGGTTGGGTCTTCGAACCACAACAGTAATTACGTAGCAGTTACAAAGAGCGAGTGATGGTTGTCGATAGTGGTTCACATGAAAAGGGTGGTTAATGGCGTACGGTACTCGAATGAATATAACTACAATTATCTCGATGAGGTTTGGGTTTCGTTGTGAAAGGTGATGGTTGTGGTTCAATGGTGCTTGAGGTGGATGGGTGATAATCAAGTGAGTTTTAGTTTCGTTCCTTTCTATTCTCAATTGCAATAATGTATCTATATATAATATATTAATTAACAATTTCTACAGCATTAAGATTTGATCGTAATTTATTTTATAGCTACGATTGGTTCAACAGATGATATTCGATCAGAAGATTTTTGATTAATAAACAATTTAAAAGCAGATTTAGATATTCCATATTGGTACGATTTGAATGAGATGTGTAACAGATTCGTACGATTATTTGATATTTATTTCTGACAGATTTTGTTATATAGTTTGGAAGCAGCCGACCACAAGAATCAATCGAGAAGAAAGAAAAAAAAATAGTAGAAAGTAGAAAGTGATGGCTAACAGATTTGTACTACATTTGATATCAATATCCTACAATTTTTGTATCTGTCTGTTTGATTTCTTTTCCATTGAATTGTAGTAATGAATCTTATAGAGTATAAATTTATCATGGATACAGTAACAAGATTTGATAGATGGTTGTTTGTAGTGAAGATATTGGATTCGACAAGATTTCTATCAGGGGCAGAATATAAAAATATAAAAGCTGTAATTGATGTAATATAAAAGCTGCAATTGCTGTTAAACTAATTTCGTCTATATTGTGGAATAATCTCTGACATGTAATAATGTTAAAGACATGAAACAAAATCAAGTAAAGTTAGATAGGTAAGTTAAACAGAATTTGATTCTTTTATCTGATTATATACATATAATATATAATTAATATTAATAATTAGTAATTATGATATATTAATTATAATAATACTTTTAATATTATTAATAATAAAGATAATAACAATAATAATAATAATAATCTCAATACCAGGTACAATAATAGTTATTAATAATAATCATGATATTATTAACATTAATAATGATAATAATAATATTAGTAATAATAAGAATAATATGAAAATTAAATGTATCAAATCTTATATCTATATATTAGATTAAAATGATAATACTTATAATACCGATATTAATATCAATATTAATATTTATTTTAATATTGATAATGAAGGTATAATAATAATATAATTATATTTTAACTTGCAATTACATATATTATAATTTATAAATTAATTAATATTTAATAATTATATAATAACATATACTGAATATTTAATATTTACATATTTATATATATATATATATATATATATATATATATATATATATATATATATATATATATATATATATATATATATATATATATATATATTACATTACATTATATAAATAATATTAACTATATATAGAATTCATATACATGTATATATATAGATTCATTTTATTTCAAATGATTAAATTGTGTTTTTATCATTTCAAATCATTATATTTACTTATATTTATATATGGAGCTGGTGAGCAGGGTCGACCCTGATAATTTGGATGCCTAATGCGAGAATATCAATGTATGCCCCTCTAAATTGTAAACGATAAATTTTGAACTATATACTCAAACACAGATTATTTAAAATAACTCTTTCACGCATTTCTAAGAAAAAGAGTAAATAAATAGACCTCTTAAGCGTAATATTTTAACTAAATTAGTTTTAATGTGTTTACTGATTTAACTTTTTAATATGAATTCATTTAGATTTTATTTGTTTTTCTTTATTATACTTATAATATATCTTGTAACTTATTCAAAATTAAAAATTTTGAAAGTTAAAATTAACCTAATAAATGATCAAATGATTGATTTGAACATATACAACTATAATGCGCAGCAATAGTTAAAAATGGCTTCAAAATAAACATTATTAAAAGAATACTTATATATTATGCAATGTTATACGAAGTATTAACAAAAATTTTGAGAAAATAAAAAATTATTCTAATATATATGTGGACCATGCGAATTTGTGACCCACCTACGAATAGTCTCCAAAGCATTTTTTAAAATAACAAATGCAAAGGTAATTTTGAAATGTCCCGTTCATATTGATTATAAACGTTCCATATTAATTGATTTCGTCGCGAGGTTTTGACCTCTATATGAGACGTTTTTCAAAGACTGCATTCATTTTTAAAACAACCATAACCTTTATTTTATTTATAAAGGTTTAAAAAGCATTACGTAGATTATCAAATAATGATAATCTAAAATATACCGTTTACACACGACCATTACATAATGGTTTACAATAAGAATATATTACATCAAAAATAAGTTTCTTGAATGCAGTTTTTACATAATATCATACAAGCATGAACTCCAAATCTTGTCCTTATTTTAGTATGCAACAGCGGAAGCTCTTAATAATCACCTGAGAATAAACATATTTAAAACGTCAACAAAAATGTTGGTGAGTTATAGGTTTAACCTATATATTATCAAATCATAATAATAGACCACAAGATTTCATATTTCAATATATATCCCATACATAGAGATAAAAATCATTCATATGGTGAACACCTGGTAACCGAAATTAACAAGATGCATATAAGAATATCCCCTATCATTCCGGGAAATCCTTCGGACATGATAAAAACGAATTCGAAGTACTAAAGCATCTGGTACTTTGGATGGGGTTCGTTAGGCCCAATAGATCTATCTTTAGGATTCGCGTCAATTAGTAGATCGGTTTACTAATTTTTAGGCTACCAAGAAAAAGGGGCATATTCGGCTTCGATCATTCACCCATATAATGTAGTTTCATTTACTTGTGTCTATTTCGTAAAACATTTATAAAACTGCATGTATTCTCATCCCAAAATATTAGATTTTAAAAGTGGGACTATAACTCATTTTTACTTCGTCGGGAAGTAAGACTTGGCCACTGGTCGATTCACGAACCTATAACAAATATGTACATATATATCAAAGTATGTTCAAAATATATTTACAACATTTTTAATACGTTTTACTGTTTTAAGTTTATTAAGTCAGCTGTCCTTATTAGTAACCTACAACTAGTTGTCCATAATTAGATGTACAGAAATAAATCGATATATATTATCTTGAATCAATCCACGACCCAGTGTATACACGTCTCAGGCTAGATCACAACTCAAACTATATATATTTTTGGAATCAACCTCAACCCTGTATAGCTAACTCCAACATTACTGCATATAGAGTGTCTATGGTTGTTCCAAATAATATATATAGATGGGTCGATATGATATGTCAAAACATTTGCATACGTGTCTATGGTATTCCAAGATTACATAATATATTAGAATACATGTATAATACAATATAAGTTAGCTTGGATATGATTAATATAGATTTGTTACCAATTTTCACGTAGCTACAACAAGCAAAAATAACCAATCTTGTTTTACCTATAACTTCTTCGTTTTAAATCCGTTTTGAGTGAATCCAATTGCTATGGTTTCATATTGAACTTAAGTTTATGAATCTATACAGAAAAAGTATAAGTTTATAGTATGAATTACAGGTTACAAGTCATTTTTGTAAAGGTAGTCATTTCAGTCGAAAGAACGACGTCTAGATGACCATTTTGGAAAACATACTTCTACTTTGAGTTTAACCATGATTTTTGGATATAGTTTCATGTTCATAAGAAAAATTATTTTCCCAGAAGAACAACTTTTAAATCAAATTTTATCATAGTTTTTAATTATCTAACCCAAAACAGCCCGCGGTGTTACTACAACGGCGTATATCCGGTTTTACTGTGTTTTTCGTGTTTTCTGGTTTTAAATAATTAAGTTAGCATATCATATAGATATAGAACATGTGTTTAGTTGATTTTAAAAGTCAATTTAGAAGGATTAACTTTTATTTGCGAACAAGTTTAGAATTAACTAAACTATGTTCTAGTGATTTCAATTTTAAACCTTCGAATAAGGTAGTTTTATATATATGAATCGAATGATGTTATGAACATCATTACTACCTAAGGTTTTGTGAATAAACCTACTAAAAATGAGAAAAATAAATCTAGCTTCAAAGGATCCTTGGATGGCTTGAAAGTTCTTGAAGCAGAATCATGACACGGAAACAAGTTCAAGTAAGATTTCCACTCGAAATAAGATTGTTATAGTTATAGAAATTGAATCAAAGTTTGAACATGAGTATTACCTTATATTAGAAAGATATCTTACTGTAAATAAGAAAGATTTCTTGAAGTTGGATGATCACTTTACAAGATTGGAAGTAAGCTAGCAAACTTGAAAGTATTCTTGATTTTATGAAACTAGAACTTATAGAATTTATGAAGAACACTTAAAACTTGAAGATAGAACTTGAGAGAGATCACTTAGATAAAGAAAATTTAAGAATGAAAGTGTTTGTAGGTGTTTTTAGTCGTTGTTATATGGATTAGATATAAAGGATGTGTAATTTTGTTTTCATGTAAATAAGTCATGAATGATTACTCATATTTTTGTAATTTTATGAGATATTTCATGCTAGTTGCCAAATGATGGTTCCCACATGTGTTAGGTGACTCACATGGGCTGCTAAGAGCTGATAATTAGAGTATATATACCAATAGTACATACATCTAAAAGTTGTGTATTGTACGAGTACGAATACGGGTGCATACGAGTAGAATTGTTGATGAAACTGAACGAGGATGTAATTGTAAGCATTTTTGTTAAGTAGAAGTATTTTGATAAGTGTCTTGAAGTCTTTCAAAAGTGTATGAATACATATTAAAACACTACATGTATATACATTTTAACTGAGTCGTTAAGTCATCGTTAGTCATTACATGTAAATGTTGATTTGAAACCTTTAAGTTAACGATCTTGTTAAATGTTGTTAACCCAATATTTATTATATCTAATGAGATGTTAAATTATTATATTATCATGATATTATGATATATTAATATATCTTAATATGATATATATACATTTAAATGTCGTTACAACGATAATCCTTACATATATGTCTCGTTTCGAAATCCTTAAGTTAGTAGTCTTGTTTTTACATATGTAGTTCATTGTTAATATACATAATGACATGTTTACTTATCATTTATCATGATTAAACATTGTATAACAATATCTTAATATGATTCATATGTAATTAGTAAGACGTTGTTATAACGATAATCGTTATATATATCGTTTCGAGTTTCTTAATTCAATAAACACAATTTTATGTATATAACTCATTGTTAAAATACCTAATGAGATACTTACTTATCATAATATCATGTTAACTATATATATAATCATATATATGTCATCATATAGTTTTTACAAGTTTTAACGTTCGTGAATCACCGGTCTACTTGGGTGGAAAATTGTCTATATGAAACCTATTTCAATTAATCAAGTCTTAACAAGTTTGATTGCTTAACATGTTGGAAACATTTAATCATATAAATATCAATTTTATTTAATATATATAAACATGGAAAAGTTCGGGTCACTACAAATTTAATGGGTGATGGTGTTTCGCCAGGCTCCAGTGGGTTATCGGGAACCGCTGGATGAGTTGACAAAGTCAACACAGGGCTAACATGTCCCTGCCGATACACATGTTTTGAAACAAAATGCAAAGGTAATTTGTTGGATCCACAACTCTGTCATCCCATCATTTCACTTTCCTTATAGTTTATCATCTTCTTCACCTTGACTTGCAACTTCTATTTAATTTTAATTTAAAATTTCAAAAAAAAATAAATAAAATTTTGAAAACCGATCTTAAATTTGATGCCCCTCTTTTTGTGATGTCCAGTGCGATCGCACATGCTGCCTACCCCCAAGTCTGACCATGCTGGTGAGTGACCTTAAGTACTTGGGTTGTACGAGAATTTTTTAGTCGTAATTGTGGTTCATGTGTTCGATTGGTTAAATCTTCAGAGTTCTTTCATTTTAGGTATTACATTCTTCGTTCCACGCTTCATTATATTGTCTAACTTATTTGCTTTTTTCCGGAAAAAAAAACAAATTACTCCTCAAAGTATATGTGTATATTCTTTTGAGAGGCTTTTATAAATCAGATATCCTGTAACAATGAGCACACCTCAGTGTATTGCAACCAGTCAACTAGATTATAACATGATAATCAATGATCCCATCGCAATAAAATCTCACTTTTTCCCTAGAAAAACGTATAAGAATGATAGGAGAGTCAGCCCAGTTGTACATGCTTTTAGGCCTTATTTAACACCGGCGTGTTAAGACAAATTTGGAGCCTAGCAAGTCACTAGTGGTGCGTGTTGATGGCTTCTTTGGCACGCGTGCTTGCTAGTAGCACGGGAAGAAAATGTGATGTGTTGCCACATGTCATTTTTTATTGAACTTTATATATATATATATATATATATATATATATATATATATATATATATATATATATATATATATATATATATATATATATATATATATATATATATATATATATATATATATATATATATATATATATAGGGGCAAGATCAATGGGAAAGTAACCAATCGGGGGAAGCAAAAAAAAATCGTTTTTTTTGGATTTTTTTTTCCGGCATCAAGATCACACGAAAATATGAACATTTAGAAGAGACACTTCGTGATGAATGTTATTATTTAGGCGGGAAAACGCTCGACAAAAATAACATTCAAGATAATATTGTTCGTGAAGAATATGAACGTTTTTTTTCTTCATGTTTTGTGAAGTAAAATTTAGCCCGATTTAGAGTTTAGGGTTTAGGGTTTGGTGTTTTGGGTTTATTCCATAAACCCAAAACACCAAACCCTAAACCCTAATGTAGCGACCCGACAAAATCGTCATTGACGGCGTCGCTAACTTAGGTCCCGTTACGTGGTCGTAGTCCCTATATGAGACTCGTTTGACCAATATTATGTCGCATTCATTTGAAAAGTACAAGACTTGCAAAGTTTAGTTTACCAAACGGTTCGACAACAAGTTTAAGTTTACAAAAGTATAATGTATAAATGAAATAAACTTGCGACATAATATAAGTTGAAAATCACGGTTGCTATAAATAGCGTGTGATGACCCGAAAATTTCTGACCAAATTTAAACTTAATCTTTAACGTTTCCGACATGATACGCAATGAATTTTGACAAGTTTTAAAACTTTTGAAAATGATTTTTTTATATAACGGTTGACCACCCTGTTTGTCCAACGATTCACGAACGTCATAACATGTATTATATACATATTTTATTAAATATAAGAGTTTTCGATATATACGGAATCATGCGAATAATATTTATATACGAAATGATTAAAAATTTACTATTAAACGATGATATTTCAAATTAAAAATTTTACGTATTAAGTCATTTTATTTTTATGATATAATTTTTATATTTTTTTTTTTAAGAAACGAAGTTAAATTAATAATGTACAATTTGTAAAGCACAACGTATAACGTGTAGCTTAAATAGTTGAATTTAAATTAATTCATTTACTAACATGAAAACGACATTATAGAAATTATTAATTATAAGTTACATAGAATACCCCTGAAGTATTTAATAAATACGACTTTTTAAAATTTTAAATTCGATTTACGTAATATAAAAACATGTCGACAGCGTAGGACAAAAGGGATTGTGAGCTGGCAATGGGGTTCATGCGATCGCATGAGATCCCCCACACATTCTCATGCGATCGCATGAGGTGTGTGGACAGGCCAACTCCTATAAAGTTCGAACGTTTTGCATTTTTCTGATTCATTTTCATCTCTCTCTCTCGTACCTATATGTATATTTATATTTAAATTATTATTATTATTATTATTATTATTATTTATATTATTAAGATTAATATTATTATTAATCTTATTATTATTAGTAGTATTAATTATGTGTTATACATAAAAAAACTACGACGAGGTCTTGAGTGGGTTATTTTCAAAATGGTTTTTAAGCGGGATAGAGCTAAGGAAATTATGGGTTATTGCCAAGGAGGTTATGGGTAATGTTCGGGGGTATATTTGTGAATCAAACCTAGTGTTTATCATCTCGATTACGTCTACGTACTTTCCTACAATATTGAACCTCAATAATGATACGTAAGCACTCATATTTTATCTTTTATATATTAATTGTGTATCCATGTCTAGTGCTCGAGTATATATATTTATGCATGCATGTATGCTAAATTTCCTCGTTAAACAGTTTATGATAAACCACGAATTAAATACATATATTACTGATAAAAGGTATATGATATACATGTTTTTGGAAAGCTGGTGAAAAATCAATAACTTTTCATTTAGATATCGAATAGTTTCGATGAACGGATTAAAAGATATGATCAACTGAATTATGGGTGACGTTAATTGAAATTGCTTTTGAATCTTCAATTAAGATTTAAACAACTTGTTTACGAGATTGATAAATTGGATTTTTGAATATTACCAACCGAGTAAATGAATCCTTGTAAAAGGTACGTCTCGTTTTGTGAATTATTGTCAAAATTGACTTTTTGAAACGGCTTTGGATAAATATTGTATGTCGATCTCGAGCATTAGAATTAAGATACACTATGACCTGACCTAGCTTGATAGACATTTAATGACCAACATATGTTCTCTAGGTTGAGATCTACGGTTATTTGGGTATTCCGAGTTTCGGTCACATTTCGGTGAATGACTTAATGTGCTGCTAAGGTGAGTTTCATATGATCCCTTTTACTCAATATATTTTTGGGCTGAGAATACATGCGACTGTTTATAAATACTAAAAATACTAGATTTATATGTGTGAGTTTCATTTGCTCCCTTTTTAATTGCTTTTGCAATATATATTTTTGGGCTGAGAATACATGCACTTTATTTTAAACACAATGGATACAAGTACATACTAAATTCTATACTGAGTTTGAACCGAAAATTCCTTAGCTTTGGTAACTAGTAACTGCCAGTTATAAGAACTGGTGGGCGCGAGTAGTTGTATATGGATCCATAGGGCTTGACATCCCCGTCTGTTCCAGGTATTGAAACCCTAGCCTGAACTATAAAACAGACGTATGCTATTTGAGGTTAGTACACGTTGGATTACGTGTATTGTACATGTTGATTGCATGTATGTTAAAACAGGGGTACTTATTATATATACGTTAAGTTTAGTTACCAGGGTGCTCAATTTTGTAGAATATTTTGATAAACGTTTCGAATGAAACAACTGAAATCTTGTGATCCACCTTTATATACAGATTATGCGAAACACTAAAACTATGAACTCACCAACCTTTGTGTTGACACTTGTTAGCATGTTTATTCTCAGGTTTCCTAGAAGTCTTCCGCTGTTTGCTTATATGTTAGACAAGCTATGTGCATGGAGTCATATATGGCATATTTTTCAAGGAAACGTTGCATTCACCAAATCATCACCATGTATCTTATTTTGACTGCATTGTCAATGGAAGTATTATTGTAAACTACTATTTACGGTGATTGTCTATATGGGTGATTGTCTATATGTAGAAATCATCAGATGTCGAAAACCTTTGATTTAAATACTCATTTATGGTGTGCCTTTTCAAAAAAAATGCAATGTTTACAAAACGTATCATATAGAGGTCAAATACCTCGCAATGAAATCAATGAATGACGTGTTCGTCCATATGGATTTGGAGCGATCGTCACATAGCGTAAGAATGTAAACAAAAATTTGAATCCAAAGGTGCTATCACTAGCGTATGTATGTATGTATGCTTGACCCCAAGCAAGAAATCAGAGTGTATGCATGCATGCTTGACTCCAAGCAAATATGAGTGTACGCGGAAGCATGTATCAAATAGCCATGTATGAACCTGAGAAACATATAGAAAACTGTCAACGAAAAACGTTGGTGAAATCATAGGTGTTTTAGTAAACGTTGTATTTGAACCACAAGATTTAATATAAGATGATTATCAAAATCATTTGCATTCCAAAGTTGTTGTTTGTATCGCGGGCACCCAATTATCAAACTTAACTGTTTTGTACCATGTTACGTAGTGTTAGAACATACACTATACACGAAAATATATTTCATCCGCTAACGGTAGCGAACCGTCCGAATGAGGCTCGTCAAGCCCATGTGATCACATAATATAAGTTCTCGTTTACACCCTGCAAGTGTAACTAATGATAATTGAATTGAGGATTTTTATTCAAACCCGTACGTGGAATGTTCGTTTTCGTACATGTGTTCAAAGTGTAAAAGTATGATACGTATATGTTTCTCATCCCATAGTTTAAAGCATAAAAGTTGTTTGAAAGATGGGACTATGATCTCACCTCGAGTGCACGAGTATAAAAGTACTTCACAAAGTAAACGTGTGCATGATAGTTGCTTAGCCTTGACTTAAACAAGTAAGTTGTATCAATTAACCAGTTACGACACAAGGTCGGGCGAAATGTGTTCAATTAGTCCTATGGCTCGTTACGACTCGATTAGTATAGCATGTGAATCACGTTGTCAAGTTCCATGCAAGAATCAAGTATAAAATATGATTAAAACGATTGCATAAGCGTTTGGTTAAGTTTGACTAAAAGTCAAACTTGGTCAAAGTCAACGGGGTCGGGTCGGGTATCCGACAATTTTCCCATGATTTAAAAGTATATATAAACATGTTTGTCAAGTTTCATGTTAATCGGAGTTACGAGTAAGCGGGGGTGAAAACGTAAAAAACAAAAAGTAGTTGGGACAGACCCAAATGGCGCGCCGCTCCATTTAACTGATCAGCAAGTCTGGCAGTTTTCACACTCAAGCACGAATCCAACTTCAAATACACATAAATCATAAACCATAAACATCCAAAACAAGTATCTTATATCGTTGGAAAGGTATTTTGATAAGGAATACAACTAACCACTTTTCATCAAGTAAAAACATCATTTACAATAGCCGAAATCTCGTCAAGTGATCATTAAATGTTCAAAATCATCGTTTCAAGTTTACAAAATGCATTTTAAGATTCGGGAATCCAATTCACGCATATGATATGCCGTTTTGAAGGTAATGAAACATACATTCCAACTAAACACTTACTAATAACATTTCATGGCATTCGAAACATCAAAAGTTCGTTTTAAGTCTATCAAACCCTAACCAAAATTCACAAAAATCAATAATCATGTGTTTGAAGTTTTCTTACTCAACCTACGCATCAAACCGAAGCTAGTGATACTAGTAACACAATTAAAACATGAATTTTAACAATTTAACAATTTAACAACATTAACTCATCCAAAATCAAAGATTAAGCACACCCATTTCAAATGTTCAAACTAGTTACTCAAAACAACGAATCGAGCAAACAAAATATATATTCATGTTATACACGAGCCATAGACACTAACTAATACCATTTCAAGTCAAAAACACGAATTTAGAGAAATCTAGAGTTTTAGGAATGTTACTCAAACGAGATGAAATTGGTACCAAAATGTAGAGGATGAAGAGAGGATCACGAATATGTAATTTGTTTTGATGTTTGCTTCTTGATTCGGGTTTAGATGATGATTCTTTGTGAAGATCAAAAAGATGTAAAAATGGAAGTATTAGTTGAAAGAAAAATGGAAAAGAGAAAAAAAAGAATTAAATGAATGGAGGAGGTGAAGTGGTTGATTAGTTGACCTAGTCACCACTTTGCCCTCTTGACAACATTGGTCCCTCAAGTTTCAAAGCGGGTGCGGGATTTTACCGAACGAATATTTTAAACACGCGAGAGTAAACGGAATGTGTTATAATCCAATAACGGAAATATTAAGAACATTAGTTAACGAAAGGTACGAATTTAGATAACGAAAGATATTATTAAAAAAAAGATAGTGTTAAAAATAAATTTAACGGAAAAACGTGGGATGTTACACCTAAACCCTAAACCCTAAACCCTAAACTCTAAACCGTTCGTGTTAAAAACTCAATCTAAATCCTAAATCTAAATCCTAAATCTAAACCCTAAACCCTAAATTTCTAAACTCTAATATCTAAACCCTATAAACCCTAATATCTAAACCCCAATAGCTAAAACCTCAACATACGCTCGAAAAACACGATAATTGTTATATATTACTTCTTCGAGCGTTTTCCCGCCAAAATAAAAATATTTATCACAAAGTGTCTCTACTAAATGTTCATATTTTCATCCCATCTATAATGTTCATGAACAAAGTTTTTTCAAAAAACGAAAAAAAAGTTTTTGCTTTCCCCCGATTGGTTACTTCCCTCTTGATCCTATATATATATATATATATATATATATATATATATATATATATATATATATATATATATATATATATATATATATAGTGGTAGGATCAAGGAGGAAGTAACCAATCGGGGAGAAGCAAAATTTTTTTTTTTTGTTTTTTGAAAAAACTTTGTTCATGAACATTATAGATTGGATGAAAATATGAACATTTAATAAAGTCACTTTGTGATAAATGTTTTTATTTTGGCGGAAAAACACTCGAAGAAGTAATATATAACAATTATCGTGTTTTTCGAGCGTATCTTGAGGTTTTAGATATTAGGGTTTATAGGGTTTAGATATTAGGTTTTAGAAATTTAGGGTTTAGGGTTTAGATTTAGGATTTAGATTGAGTTTTTAACACGAACGGTTTAGAGCTTAGGGTTTAGGGTTTTGGGTTTAGGGAGTAAACCCAAAACACCAAAACCTAAACCCTAAACTCTAAATCAGGCTAAATTTTACTTCACAAAACTTGAAGAAGAAGAAGAAGAAAAAACGTTAACATTATTCACGATCAATATTATCTTGAATGTTATTTTTGTCGATTGTTTTCCCACCTAAATAATAACATTCATCGCGAAGTGTCTTTTTTAAATGTTCATATTTTCGTGTGATCTTGATGCCTGAAAAAAAAATTCCAAAAAAACGAAAAAAAGATTTTTTTTTGCTTCCCCCCGCTTCCCCCGGATTGGTTACTTTCCCATTGATCCTGCCCCTATACATATACATATATATATATATATATATATATATATATATATATATATATATATATATATATATATATATATGTATATGGTGAAGATCCCGCGCTAAGTGGGTATAAGTGGGATAAGGGGATAAGTGATATATATATATGTGTATATATATATATATATATATATATATATATATATATATATATATATATATATATATATATATATATATATATATATATATATATATATATATGGTGAAGATCCCGCGCTAAGTGGGTATAAGTGGGATAAGGGGATAAGTGATTTTGTGATTTTTATATCTCGAGTTCTACAGCTCCGATTTTTTTAAAAAGAAAAATTTGCTGGTATCTATTTTCAGTGTGCAGATTCAGAAATTTTTAATTTTTTTTCTTCAACTGGAGCGTTAAGATACATCTGATGCATGTTATCCGCTGTTTGATGCATGTTAACTGCATTTCATGCAGCAGATGCATCTTAACAAAAAACAAAGAAAAAATGAGTTTTGATTAAAAAAAAAAACAGTGTTTAGGGTTTAGTAATAAGGGTTTAGTAATTAGGGTTTAGAAATTAGGGTTTAGGGTTTAGAAATTAGGGTTTTAGAACGAGTTTTTAAACGAACGGTTTAGAGTTTAGGGTTTAGGGTTTAGGGTTGTGGGTTTACTCCGTAAACCCTCAACCCTAAACCCTAAATCCTAACCCCTAAACCATAAACTCTAAATCGGGCTAAATCCTAAAAAAAAAAAAAAAACTCAATAAAACCTCAAAAAACGTTAACATGCATCAGGTGCATTTTAAGCTCCTGTTGAAAAAAAAAATATATGAATCTACACAATGTCAGTAGATTACGGATTTTTTTTTTTAAATTGGAGCTCTAATGTAAAAGATATAAAAATCTCATTTTACTTATCCCCTTATTCCAAAAATACCACTTATCCCTTGATCTACCCCCATATATATATATATATATATATATATATATATATATATATATATATATATATATATATATATATATATATTCATTTTTACTCAATTTTAATCATATTTTAATAGATCACCCAATACGTTACTCAGCAAGCCGGCTCATTATTTATCAGTTTACTATCACGCTCGCAAGCACTTCTCCACCTCTCAACACGCTACTTTTCCCATGATGGTTAGAAATGGTCTTATGTATTAGTTAAGTATGATTGTATATATTAGTATATGAGTACCAAACCGAAAACGCCCAGTAAGCATCGTTAGGTATATTAAAAGTTTAAAACGGTAGTAATTTGTCAATCACCAAACTTTCTTCAAACACCACTAACTATACCTTATGTGTACTTTTTATTTTATTTTATTTTATTATTAGTACTTCATTTTCTTTTTGACTAATAAATGAAAAGACATTAATATTAATATTAATATTAATATTAATATTAATATTAATATTTAATATTAATAACTATAAAAAGTAGATACAATAAACAATAAATTAAGTCATATCACTAATTAATTTCTTACCTACAATCATGAAATACTCAACTTGAATTTAGTGCGTTTGCCATCAATGGTGAAGTGGATATTGTCATGGGCATTTAGAGGGTGAACAAAATTAGACAATCGAACGGAGCTCGAAATTTTGAAAGGCTCAAAAATTTTAAAAACTCTTTATGTATATTTGTTTTGGTATCGGTCAAAGTATGGTAAACAGAACTTAAAATGTCTGCAGAGGCTTTTAATTGTAGAGGCTTTTAATTGTATATTTGTTAACCTTCTTATCCAAATTCCATCCCCATCAAACCTTCAAATCCAAATTCATACCACTTCAAGCATTCTTCCACTAACAACACAAATCAAACCCAACAGTATCCTTCTTTTTCAAAAAAAGCAACTGTTTTTTTAGGTGGTTTGTCTAGATTTACTAATCCAACCACTATCAAGAATCTTTTACAAAGGTTTGGCAATATTCAAGGTTTAGCATGGAAACAGGATCGGTCTTTCGCTTTTGTTAAATTCGATAACGAGCTTCAAGCAAGTTCTGTCATAACACACATGAATGGGAAATTTATTAATGGTAGAAATCTTTTTGTGGGTTTTGCAAAGACTGATCTGTTTTGTAAACCAAACGATCTAAATTCACAGCTTTCCAACAATAGTTTTCATTACTTAAATACAAATTCTCAGGCCAAAAATCCAAAAATCACTCTTTCCGTTAATGAGGAAACCCGTGATCGACTTTCTTTAACAGCCTTAGTCATCGACAATCAACCTATCAAAGCCCTCAAACTATTCAAATGGTTAAAAATCCGTTTCTTTACAGTAGTGTCAATTTCAGCTTGGGGTTCGTACGGTTATATGGTTCAATGTCGTGACGAACAGAGCTTCAAAAGATCGACTATGGGACCCACGCTAAACGAGCTTGAATTCACAGAAGTTATCCCAATGGCTCAAAAAAGAAACAAATTTATTAGAATCGCTAAAGTTATCATAGAAGGCATTCCATTCGATTGCGTTTCCCCGAATTGCACAATCAAAGTGGCTGAACAATTTGGTAGGGTTATTCACGTAGATCGCCACTCTTACAACCTCAAACGAGCAGATGTTGTGCACGCTTTGATTGAAATCCATAAACCAGGTCCGATCAAGCAATATATCAGTGCTAACGTGGCAAACGATGCATATTGCAATCTTTGGGTTGAAGAATTGAACCAAGAGGAGCTTATCGAAACTGTTGACGACGTCATAATCAATGAATTCAATGAAGCTATTTCTCTCACAGTACAAGCAATGGAGAATATAAACGAAACAAACGGAAAAAGTTCACCAGGACCGGAATCTTCACCGGAATTACCACCGGAATACTCACCTGAAGAAGGTGAAGTATACGTTACAGAGGACAATTCGAATTTCAAAACACCCTTGAAAGCTTGCAGTTCGGTGTCAGATAAAGTACCTAAAGAGGTACATTACTCTATGGAAAAAGTCAAAACAAAACTTGCAGAAGAGATTAAGCTTTCTTTCTTTTCTCCTAAAAGCAAAATTCAAGTACAACCCAGTGTAGGAATGGGTAACCTGTCAAGTCCTTGTAGCCAACCAATACTTCAACAGATACCTTTTAGTTTTAAAGATAATGACTATCCTGTCCTTAGTCATATTCCAACTAAAAACCCTTCTACTTCCTTTAACCATTCGAATATTGTCACTGGTGTACCTTCTGTACCCATCTTTAATTCCGTTTCTTTTGCTTCAAAAGTAACAGAATCTAAGAACAACATTTCTGATCAATGTTTGGGCAAAAGCTGTAAAGAATCATGCGAAAAACTTAAGACTCGTTGTATACCCATCGCCAATGAGAAAGATCCTGTTACTCTTTCAAAAGATGATAGCAATGGACACAAATTGAAACCTCAAGGTAATAGTTGGGTTGATCAAGTTCCTAACAATTCAACTATATTTGATACGGATAGTGAAATTCATCATGTGGTTGGGCAAGAGTCTTCTTTCAAAAAGACCACAATTAACGGTAAACAATTTGGGGCAAAAAAACTTACTTATAGAGAAGAATTGCATAATTTTGGAGTGTTTATGGACAATATGACGGATGATGATGTTACACCGGTTAAGAAGCCTATTTCATGAGACTAGGTTCCTTCCAATTTTTTGCCTCTTTTTTCTCAACATTTTTCCTCAGCACGGTTGTCTTCATTCCCTGCTCTCGTTCATTCTCTCTGTTTCTTTCACCTAGCCTAATTTTGGGCGCCGTTCAATCATATCGAGCCTTTGCCTCGATTGGATTTGGGTTTCTTCGTGTTTCATCTGAAGATGTCTATCTTCTCAATTATTCGTTTCGTTTTCAGGTTTTTCTGATGCTATCTTGTCAGTGATTCAATCTTTCAAGTTTAGGCGGCCTGTTAGTTTTTATGTTTTGTTGGGCTGCTTTTCGGGCTGCAAAGCCCAGTAAACAGTGGTGGGCCACTTGTCAGCTGGTGACTCTGCAAGTTGGGCTCCATAACAGATGGGCTTCATTTTAAGTGCTCAGCCCTGTTCCAAGTCTGTCCAAAAGCGTGTGGGCTTCTATGTCTAGTCATGTTGGGCCTTGTGGCTTCTTTCAGGAATTTTTTCGATGTTTCTTTCAATTTACGTCTTTCATTTTGGGCTATCAAGCCTCTCTCATTGTATTATGTTTTTTCTTCATCGTTCCGATGAAGGTTTATTTAATATATTATCTTTTCGCCAGAAAAAAAAAAAATTGTATATTTGTTTTGTCATTTAGTTGTAGAGGCTTTTAATATTGTGGAATTGGCCACACCTAAAATGTCTGCAGATCTGTATTAGTCTACATTTGTGAGAGAGTAATGACTTACAGTTGGGCTTGATGGGTCTCTGTTTTTTGAGCCCATATGATATAATACTCCATCGGTCCTAAAAAAAAGATTTCACTTATTATTATTCTAAAAAAGTATAACAGCCCAACACTGGTTTGGCGTTTTATGTGCTAATGTTGTCGTTTTTAATCCTTAATTGCCGTTTGCAGTTTTAATTTTGGGTAAACATGTCGTTTTCTACTGTTGCTACCGACCATTCCTTCCAATCATTCTCTCATGACAATGGTTAGTGGAGTACACGTGTTTTCATCTTAACTTGCTTTTTGGGTGTTTGGTGGAGCACTTATCTTCTCCATTTTGCTTCTTATTTCCTTTTCACCACCGATTAACTCTTTCACCAATGATTTTCAAAATTCCTACATTAAATAATTAGGGTTTTCGGTGAATATGGGATATGAGAGACAGATTACGGGTTAATAGCTTGATTTTATCGTTGTTTATATGTCAGAAATTCATTGATTTAATTTGATTGTGATGTAAAATTAGGGTTTTTTCAAAAGCATGCGTTTCAGCGATTTCTTCTTCCCATTGTTTTATAATCGCATACAACTTTTGAGGAAATATCACTACTGTTGTTCCCGTCACCTCTGTTGTTGCAATTGGTTATTGGTATCTCTTCTGTAACTTTTTATACACTTATAATTAGTGGATAAATTATTTGATTTTTCAGTTGTGGGTGACGATAATTGTGTTAACCCTAATGCTAGCGTAGCTTTTTTTCTCTGCGATGTTTTTGGACGTTTATTTTTCTATGACGTATCGTATTTTTCCTGCGAAAATTGCCATTAATTGAATATTTACGGGTTCGCATCTGTGTATTTTTGTCACTTTTATTGGGGTGTTGTTGTTGCCCGCCACATGTTTGTGAAAATGTTTGAAAGAGGTAGTTTGATGTGAAAGTTGTGAGCATCAGTGTATGATGCGTTTATGTACCTGAATTTTAAAATTTCCTATAAAATTAGGGCTAGAAAGATGGAACTCTAATAGCAGCTAGGTGTAAAGGATTTTGTAACATTCTTTAATTTAATTTATTTATTTATTTGGTAGGGACGTGTTTCAAATACCATTCGCAGGTTGGTGAATGAGTGAGATTGAATGTGTTTGGCTGTTGTTCCCAGCTATAATTCAGACCTGGACAACTCTATTTTACAAATCGATAGTACCGGTACATGGTAAACAAAGGGTGTGATGATCAATAATAATATCTAAGTAAATGATTACGGAATATTGAAGATCTGATCCGCACTTTGGCATGGCAACAACCGGATGGCACCGAATCAGTGCAACTGTGTGTGTTTGCAGCCATGACGGATTTCGGATCTTCTTTTGTCCTAAAACCTCATTTTTATAATATGAACCCATATAATTTCCTCAAACAGTTAATGTGATATTGTATATGTGCTAGCCATACATGATTTCACACTTATGTTTTAAACATGAGGTGCTAATATTTCTTTATCACTGCTAATAATTTCTATCCTAATCCTAATTATAATAATAACAGCCCAACACTGGTTTGGCGTTTTGTGTGTTTATTTGACGCTAATGTTGTCGTTTTAAACTCTTAATTGCCATTTGCAGTTTTAATTTTGGGCAAATACGTCTAATCTAATAATAGGCAAAAGTGGGTTTATCATTTTTGACTTTTTTCCTGCCGTTTTATCTGATGGTGACTGGGGTATTTGATGGACCACGTGTCTTCCTTATTGGTATCTCATTGCTATATAAATAACAGCCAAACGTAGATATGGCGTTTTTGGTTTTTGCCAGTCGTTTTATGTGATGGTTAATGAGGTATTTAACGGAGCACGTTTATTTTTTATCGGGGTCCCAATTTGATTTTTACCCCATTTTCTCTTCTGACAAACAAAGGTTGTGATGATCAGTACTAATATGTGAGTAAATAATTGGGGAATATTAAAAATCTAGCCCGCACCTTGGCAAGGCAACAACCGGATGGCATGGAATTTTGCAACAGTGTGTTTGTTTGCTGCCATGACGGATTTAAGATATTCTTCTTATCTGAAACCTCATATATGAGACCTGTGCCTATTTAATTTTCTTAAACACATTGAAGTTAGTGTTAGTGTTGATTTGCTATTTGAGCTAACCAAGCTAATGAAGGTCAGTAGTGTCGCTTTGTGTAATTGAGTACTCACCATGTCGCTTGGTACTGTTGTGCTCTGGTAATACTATTTATATATTTATCGGACAGAACAATTGAATTTTATGCCTGATAACTTTTTTTTATTATATGTTGAAGGTAAGTGGTTTGTGTCAGGTGATCGTATGCATAGGCGATTTTAGGATCGATAATCGAGCATTCTGAGTTTTGGTACCTTGCAGCCATCGTATGACTCAAGTAACCAACACTGAAATCCACTAAGGTAATTCATGTTCCTTTTGTTCTGCTTTTAAACAATTGAATTTTTTATTGTCTGTTAATTTATCAATATCAGTTATAATTTTGGTTTGTGGTTACTTGATTATGTTGTTTTGGTTGTGTTGTTGCACTATTTTAATGCAAGTGTTTTACATTATTTGTTGTGGCACAATAGTTTCGCATAATAGAATGTCACTGTTCTTAACTCGGACTGTTTTAAATCCTGTTATCAGCAATGTATTCAAACTTTTTTTTAGCTATTTGGTTAAATTAATTTAGTAATCGGAGGATAATCTCTTTTTAGATCTGGGTTGTAATTTATCCCTTCATATCTGATTGGGTCATAAGTATCTTTTTATATATGATATGGGTCTAAGTTGCTACTGCTTTTTGAAATGATATGGGTCTAGGTTGCTACTGCTTTACTTCACTTATCTTGGGTTTTAATGAAATTTGTTCAAGTGTTATGGTTATAGATCATTGTTGTGGCAGCTGCTGTTGTTTACTACATAAGGTGAAACAACTATACTCATTAAAAAAAAAAAAAAGATGCTAACATTCTTCATTTTCTTCCAATGGATTTTTCATACAAATATATTGTATTCTTGACTTATATCATCTAACACATATACATGCCACACAGGTGACAAGCAAACAGATACTTCAACTTATTTGTAAATCGTATCTTGTAACTAACATCATCTTTTGTGTAATTGTTGGTAAACATAAGTGCTAAAAAACAAAACATCATCTTTTGTAATAACTACACAACATCATCTTTTGTAAATCGTCCTTTGCGACTATTAGCACCTTTTTTGCATAACGTGGATACGATCTTAGTATGTAACCCAAACGTATGCATCTAACGTCCGTAGGTACTTACCACACACCATCTTTTGTATAACACCAGTATGCAGCGCAAATGTTATTATCTTTATTTCATTCTAAAGCAGCAACGCGCTTTCGGGCCTCCTACTAGTTATAAATATGTGTTATAAATTGATTGTCACTTACTCAAAATAATAATCAAATACCAATAAGTTTCAGTTTTTCCATTTTTATAAATGGAAAACAATGTTACATAATAACTAATTGATTATTGTAATTGAAAAGTGTTGATAATTTAATTATAATGTCTTATTTTTTTTAATAATGTCTTATTAAATGAAGGGTAAAATAGATAATTTGTTGGAGACATTTTTCGGGACGGAAGAGGTACTAAATAAATGTCAAAGGAACGTTTGTTAGAGAAGATGGGGCCTTCGCCGCTTTTACTAAAGACTTGAACATATCAATGTAATCACAAATGTCAAAGGAATTGGTGACGTTAAAGTCACAAATTTGCAGTCCTCAATCAACAGTGTATTTGGGAATCAAGTGCTAAAGCTGAAAGAAATTTCCGGTTAACTACAGGAAACATAATGGCATATGCATTTGAATACAACGATGAAAAAGTTGTTGGTGAAAAGCAAGAAACATTTGATCTTGATGGTGATTGTGGAAGTTTAATTTTTTTAATGGGTCAGCGTGGGAATTAACCACAGCCCACTGAAATACGTGGTCGGCGCACTGAAAGTGGGCTACCCTCAAGAGAACAGGACTAGTGGCAGGGTCAGATTTTGGGGCGTGCAGGGCGTACAATCGCACAGGGCCCAAAAAGGGACCCAAAAATATAAACCAACAATATATTTTATTGTACATTTGATTATAAGCTATTATATATCACATTTTTTGCAGTAATTGAACTAATTTTATATTTATATAAAAATTGGTATAAAAAAAGGCTTCTTTTTGCTTATTGAACAAGGCCAATAAAATTAATAGAATAAAATTAATAGAACGGTCTGACCAATAGTATAGATCTTGGAAGTCTTCTTGATCTTTTCGAACCTAATCTCACACAACCAATGAAGTCTGAAAGGATAGCACTCATGATCATCTTTCACGACTGAAATTTGTCCCATTCAATAGAAATAATAATCTGATAAGTCAAAAGTATTTTGCAAGTTTTAAAGTCTGGAGATTTAGGGTCTGAAGTTGCAGACTCTGGAATTGTTGAAGTAAACGTATAATGATTTCTTGTAGTCAAAGTCAAAGAATATTCTGGAGATATGCTTGTTATTTAAGAAGATTTGTTTTGAAGATTTAATTTTATCTCCGGAGTTGACTTCCTAATAATAGTTGATATGGCTTGTTTTAGTTTATCTTTTCCATTTTTATAGGTATGTAGTTATGGAAATCAAATCTCCAGATTTGGTTTTTACCTATATAAATAGGGGCGTATGATTTCATTTGTAACTTGTACTTTGCACGATCTATTATCTAATTCTTATTCTATTCATCGTGTTCTCTCATTTTCTGCACTATAATTCTTATTTATTGTGTAAAGTGAGAGTTTGGTATTCATAGTCCTATTACTGTGAACTAATAACTGGTATCAGAGCGGGAAAGGTGTAAATCCTATCTCGGTGATCTTTAAAAACGGTCCATATTGTTATCAAAATGTCTACCAGTACCATTCCTACCCCAGTTATGGCTGGAAAAGGTGTGCCAATATTTGATGGCACAGATTTTGCAACTTGAAAATTGAAAGTCCTATGGTTTTTAGGATCTATTCATGAAGAAGCTGAACAAGTTCTTACAACATGACCCATTATTCTTGGTTCTATGATAGCTGTTGTTCCTGCCTCAGATACTGTTGCTGTACAACCTGCCTATTTTCATGAAACACCTAGAGAAAGGTGGACTGAAGCAGAAGCCATAAAGTTCAAACTAGATAGCAAGATAAGGAGTATTATTGGAAATGCTGTTACTGTTCCAATTCTCAGAAAGATCAGTCATGCCAAGACTGCTAAAGCTATGTGGGATCTGTTGCTTAATGACTATGAAGGAGTCACTGTTGTTAAGACTAAGAAGAAGAAGAATCTGATTAGATGTTATGAAAATTTTGCTGCTGAGCCTAAAGAATCTTTAAGTGATCTTCATTCAAGATTTCAGGTTCTGATAAATGATATTGAAAGTGTTGGTGTAGAGAAAACACAACAAGTGTTGTGTCAAAAGTTCATTGAACTGCTACCTTCAAACTTTGAATCTGTGATTACCTCTATGATAATTAGTGAGAACATAGATGATTATGAGCTAAGTGAGTTGTTTGGTATACTATCAAACTTTGAGAAAACACAACTGAAGAACAAGATCAATGCTAGAAAAACTGCTAAAGATTCAGAAGCTGCATTGGTGGCTACCACAAAGAAGAATAAGCAGTTATTCTCTAGTTACTCCAGCAAGGTTGAATCTGAGAGTGATGAAACTTCTGATGATGATAGTGAATCTGATGTTGATGAGGAGATTAAAGATCTGGAAGTCTAGATGGCTCTTTTGACTCAAAGAATTGAGCAGAAAAAGTTTGGTTTCAAGAAAGGTAAAGGCAAGGGTGCTTTTGATCCAAAGAAAGCTAAATGTTTTAAGTGTGGAAAATTAGGTCACATAGCTGCTGACTGCTGGTATAAGGGTGAAGGAGGTTCAAACTCCAACAAGTCCGCTGACAAAGCAAGAAAGTACAAGCTGAAGTACATGAAGTTAAAGAGTGAAGCAGAAAAGTCTAAGAATAAAGAACAAGAGAAAGCTTTGTACACAGAAGCATGGAAAGATGAAGACTCATCTTCTGATGAAGAGGAGTGTAACGACCCTGGATTTTCCAACGTTTTATTATTAATAATATTTATTAGTAATGCTTGCGTGTTAATGAATGTATTTTATTACATTTACTTGTTACCGTATTTGACTTTACTTGTCCCGATTTGTCTTTGTGACACACGAACTTTTCACGAATAATATTTAGAATATTATTTGCATTCATGATTAATTTTTATTAATCATTTTTAATTAACTAAGGTTACTAGTTAATTACTTGGGCTTCTATTTAGTTTATTTGCTTACTTGGACTTGGGCTTGTGTTAATGGACTTAGAAGCCCACCCTACTTATCTTAATGGACTATTAAGGAGCCCAACATTATGCTAATGACTTATTAAGATTAATACAAGATTAATTAAGTGAATGGAATCTAGTTACTTACACATTTTCACCTTGTTCCCATGCCAATTTACTTTAATACCAATTTGAGCATTCACCATCTCCCCATGTTAGAAAGTGGAAGTTTGACATTGCCCCTTTGGGAGCCCTTGGGACTGTCTGCCTCACATGGAGTGTGAGGGAGTTCAAAACTTTTTTTTGTATTACTTAGTTACTTGTATTCACCAGTATCCTTTCACTTTTACACACACATACTTACACACTCATTTTTCTCTCATCTTTTCTCTCAAAATATTGTAAGTAACAAACTTATTTCATCTTCCTTTCCTTACTTAAAAACTGAAACTAAACACATCATCATCATCATTCTTTTACTTGTTCTTGTTGTTGTTTAATTACTTGTAGTTGTTTTTTTTTTGTTGTTGTTGTTGTTGTTGTTAAGAATCAAACTTTCTAGTTTGTTCTTCATATCATCTTGTTCATACAAGAACATACAAGAACCTAAACTTTCTAGTTATGGTTCTACACTTAATGTTTTAAAAGATTTAAAGTTCAAGAGCTATAATCATACTTGAGTTCATGTTGTAAACTTAAGGTTTACTTTCTTAAAGATCAAAGCCTTGGCTTGAATCTTTAAAAGTATGAACAACCATGAACTTATTAACTTGTAGATTAGTTTATTTCTTCATTTTGTACATGTCTAAATTCGTGTTTGTTGTTTAAATGGTCAAGTATTACTAGTTAATCTTGATCTCATACTTCTTGAAACTAAAGTTAACTTTATAAGTTCAAGAACATGGAAGTATAACTTTCTAGTTATAACTTCATATACTTATGAAAGATCTAAGTTTCTATAGCTTATGGTCTTCTAATTTTGTTGTAAATAAGAGCTTACAAGCTTACATACATTTTTCAAGTTGAAAATCTAAGTTTCATAACTTATGGTTTCATTAAAGTGTAGATCCAAGTTTTGTAACTTAGGATCTAACTTAAGAACACTAGATCTAGACTTTCTAGTCTAGAATCTTTAAGATCTAGCTAAGATCTAAGTTCTACAACTTAAGATCTTGATTATTTAGTTTACTTTCAAGTTTGTAGCTTAATATTACTTTTGTAACTCATGTATGTGTCGGATCTAAGATCTTGATGTAACTTGGTTCATCAAACTACATACATCTCTTAAGTGAGTTGTGCTACATATCTTAGACTTACACAAGTGTTATGATGGTCAAACCTTGGTTAAAATGATGCAAACCCATCAACGAGTTATACACTTGAAGCTATACGCATCAAGGATGAGAACCGTGATGAGCATCAAGCACCAAGAACCCACCGGAACACCTTTAGCTACTGTTTCTGGAACTGATCAGACTACCTGAGCTACTGTAAAGTTTATTTTCAGTTATTTCGGTTTGAGTAGATGATTTTCCGTTTAGACCTCGTCTTAATCCGAGTTACGGTTTAGGATCTATGGCCTCCCGAAAGTCACTACACCCTATTAACGTTGTGCTGAAATTTCTGACCTACTCGCACTTAAACCGTCACCACGGTTAAATTTTTGGTTCTGGAAATTGATCAGTACCTAGGGGGACTCATATACGGAGCCATGGCCACTGGTCTAACCTCATTTCAGTTTGTATAGAGGCCGTGGCGACTGAACGATGTTAGCCCTTGTTTCAAACCCTAGTCTTGACTTAAAACTTACTTTACACTTTTTGTTTAATGATGAATGATGATGATACTTAAGACCTAATTTACATACATTTAAACCTTTGGGAACGATTTACTGACTTAGTAACTTTTGACTTAGGTTGAGGACCCTTCCGGACAAACATACTTGCTTACTTTTCCCGTGTCAACTTTACTACTACTTTATCACTGTGAGTTATAGCATCCCTTTTTACTTTAACTATTTTGGGACTGAGAATACATGCGCATCTTACGTTTTACATACTAGGCACGAGTACTTAAACTTTATATATGTGTGGGTTATACAACGGCATAAATTTTCCCCTTAGCTCGGTAACGTTTAGTCATTGGTCTTTGAACCGGTGAACGCGAATCTTAGATATGGATCCATAGGGTTTGACATCCCCACTCGGGCTAGTAGCGCTAGCATTTAACGGGTGTTTAATACTTCGTAAACATACGCACTCGCCAAGTGTACTTTTAGGGGGTGATAAACATTAAGTTAGTTACCAAGTACCCACGGTTATACATATACTTTTCATACTGTTTTGAAACGCTGTTTGAAGCACTGAAATCTCGTGGCCTACCTTACATTACTGTTATACTTAAACTATAGCTCACCAACCTTTGTGTTGACATTTTTAAGCATGTTTTTCTCAGGTGCTAAAGGTTTGCTTGCTTCCGCTGTACTAGTCATGCTTTGTAGACACCCGATGCGCTTGTTAGAGTTGTCACCGCATGAAACGTTTTATTTGCATTCAAACTATGTTACCTTTTGAAACAATGATTTGTAACGACCATTGGGTCACATACTATTACTAATTGCTTCTGTTCATTGAAGCATACTTTTGTTGTAAGACATTTGATGTTGGTTAAGACATCACCTTTATTCATGAATGCAAACTTCTTTTGAAACTGCATATAGTATTTGACCTTGTAATGATCCTGTTGTTGATGATTCGTACACGATGGTTTTGTACGGGACGTCACATTTGGTATCAGAGCATTGGTTGTAGGGAATTAGGTTGCATTAGTGAGTCTGGACCGACCCAAGTAGGATTCACTAATAGGACTAATCTACAACTTGCTAGTTTACTTGTTTCTGCGAAACTTGCTGCATGCTGCTGCTTACTTTTACTACTATATGCGTATGCTACTACGTGATTTCACTACTGTATGCTATCATCTGCTTTCGATTGCATGATACTTGTCGTTATTGTCATGCTACTTACTGCTATAGAAGATCTAGACTGTCATAGTTACTTTGTCTAATACGTGTTTGCTTTATGACTTACTGACATGGAAAAAGTTATTTTTCCTTGTTCAGATGTCGGATGCCCCGCCCACTATCATTCACTTGGAGAGCCACTCGGACACATCGGCCACCTCACCTACCTTTGTTGCTGACTCGATCCCGTCATCTACACCTTCCAGTGACTCGGGTGCTTCATCCTCTGGAGCCAGTAGCCATGCGCCCAGCCCAGTGATCACCTCTGACGGAGCCGAGGACCTACAGGAGATTCCAGCTCCACTTGTCCCAGGACCCTCGGAGCCACAGCACCATTCCGGTGGTGCTGTGATTCCCGCGAAACTTGGGGAAGGTCCAGTCCGTAATGAGCATAACCATTGGTGCCGACGCCTTCCTGATGGACGTCTCGTACCGTTCGGACCCGGCAGATACTGACAGATGATGGCCGCCCGAGGAGAGCCACCCGTGCAGCCACCCCCAGATGATTCGGACGACTCATCATCCGACGACTCATCCTCTGATGACTTCAATGACGAGGATTCCGATGAGGACCCTGATGAGGCACTCGTGCAGCCACCCTCTACCCCGCCGAAGAAGCGGTATCGTTTCGACGGTACTGTTATCCCTGGGGTTAACGGAGGGAGATAATCCGTTAACGCACATGGACTGAGAACTAGAGTTACCGCCCGTAAGCGGCTTGTGCCGTATCCTGCTGATCCCTTCATCCGTAATCCTTACCGCTATGCACCATCCACTTCTGGAGCCGGACCGTCTGCACCACCGGCACCACCTACACCATCAGCACAGCCTGCTCCGCCAGCCTCTCCCTCTGTCGAGGAACTGACGAGGGAGGTGGAGATCCTCCGTGCTCGGGTAACTGAGCTCGAGGACCAGTGTCCCACATGATGGACATCCTTTACCCACCGTCACTGTAGGACATTTGTAGTAGATTTCATTATGTAATCTCATTTGTAGTCTTATGTTTTATTTATGTATTGTACGAACCTATGCTGATGTATGCAACTTATTATTAATGAATGGAACTTTGTGTTGTTTAATCCTTGTACGGTATTCTATTTACGTTACTGTGTGATGACTTTGTGGTATCTGAATCTATTTGCGTTACTTAATTAGCATGTGTTGTGTTGATTCCATGTTGGTTACCATATACTGTATTATTACTATTTGAATACTGGATTTTGACTTGAGTCAAAATTTTTGTTTAGAACATCAATGGCCAACAAAAGATCAACACCCACCTTAGCCTTAATCGAGGAAATGATCAATGAACGAGTCACCTCAGCTTTAGCGAAAATGAACCCCCAAGCTCCACCTCCACCGGTTATCCAGCCCATTCGTAATGGGTGCACATACAAAGAGTTTCAAAGCTGCAAGCCCCACAACTTTAGTGGAACTGAGGGGCCAGTTGGTCTCACTAGGTGGTTTGAGAAATTAGAATCTGTGTTTCGAGTTAGTAACTGCTCAGAGGCGAACAAAACCAAGTATGCCTCATGTACATTGTCTGACGGTGCCCTAACTTGGTGGAACACACTGGCACAAGCAAAGGGTATTGATGAGGCGTATGCCACTCCGTGGGAAGAGTTTAAGGGGGCCATTATTGAAGAATATTGCCCTAGGACCGAGATCCAGAAAATGGAGATTGAGTTTATGCAGTTGAAGGTTGTGGGAAACGATCTCGATGGTTACAACCGTAGGTATCAAGAATTAGCCCTGATGTGTCCTACCATGGTTACCCCGGAGTTTAATCGTATGGAAAGGTATTTGTGGGGACTTCCTAAGTCCATTAAGGGAAATGTGACCTCGTCTAAGCCACCCAATGTCCCGGAAGCAATGCGCATGGCGCATACCTTAATGAACCAAATCATCATCGATGAACCGGAAAAGGCAAAATCTGAAGCGGGTAGTAGTGATAAGCATAAGTGGGATAACAACAAGGGGAGAGTGATGTGGTAGCGGATTGGTATAAAATAGTTATTAATTTTTGCAGGAAATACTATTAAATACGATACAATTTTACACAAGATATTTATTTATTTAGAGAACGGATATACTTAAACCTTGCTACAACACTTATAGGCAGTGTACCTAATCGTACAGTAGTGTAGTTTTTAGTAAGTCTGGTTCGTTCCACAGGGAATCTTTTTAAACAAAGCTTAACGCTATATTAGTTTACTTTTATAAAAATACAAATATATATATAAGTAATATTATTATTATAAAGGGGGGTTTTTACCGTTTAATGACCGGTTTATCGATTTTAAAACTTTAGTCGCAGTTAAAACCAAATGTAAAATATTAAATAAATAAAAGACTTAATTTAAAGCGTAAAATAAATAACGATAATGAAATTACAATAAATAAAAGTGCGATAAAATAAAATTGCGATAATTAAAAAGTACGATAATTAAAAGTGCGATTAAATAACAATAAATAAAAGTGCGATAATTAGAAGTGCAATTAAATATAAAATAAAGGAAATTAAATATGAAATAAAAGAATTATGCTTATTTAAACTTCCGTAATCATGATGTTTGACGTGTTGATTTTAGTTTTATGCCCATGGGTTAATTGTCCTTTGTCCTGGATTATTTAATATGTCCGTCTGGTTTTTGTCCATAACAGTCCATCAGTCATAAATATAAAGTGCGAGTGTCCTCGTCAAATTATCCTTATACCCGAAGTTAAATATTCCAACTAATTGGGGACTTAAACTGTAACAAGATTTTAATACTTTGTTTAATAATTACACCAGGATGTCGACTGAGTGTAACCCAAGATTTTAATATTTTGTTATCAATTATACCAAGTGTCCTTGTACATAATTTCACCCCTGTTTTAATTATTCTAGTGGCTATTAATCCATTCCCGTGTCCGGTTAAATGAACGATTATTCGTATATATAAATACCCCGCCCACGTGTCCGATCGAGTGTAAATGGTTATTTATAGGGACGCCCAATTGTAAATCTTTATATTAACATTAACAAACTATCATTTAGTTAAACAAATATAAAGCCCATTAATAGCCCATAGTCTAATTTCCACAAGTGTCGTTCTTTTGTCCAAACCCCAATTATGATACAAAGCCCAATTACCCAATTTTAGTAATTAGCCCAACATCATGATTACTTCGGATTAAATAAGCATAATAATAACTTAGCTACGAGACATTAATATAAAAAGGTTGAACATAACTTACAATGATTAAAAATAGCGTAGAGTTACACGGACAGAATTTCGACTTACACCCTTACAATATTCGCTAACATACCCTTATTATTAGAATTATAATTAAAATTAAAATATAAATTATAAATATAAATATAAATTTTACGTATGAATGAGGAGAAGAAAAAGATGATGATTACGATCCGAATGCGCGAGCTTTATAGGGATTTTCTGAAATTGGGGCTCCGCGACTCGCGGCCTTTTTGGCCTTCAAACTCCGCGAGTCGCGGAGTTTGAAATTACAGCTCAGATACTTTGGAGTCTTTCTTGCCGACGGATTTATAAATATATATAATATATTAAATAATTATAAGAATTATTTAAATATTATATTATATTTATGTGCATAGTTGATTTGTAATTTTTAGTCCGTTGCGTCGAGCGTTGAGAGTTGACTCATGTCCCGGTTCCGGATTTTCGAACGTCCTTGCGTACAATTTAATATCTTGTACTTTGCGTTTTGAATCTTGTACTCTTGTAATTTCGAGACGTTTCTTATCAATAATTGGAACCTTTTTGATTGTCTTTTGTACTTTTGAGCTTTTTGGTCGTTTGCGTCTTCAATTCGTCGAATCTGTCTTTTGTCTTCACCTTTTATTATTTAAACGAATATTACTTGTAAATAGAACAATTGCAACTAAAAGCTTGTCTTTCTTGAGGAATAACGCTATGAAATATATGTTCGTTTTTAGCATTATCAAATATTCCCACACTTGAGCGTTGCTTGTCCTCAAGCAATATCGTCTTGAAATACTAGAATCACTTCTTTATTCTTCACACTTTGTACATTAGTGATTTCTATACGGCGGTATAAACAATGGTAGTAACGATATGGTTTACAGTCCCACATGACTATAAAAATTTAGATCCATTAAGGAAATTGGATCTTTATGAAAATATTTGATCTTTTGAAAATTAAATCTAGTTTTTACCCTAGATAAGTTTTCCGGAATAACCCTTTACCGGTGTTTGCAAAATATTTTTGTGGGTTTGGTGGATTTCAGATTTGAAAATTTTAGCTCAAAACTTGCGGTTTTGTGTCACCCACTTGCTAACCTTGTATTTGGAAAGCAACACGTCCAGTTTACTTGTCCCGTATATTACCTTTCGGTAAACTACCGTCCGGTTGTAAAGGAAAGCGTTGAACAAGCAACTGTTAAGGCAATGTCCCCTGACATGCTTTTAATTATGGTCTATAACGTGTCGGACGCAATTACTATCTTTGGTAGGAGCAATAGTAAAGCTCACCCTTATAATTTTTTGGTATGGCACAAGGTCCTGTCTTTGACCACTATGCAACCACCGTTCTTACGGTTGACACCCGTTTTAGTTCAGGTGACCTAATGAATTCCAGGTGAATTCCTAGGATTTTACGTTCAATGGTAATGAACGCAATGAAAATAGGGTTTTCAGAAAACAAATCGGTTTGTAATTTTGATCAAAATATTTTCTCGTTCAAGCTCAAGTTTAGATATCATTGAATTCCATGAGTTTGAATTCTCAATCTTTAAGGTCAATCTCTAGGATTGAGTAATATCAGTCTTAAAAGCTGATTTTTAATCTTTAAGGAGATTATCCTTTCTGGGGATCTGATTCATTAGTCTTATCCAGCTAATTTGCATGGTGCCCCCCCATTGTACGAGATAAATCCTTCTCATGGTTAGGATAAATCTGACCACTTGGCGACCCTGTTTAATGCTGAGGTCCGTGGATTTCCTGCTGATTTTAGTGATGACTTTTCTAGATTTTGCGTCAACTTACAGCTGGTCTGGACGACAACTTCATGACCTAAATCAAGAAGCGCGTTTCTTTTTCGGAAGACTTTACTTCCTTTTAATGATGGAATTGATTCATCGTGTAGATCCATCTCTTCTTTTCTTTTATCGGGTAAAACAGTTTAGTTTAGTCCAAAGCAAAAGTATTTTCAGTTATTTGTTACAGATATATGTGACATATGTTTAAGATAACTTGGTAAATTTTCCCACACTTGGCTTTTATTTTCCTTTTTATCGTCCTCTATTCTATTTTAAATGAATTTTAACATTTTGGTTTGTTTCTCAATTTATGTCCTTTACGAGGTAACAATAATTTCGGTGTTAAAACCTAGTTTTATCGTTCATAAATATGTATAAACATGATTTTGAGTTCATTTAATTGAAAATTTTGAAAAATTTTACTAGAATTGGGTAGTCAGTATATAAGACCAGGGCTGTTCTTTATTATCAGAGAGCACTAGATTCTAATACAACTACTGCTTTACTAGTATTTTTAATGGTAACCAAGTGTATAAAGTAAAAAATTTTAAAATCCGAAAGAATTTAACCCCTTCCCACACTTAAGATCTTGCAATGCCCTCATTTGCAAGAAATCAGGAATAATTTAAATTATTGAGGGTGATTTGTGTGAAAATGATTAAATTTTTACCAAAGTTTCCAAATATATTGGCTTTTGTTTGCTGAATGATAAATGGTGCACATCATTTGTTCATTCCGTCTTGTTGTTATTTCACATATATTTTGCATCTTGTCGTCAAAATTAGTTGCTTTTGCTGAACTTAATGCCAGTCTTTGAAAATGCGTTGTTTTACCCTGTTGTGTACATAAGATAAACTGCAAACATATATACATATTTTTGAAGTTTGGTATATTACCCCACATTCAAAAATTATTAAAATCTAAGAATAAAAGTTAGACAATTATAAAAACTATTACAATATTAACAAAAGTATTAAACGTATCAATCATTACAAATTACAAAATAAATAAAACTAAGTATACTAGGGATGATACTGGTACCAATAGGGGTTCCAGGCATAACCATAGGTGCTATAGAATGCTTCGGAAGGGTCATACGTAGGATACGGTGGCTGCATCTCTATAGACCAGGGAGGGAAGATGGGTTTCGGTGTAGGAATATAGTTTCTACCTATATGTTGGCAATGAGCTATGATTTGGTTCTGATGAACTTGCCAATCTTCAAATGCTCTCTGTCTAGCATTTTCGTACTCCTGAGAAGCTATAAACCTTTGCATTTCTTGCATCTCATTCCCCCCTCCTACATTACCTTGCTGTTGGTTTCTCTCAACCTGTGGATGTCTACCATGGTATGGTACTGCGGCGTTATTTCGCCTTTTCAAAACATTCGCACCATGGTATACATTTAAACCTATAGTATCGCGGGGTTCTGGTTCTTCTACTAATAATCCCCCCCGACTTATATCCACACCGAGATATTCACCAATCAAAGTAATAAAAATACCACCTCCTATTATGCTATGCGGTTGCATCCCCCGAACCATAGCTGATAAATAATAACCCACACAATACGGTATACTTACAGCGCTTTGTGGGTCTCGAATACACATATGGTAAAATAAATCCTGTTCATTTACCTTTTCCTTGTTTTTACCCCTTTGTGTAATCGAATTAGCTAAAAACCTATGAATCACTCTTAATTCGGCTCTATCTATATCCAAATAAGAGTAATTTCCCCCTTTAAAACGGTGATGGCTTGTCATTTGACTCCACACACCGTGTGTATCAAAATTTTCATCTATCTTTCTACCGTTTAGTATCAACCCTCTACAATTGGCAGATGCTAACTCCTCAGGCGTATATATACGTAAAGCCTGAGCCATGTCCAGTAAAGACATGTGGCGCATCGAACCGCCTAACAAAAATCTAATAAAAGAACGATCGGTTAAACTAGCTACCCGATCATTCAACTCTATACTACATAACAATTCTTCACACCATACTTTATATACAGGTCTACGCATGGTGATTAAACGTACCCAGTCATTAAAAGAAGAATTACCATACCTCTGTACAAGTAATTCCCTAATTGGCCCGGCCAATTCTACAGCTTCTAATGGTCCCCATTCTATGACCCTTGGTACCTCAACAACCTTAGAATGAAGAGTATGCAAACCCCTTTGATATTTTGGATAATCTATCCAAAGTCTGTCAAATCTCAGGTTCGGGTGCAACTCTTCCAAGTGCATATCAGAAAAGGTCATGACTGGATGAGGTATATCCTGCTTGTAGTAGTTATCCACTTCCTGTTGTCCTGCATTCTCAGCAGGAGCATTGCGAGCTTGGGATGAAGATTCACCCCTTTCAGTCTGCAAAACACATCAAACACAATTTTTGTGCATCCAAATATGCATTAGTGTCAGCAAAATCATCATTCAAAATAATTACAATGACATGATCAATTTATATCAAACTTAAGCTCATTTTCACATTTTTATCAAATCTATACTTTTTCAAATAAGCATATACGAAAATGTTCGCCAAGTTCATAAGCATTCAACTCAAATAACATGTCAAAATAATCATTACTAGCAATTAAACAAGTTTCAAATGGCATTATCTTTCAAAAATCAAGTTCATGAATTTTAGACTTGAAAAAGTCCACTTTAATTCTCAAAATCATGTTTAGGCTCAAAGTTTGGATCATTTAACTACCTAGACATGTTAGACTACTTAATTTAGCAACAATTCATGACAAAAATCGGCCATAACCTGTTTATATCAAAAAGCCCCAAATTTGCTCAAGAACACAAACCCTAGATTACTCAAAATTTGAAGTTTAAGGCTTCTAATCATGTTAAATAGCATCAATCTAGGTTATACAAGCATAATACATAAACAATTTAAGCATAATTACACTAAAAAGCATCAAAATCAAATTGGGGAAAAAATTGCTCAAGAACACCAAATTTCGGATTAAATGGTGTTTAGGTGTAGAAATTTACCGTTTTTCTTGAGTAATTCCTAGATAGCATCCTTCTCAACATGATTTTAGTAAAAGATTTGGTGATTAACGGTTAAAAATTGTGATTTTGGGGGTGTTTTTGGGTGTTTTTTCGAGCAGTTTTTCGCAGGTTTTCGGTTTTGGGGAGTGAAACTGAGATGTTTCAGCTCGTTTTATTTTTTTCTGTAATCCGGTCCTCCCGTGACTCGCGGTGAAATACCCTTCAGACTCCGCGAGTCGCGGAGTTTGGTATTTTTTTTTTTTATAATAACTTATTAAAACAATTAATTAATTAATTTTAAAATTTTGTTTCCTTTGTTATTTAGGACGAGGTCGTTTCGGATCGATGTCCTAGTCTGTCCTTCGACAAAATTTTAAAATTTGTCTTTTTTTAGCGATTGTTGTAAAAGCTAAGATTTTTGGGTTTTTTTAATGTTTTTGGCATACTTTAATCAAATAAGATTAAAAATAATGATAATAAAAGTTCTCGTCCCTCCCTCGGGTAAAGCAATTTCGGTTCAAAGACCTAGTCTTCAACTTACGACGAATTTTAAAAATCATATTCTTAACTTAATGAGATAAAGTAAATTTTTGTTTTTAAATTCACACAACTTAAATATAAAATTCAAAATTTATATTAAAAATTCACACCAAACTTAAAATTTGAAATGCATAAAATTAAAAATTTATATTTTAAAAATTAAAAATTCACACCAAACTTAATTTAAAAATTTATAAATTCATACCAAACTTATATTAATTTTTCAAATATTTACAATTTTAAATATATTGTTTTTACAAAGTTTACAATATTAATTTAAGATTTAAATATTAATTTTAAAAACATGGTAAAAATAAAATTAAAAATCTTTTTGTCTTTTTATCCCACTTTAATCAATCAAATATTATCAAAAATATGCGCCCCTCTTTTCGGTAAAGTAATTTCGGTTCCAAAACCTAATTTAACTCATGACGAATTTTTGAAATATTTTGTGTTGATTGATTAAAGATATTTATACCTTAAGAATAAACGTTAAATTTCGCAGTGATGTAATAAATTTTTGAATGATATCAATAATTTCGGTCGCCAAACCTAATTTTATTCAATACCAATTTAATACTTTTTAGAGAACAAATTAGCGTTTATTATCAAAAGGTTAAAAATAAAAATAAAAATAAAAACTGTACAGACATACCTGTGAAATAGATTTCTTAGTTATATGATCTATCCCATTCATAAGATAGTCGGTTTAATTGGTTTTCCATGGCTACATAGGCGTAACCTCGAGCATTCAGTGTCTTTTCTTCTAAACATATGAACGGTCCGTCTCTGCATAAAGTAACAAATTCGGTATTTGAATAGGTTTGATTATTTGAACATTTACCTCCATGTGACCATTTTCCGCATTTGTGACATCGTTCTAGGTGTCGTGCTCTTCTTTTCACTGCGGATTTTGATTTTCCTTTACCAAATTGTAACTTATTATCTTCGCATCTGGATTCTTTTCTAACTCCGTCCATTCTTTCTCTGATTACTGATACTAATTCACTCGGGAGTATGTCATTATTACGTTTAGTGATCAAAGCGTGTAGCATTAGATCATAGTTTAGTTCACAGGCAGTCTTCATTTTGTAAAAACCTAAAAAAATAAAAATTCAGAATGGGGGGAGAAGACTAGTTCTTTAGGGTCTGCTAGGGAAAGACCATTCGGGTTCCATTTTCGAGAACTACACGAAAACAGACAATCTAACTCTAACAGAAATACATATTATCCTTTAAAGACTTGATTCTCCCCACACTTAGTTAGCTGTTGTGTCGAAATTGTGATTAACTTCGTTGTCGACTTCCATCGGACCATGTATGTAATGTTTAACTCTGTGACCATTAACTTTAAATTCAATCCCATTTGAATATATTAATTCTATCGTTCCGTATGAGAAAACTCTTTTGACTATGAATGGTCCAGACCATCTTGATTTCAATTTTCCAGGAAATAGCTTGAATCGTGAATTGAAAAGAAGAACTCTGTCTCCTTCTTTAAATTCTTTTGAACTTCTGATTCTTTTATCATGCCATTTCTTCGTTCTTTCCTTATAAATTAACGAATTTTCGTATGCTTCATGTCTTAATTCTTCTAATTCGTTTAGTTGACTTAATCATAGACGTCCGGCTTCATGTAAATCAAGATTACATGTCTTCAAAGCCCAAAATGCTTTGTGTTCAATTTCTACTGGAAGATGACATGCTTTTCCGTAGACGAGTCTGAAAGGTGTGGTTCCAATTGGAGTTTTGTAGGCTGTTCTAAAAGCCCAGAGTGCATCCTCCAATTTAATGGACCATTCCTTCGGATTTGATCCTACGGTTTTCTCTAGAATACGTTTTAAAGCTCGGTTGGTATTTTCAACTTGTCCACTTGTTTGTCAATGATATGCGGTGGAGATTTTATGAGTTACTCCATATCTTTTGAGAACTTTATCAAGTTGATTATTACAGAAATGAGTACCCCGATCACTTATTAAAGCTTTCGGTGTTCCAAACCTTGCAAAAATACGTTTTAAAAAGTTGACTACAACTCGTGCATCGTTAGTTGGGAGAGCTTGTGCTTCCGCCCATTTAGATACATAATCAATGGCTACGAGTATATATAGATTATTATGAGATTTTGGAAATGGACCCATAAAGTCAATACCCCAAATGTCAAATACTTCACATACTTGGATGACATTTTGTGGCATTTCATCACGTTGACTTATTTTTCCGGCCCTTTGACATGCATCACAGGATTTGCAAAGAAGATGTGCGTCTTTGAAAATTGTAGGCCAATAGAATCCAGCATCGTAGACTTTCCTTGCTGTGAGTTGAGGCCCATAATGCCCTCCTGTTGGTCCTGTGTGACAATGGTTTAAGATTTGATTGGCTTCTTCTCCGAATACGCATCGGCGTATTATTCTATCGGGACATCTTTTAAACAAATGTGGATCTTCCCAAAAATAGTGTTTTATATCACTAAAGAATTTCTTTCGTTTTTGGTACGACAACCCTTTTTCAAGGAATCCACATACTAAGTAGTTTGCAAAGTCAGCAAACCATGGAATTTCACTATAATCTATCTTCAATAGATATTCATCGGGAAAGTTATCTTGAATGGCCGATTCATTTAGAACTTCTAAATCGGGATTTTCAAGACGAGAAAGATGATCGGCGGCGAGATTTTCTGCTCCCTTTTTGTCTCGGATTTCAATATCAAACTCTTGTAATAGTAAGATCCAACGAATTAATCTTGGTTTAGCATCTTGTTTTGAAAATAGGTATCTAAGAGCAGAATGGTCGGTATAGACCACCGTTTTTGCTAGAACGAGATATGATCGAAATTTGTCAAAAGCAAAGACAATAGCAAGGAGTTCTTTTTCAGTAGTTGTATAGTTCGTTTGTGCTCCTTGTAACATCTTACTAGCATAATATATAGGTTGAAATCGTTTTTCAATCCTTTGTCCTAAAACGGCTCCCATTGCAAAATCACTTGCATCGCACATTAGTTCAAATGGTAGATTCCAATTTGGTGTTATCATGATCGGCGCATTAGTTAGTTTCTCTTTAAGAATATTAAAAGATTTGATACACTCATCTGAAAAGATGAATGGAGCATCCTTTTCTAGGAGTTTATTCATAGGAGTGGCAATTTTAGAAAAATCTTTTATGAAACGTCGGTAAAAACCGGCATGCCCTAGAAAACTCCTAACTCCTCTAACATTGGTGGGATGTGGAAGTTTAGCAATTACATCTACTTTAGCTCTATCCACTTCAATTCCTTCTTTTGAAATTTTATGTCCAAGAACGATGCCTTCTTTAACCATGAAATGGCATTTCTCCCAATTAAGTACTAGATTTGATTGTTCGCATCTAAGAAGCATTCGTTCCAGATTAACTAGACATGATTCAAATGTATCACCAAAGACTGAAAAGTCATCCATGAAAACTTCCATGCATTCTTCTATCATGTCATGAAAAATCGCCATCATACACCTTTGAAAGGTTGCAGGGGCGTTACAAAGTCCAAATGGCATGCGTTTGTAAGCAAAAGTACCATAAGGGCACGTGAATGTGGTTTTCTCTTGATCTTCGGGTGCTATTGGAATTTGAAAATATCCGAAAAATCCATCTAGAAAACAATAGTAACTATTTCCGGCTAATCTTTCCAACATTTGATCTATGAAAGGCAAGGGAAAGTGATCTTTTCTGGTGGCGTCGTTTAATTTTCTATAATCAATACACACACGCCATCCTGTTACAGTCCTAGTAGGAATAAGCTCATTTTTCTCATTTGTAATGACAGTCATGCCACCCTTCTTAGGCACGCATTGAACTGGGCTTACCCATGGACTATCAGATATTGGATAAATTAAACCTGCATCTAGCAGTTTAATAATCTCTTTTTTTACTACATCTTGCATATTAGGATTTACTCTTCGTTGGCGTTGCACATACGTTTTATGACCTTCTTCCATAAGGATTTTATGTGTGCAATACGAAGGACTTAATCCTTTAATATCATGATTCTTCCATGCAATGGCTGGTTTATGAGCTTTCAACACAGAAATGAGTTGTGATTTCTCATTTTCTGTAAGAGAAGACGATATTATTACAGGTAATTCAGATTCACCATGTAAATAAGCGTATTCCAAATGGTTTGGAAGTGGCTTTAACTCTAATTTCGGAGGTTCTTCTATCGATGATTTATATCGATATCTGTCTTCTTCTTTTAGCATTTGAATTTCTTCTGTTGTTGGTTCATATCCATTAGCTATTAGTGTAGCTAACATTTCAGCTTCATCAATTGGTTCATTACCTTCTCCTAAAGAACATTCTCCTGTTCCTTGTAATTCTGGAAATTCTTCTAATAATTCTGCATGTGCATCTATAGTTTGAATATAATAACATGTATCATCTGCAGATTGTGGTTGTTGCATTGCTCTATCAACTGAAAAGGTAACACTCTCATCCTCTATACTTAGGGTCAATTTCTTACCGAACACGTCTATCATTGCTTTAGCCGTGTTTAAGAATGGTCTTCCTAATATGAGAGGAACTTGAGAATCTTCTTCCATGTCCAGAACAACAAAATCTACTGGAAATACTAAAGTACCAACTTTAACTAGCATGTTCTCCATTATCCCTCTAGGATATTTTATTGATCTATCGGCTAGTTGTATGCTTATTCTGGTTGGTTTCAATTCTCCAAGGTCTAGTTTAGCGTATAGTGAATATGGCATTAGATTTATACTAGCACCTAAGTCTGCCAATGCTTCTATTGAACTAAGACTACCCAGAAAACATGGAATTGTGAAGCTTCCTGGATCAGATAATTTTTCTGGTATCTTATTCAACAGCACTGCCGAACAATTAGCATTCATGGTAACAGCCGAGAGCTCTTCCATTTTCTTTCTATTTGAGATTAGATCTTTCAAGAATTTAGCATATCTAGGCATTCCTGAAATCACATCAATGAAAGGAAGATTTACATTTATCTGTTTAAACATATCCAAAAATTTGGATTGCTCGGCTTCAAGTTTCCCTTTCTTCATTTTACTCGGGTAAGGAAGTGGTGGTTGGTATGGCTTAACATAAGGTTTATCCTTAGCTGTGTTATCTTCATTAACCTTTTCAACTACCGGTTCTTTTTCCTTATCTTGATCAGGTTGTGGTTCTTGTGGAGTAGGAATAGCTTCATCAGAAGTTACAGGTATTTTAGGTGGTTTAAGTGTTGTACCACTTCTTGTGGTAATAGCTTTAGCTGTTTCATTCCGGGGGTTAGCATTTGTATCACTAGGTAGACTTCCCGGTTTTCTTTCACCTATTAACCTTGCTAGGTTACTTACTTCTTGTTCCAGATTTTGAATAGAAGCTTGTTGATTTCTAAATGCTTGAGCATTTTGTTCATTGGTTTGTTTTTGAGATGTGAAAAACTGCGTTTGAGTTTCAACTAGCTTTGTCATCATATCTTCTAAATTCGGCTTTTTATCATCGGTTTGTTGTGGTGGTTTGTTTTGAAAATTCGGTCTTTACTGATTGTAAGTATTATTGGATACTTGTTGATTGCTAGGACCTTGTTGGTTGTTGTATGGAATATTTCTGTTATAATTCTGGTTTTGATTGTAAATCGGTCTTGGCGGTTGATAACTATTCTGATAATTATTTCCAGGCCTTTGGTTTATGTATGAAATATTCTCTCTTTGTTCCATTGTTAATTCAATACTGAGACAATCTTTTGTCAAATGTGGTCCTCCACACTGCTCACAACTAATTCGTATTGAGTGTATATCTTTAGTCATTTTTTCCATTCGTCTCTCCACAGCATCTATCTTTGCAGAAATGGAATCTAAGTCATGGCTAGAATCGGCTCTAGCTGCTTTAGATGATCTAACGATATCTTTTTCTTGGTGCCACTCATGTGAGTGGGAAGCAGTGTTATCAATAATTTTGTAAGCATCAGTTTCGGTTTTCTTCATAATAGAACCACCAGCTGCTATATCTATGTCTTTTCTTGTAGTGATGTCGCATCCTTGGTAGAATATTTGTACTATTTGAGAGGTGTCTAAACCATGTTGCGGACATCCTCTTAATAACTTTCCATATCTTGTCCACGCCTCATATAGAGTTTCATTTGGTTTCTGTGTAAACGTAACAATTTCTGCTTGAAGTCTTACGGCTTTAGATGCAGGAAAGAATTGTTTAAGAAATTTGTCAACTAAAACATCCCATGTATCAATCGCCCCTTCAGGTAACGATTCCAACCAATCTTTGGCTTCTCCCTTTAAAGTCCAGGGAAATAACATGAGATATATCTGTTCATCCTCCACTTCTCGGATTTTAAATAGTGTGCAGATCCTATTAAAGGTACGTAGATGTTCATTTGGATCTTCCTTCGGCGCACCACTAAATTGGCATTGATTAGTCACCATGTGTAGAATTTGTCCTTTGATTTCATAATCTGGCGCATTAATGTCTGGATGAGTAATTGCGTGACCTTGGCCAGTGCGTTTAGCTCTCATTCGGTCTTCTATACTTAAAGGTCCCAGATTCTCCATAATTGAATTTGTTGAATCGGTATCACTAGATGATTCTGATTTAATGGTTCGTTCCTTAACAATCTCTGTTTGAATGATTGGTGGCTCCGGAGGAAAGTTTAATGGTTCAGGATCTACGAACCGTTCCTGAATATTCTCCGGATTCTCAATTGTGAGGTTGGGTTCAAAAAATGGATTATCGGAAATTTGAACTGAAGTACTTGGTCGACTGGATGACGATTCTAAAGAAAAATCAACGGCGGTTATATTTGCTAAATGTCTTGATCTAGTTACAGGTGGTGAACGTACAAAAGGTGGTGAACGTCTTGCTCGGTGCATTCACTGAATATCCTATTAGTTTTTAAAAGGAAAGAAAAATTATAATAAGTTATCCAATCAATAGACTTTTCTGATTTTGCCCACGTTTCGAATAGCCAAAAGATGCAGCAGAGGGGCAGGATTCGTTTGGTCTCAATATAATTGAGGACTGTTTGGCTCCAATAACCCGGTCCACGTACAAATCCAACTATTACTACGAACCAGAAAATTTTTGATGTCTATCAATTTAACCACTTAAAATAAATTTTCGTAATTTTAAGAAATTTAGATAAGAAGTAGAATAAAAATCTATGTCCTAAAACTAGAATAGCGAGAAATAAGAAAGAAAAAGAGTTCGTCGGAAAAAGGTTGAAAAAGAAAAATGGTTGAAAAAAATAAAAGGTGACGGAAAAATAAAAGAAACTTATAAAAACTTAAAAATACTTGACTAACCTAACCTTATTACTACAACTAACTTAAAATTATAATCGCAAATTGAGATTACTAATTGGAATGATAATTGATACATAGGTAAAAGTCGTCTAAAAATATTAAAGCTTACAGGGAAAACTAAATCCCAAATGGAAATAACTTAAAAAGAAACTAAAACTTAAAAAGGCGTCGCAAAATTTTAAAGTACCTAAATCTTAGTCTAAAGAAAAAGCACTTAAGGAATTCTACGGCAAAGACTAAAAATCTAGGAGTAAAAATAACTATGGCAAAATCTAAGTTTAAAACTAAATATGATCTAAAAATACAAATATTACGCTAAAACAATTAAAAAGGGACAAAATATAAAAATATACAAAAAGTTGTAAAAATTACAATTTTTATAAAAATATTATTTTTATATTATTTATTTATTAAAAATATTAATTTTACAATTTAATTAAACTAATTAAACTAAATAAAACAAATTAAATAAAAAGAAACTTTAAAATAAAACTTAATTATAATAATAATAGATAATTAGGGTTTATAATAATAATAATTAATAAATACTCCGTAATTAATGCAGAGTTAGGGTTCTGTCGGTGGCGTCAGAGAAACTCCGCGAGTCGCGGTTCTCAAAGCTGCAAACCCCGCGAGTCGCGGGGTTCAGAAATTCAACTGACAGGTTAAAAAATTCGACGCGTTTTTTTTTTATTTTTTTTTTATTTTCTGTTTTCTGTTTTTATATAAATAAAAGATATTTAAATAAAACTTATATTTTTATAAACTAAAATAAAAATAAAGAAACTTATAAAACTTAAATATTTAACAAAATCTTAAAAATACTTATATTTTTGTTTTTCTTTTTATATTTTTGAATAATTAAAACGTATTTTTACAAAAACGAATTTTAATAAAAGTTAACTGAAAATCTTTTTTTTTATGTAGCGTTGCGCTTCCGACTTTTAAGAAGATCTCCCCGGCAGCGGCGCCAAAAATACTTGATGTGGTAGCGGAGAGGTATAAAATAGTTATTAATTTTTGCAGGAAATACTATTAAATACGATACAATTTTACACAAGATATTTATTTATTTAGAGAACGGATATACTTAAACCTTGCTACAACACTTATAGGCAGTGTACCTAATCGTACAGTAGTGTAGTTTTTAGTAAGTCCGGTTCGTTCCAAAGGGAATCTTTTTAAACAAAGCTTAACGCTATATTAGTTTACTTTTATAAAAATACAAATATATATATAAGTAATATTATTATTATAAAGGGGGGTTTTTACCGTTTAATGACCGGTTTGTCGATTTTAAAACTTTAGTCGCAGTTAAAACCAAATGTAAAATATTAAATAAATAAAAGACTTAATTTAAAGCGTAAAATAAATAACGATAATGAAATTGCAATAAATAAAAGTGCGATAAAATAAAATTGCGATAATTAAAAAGTACGATAATTAAAAGTGCGATTAAATAACAATAAATAAAAGTGCGATAATTAGAAGTGCAATTAAATATAAAATAAAGGAAATTAAATATGAAATAAAAGAATTATGCTTATTTAAACTTCCGTAATCATGATGTTTGACGTGTTGATTTTAGTTTTATGCCCATGGGTTAATTGTCCTTTGTCCTGGATTATTTAATATGTCCGTCTGGTTTTTGTCCATAACAGTCCATCAGTCATAAATATAAAGTGCGAGTGTCCTCGTCAAATTATCCTTATACCCGAAGTTAAATATTCCAACTAATTGGGGACTTAAACTGTAACAAGATTTTAATACTTTGTTTAATAATTATACCAGGATGTCGACTGAGTGTAACCCAAGATTTTAATATTTTGTTATCAATTATACCAAGTGTCCTTGTACATAATTTCACCCCTGTTTTAATTATTCTAGTGGCTATTAATCCATTCCCGTGTCCGGTTAAATGAACGATTATTCGTACATATAAATACCCCGCCCATCGTGTCCGATCGAGTGTAAATGGTTATTTATAGGGACGCCCAATTGTAAATCTTTATATTAACATTAACAAACTATCATTTAGTTAAACAAATATAAAGCCCATTAATAGCCCATAGTCTAATTTCCACAAGTATCGTTCTTTTGTCCAAACCCCAATTATGATACAAAGCCCAATTACCCAATTTTAGTAATTAGCCCAACATCATGATTACTTCGGATTAAATAAGCATAATAATAACTTAGCTACGAGACATTAATATAAAAAGGTTGAACATAACTTACAATGATTAAAAATAGCGTAGCGTTACACGGACATAATTTCGACTTACACCCTTACAATATTCGCTAACATACCCTTATTATTAGAATTATAACTAAAATTAAAATATAAATTATAAATATAAATATAAATTTTACGTATGAATGAGGAGAAGAAAAAGATGATGATTACGATCAGAATGCGCGAGCTTTATAGGGATTTTCTGAAATTGGGGCTCCGCGACTCGCGGCCTTTTTGGCCTTCAAACTCCGCGAGTCGCGGAGTTTGAAATTACAGCTCAGATACTTTGGAGTCTTTCTTGCCGACGGATTTATAAATATATATAATATATTAAATAATTATAAGAATTATTTAAATATTATATTATATTTATGTGCATAGTTGATTTGTAATTTTTAGTCCGTTGCGTCGAGCGTTGAGAGTTGACTCATGTCCCGGATCCGGATTTTCGAACGTCCTTGCGTACAATTTAATATCTTGTACTTTGCGTTTTGAATCTTGTACTCTTGTAATTTCGAGACGTTTCTTATCAATAATTGGAACCTTTTTGATTGTCTTTTGTACTTTTGAGCTTTTTGGTCGTTTGCGTCTTCAATTCGTCGAATCTGTCTTTTGTCTTCACCTTTTATTATTTAAACGAATATTACTTGTAAATAGAACAATTGCAACTAAAAGCTTGTCTTTCTTGAGGAATAATGCTATGAAATATATGTTCGTTTTTAGCATTATCAGAGAGCCTATGATCAAACCCCCGCTAAGAGGCACAACAACGGTGGGAATCCCAATCCAAACACCAACTCGAACCTCAACTACAAGGGTACTCTACCACAGTGCAAGAGGTGCTACAAGCACCATACCGGGTACTGTAACGTTGTTTGTAAAAAGTGCAAAAAGACCGGGCATATTGGCAGAGACTGCAAGATCACCACCATGACTGGAAAGCCGAACCCCACTGGACCGAGAAAGTGTTACGAATGAGGACAGATGGGCCACTTCAGAAATGAGTGTCCCAACAAGCCAAAGGACGGAGGACCACCGCGTGGAAGAGCATTCAATGTAAACGCAAGGGACACCCGTGAGAACCCCAACTTGGTCACATGTATATTCACTATCAACAATCTATTAGCTTCTGTTCTGTTTGATACTGGTGCCGATAGAAGTTATGTATGTAGACACTTTTGCGATAAGATAAATTGGTCATTAGTTCCTTTAAAGGAGAGTATGCTTGTAGAAGTAGCCAATGGAAAACTTGAGAAAGTTGACCAAATTAGCCGAGGAGCTATTATCAACATAGCTGGTGTAGATTTCGAGATTGACTTGATACCCATTAAGTTGGGAAGCTTTGATGTTATTGTCGGTATGGACTGGTTGACCAAGATATGGGCCGATATTATCTGTGGAGATAAAGCTCCTCGTATACCACACGGAGACGGTAAGCCACTGATTATTTACGGAGAGAGATGTAGCTCGAAACTGAACCTCATTAGTTGCATGAAAGCGCAAAAGATCATGAAGAAAGGACGTCTTGCTGTTTTAGCACATGTGAAAACGTTAGAAACTGAGGAGAAGAGCGTGGATGACGTACGAATTGTGAACGAGTTTTCTGATGTCTTTCCCATAGAATTTCCTGGATTACCGCCACCGAGAGCAGTGGAGTTTCAGATTGATTTAGTGCCAGGAGCTGCACCTGTAGCTCGCGCACCTTATCGACTCGCACCTTCAGAAATGCAAGAGTTGCAAAGCCAACTACAAGAGCTGCTAGACCGTGGATTTATCCAACCAAGTTTCTCGCCTTGGGGCGCACCTGTTTTGTTTATGAAGAAGAAGGAAGGATCATTCTGCATGTGTATCGACTACCGTGAACTCAACAAATTGACGATCAAGAATCTGTATCCTCTTCCCCAAATTGATGATCTTTTCGATCAGCTACAAGGATCGAGCGTTTACTCTAAGATCGATTTGCGATCCGGTTATCACCAGTTGAGGGTGAAAGAGAGTGATGTGATGAAGACTGCATTCAGAACTCATTATGGTTATTATGAGTTTCTCGTGATGCCATTCGGCTTAACCAACGCACCTGCCGTATTTATGAACCTCATGAATCGTGTCTGCAAGCCATACTTGGATAAGTTCATTATCGTCTTCATAGATGATATCCTCATCTACTCCAAAAGCGAAGAAGAACATGAGCAACATCTTCGTCTAGTGTTGGAACTCTTGAGACAAGAGCAACTTTACGCCAAATTCTCCAAATGTGAGTTTTAGTTGAAGGAGGTCCAAATTCTGGGTCACGTTGTGAGTGATCAAGGTATCAAGGTTGATCCCGCAAAGATCGAAGCTATCAGCAAGTGGGAAACCCCCACTACTCTGACGCACATTCGCCAATTTTTAGGTCTCGCCGGTTACTACCGAAGATTTATTAAAGGTTTCTCTCTGATTGCACGTCCTTTGACCGCGCTGACTCACAAAGGGAAGAAGTTCATTTGGGGACCCGAACATGAATCTGCATTTCAAACCTTGAAGAAGAAGTTAACCACCACACATATCTTATCACTTCCTGAAGGCAGTGACGATTTCGTAGTTTATTGCGATGCCTCAAAAAGTGGTTTTGGTTATATACTGATGCATCGCACAAAGGTTATCGCTTACGCCTCCCGAAAACTGAAGATTCACGAACGAAATTATACAATGCACGATCTCGAGCTTGGAGCCATTGTCTTTGTATTAAAGCTGTGGAGACACTATCTTTATGGAACAAAGAGCACTATTTTCACCGATCATAAAAGCCTCCAACACATCTTTGATCAGAAGCAACTAAATATAAGACAGCGCCGATGGATCGAGATGCTGAATGACTATGATTGTGAACTTCGTTATCATCCTGGCAAGGCCAATGTTGTAGCTGACGCTATGAGCCGAAAGGAGAGGACGGTACCTCTTCGTGTTCGGGCTCTGAACATCACCATCCACTCGAATCTCAATATTCAGATCTGAGTAGCCCAAGATGAGGCTCTCGAAGAGGAGAATATATCTCATGAATACTTGAACATTCTCGTCTCTCGATTCGAAGTTAAGGAGACTGGACTCCGATGCTATGCAGGAAGAATTTGGGTACCCCGTTATGGAGATTTACGGAGCCTTATATTAGATGAAGCCCACAAGTCGAGATATTCGATTCATCTAGGAGCCGGTAAAATGTACCACGATCTTAAGGAACAGTATTGGTGGCCTAATCTTAAGAAGGACGTTGCAACTTACGTTGGTAAGTGTTTGACTTGCTCAAAAGTTAAGGCCGAACATCAGAAGCCTTCTGGGTTACTTCAACAACCGAAAATCACGTAATGGAAGTGGGAAAGGATAACAATGGATTTCATTACCAAGCTACCAAAGACGGTTGGCGGATACGATACCATCTGGGTTATTGTTGACCGTCTTACTAAATCTGCACACTTCTTAGCCATGAAGAAAACGGATACGATGGAGAGACTCGCTCAACTATACATCAAAGAGGTTATATCTCGTCATGGTGTGCCTTTATCGATCATCTCAGATCGCGATCCCCGTTTTGCTTCCAGATTTTGGCGTTCTTTGCAAGAAGCCTTGGGAACTCGTCTCGACATGAGTACTGCGTATCACCCACAGACCAACGGGCAAAGCGAACGCACGATTCAGACTTTAGAAGACATGTTGCGTGCATGTGTCATTGATTTTGGAAAGGCTTGGGAAAGGCATTTACCGCTAGCCGAATTCTCTTACAACAACAGTTATCATTCGAGTATTAATGCCGCACCTTTTGAAGCGTTGAATGGCCGCAAGTGACGATCTCATATTTGTTGGGCCGAAGTAGGCGAAATGCAAATCACCGGACCCGAGATAGTCCATGAAACAACTGAGAAGATTTTCCAAATTCAAGCGAGACTCAAGACTGCCCGTGATCGTCAAAAGAGTTATAATGTTGAAGGTAAAGACTTTAAAAGAGTTATAATGCCGACCTTAAACGTAAAGACTTTGAATTCAATGTGGGTGACCGTGTAATGTTGAAGGTCGCGCCTTGGAAAGGTGTGATCTGTTTTGGAAAACGTGGGAAGCTCAACCCGCGATACATTGGTCCTTTTGAAATCTTGGAACGTGTTGGACCCGTTGCTTACCGTTTAGATCTTCCAACTCAATTGAGCTTAGTTCATCCTACTTTTCATGTATCGAATTTGAAGAAGTGTCTTGCTGAACCGGAACATGTCATACCATTGGAGGAACTTATGATTGATAACAAACTCCACTTCGTGGAAGAACCTGTCGAAATTATGGACCGTAAGGTCAAAACTTTGAAACACAACAAGATTCCGATCATCCGAGTATGATGGAATGCCAAACGAGGACCTGAGTTTACCTGGGAACGAGAGGATCAAATGATGCAGAAGTATCCTCACTTTTTCCCAACTCCTCCATCTACCTCAGCTTAAAATTTCGGGACGAAATTTTCTTTAACAGGTGGGTAATGTAACGACCCTGGATTTTCCAACGTTTTATTATTAATAATATTTATTATTAATGCTTGCATGTTAATGAATGTATTTTATTACATTTACTTGTTACCGTATTTGACTTTACTTGTCCCGATTCGTCTTTGTAACACACGAACTTTTCACGAATAATATTTAGAATATTATTTGCATTCATGATTAATTTTTATTAATCATTTTTAATTAACTAAGGTTACTAGTTAATTACTTGGGCTTCTATTTAGTTTATTTGCTTACTTGGACTTGGGCTTGTGTTAATGGACTTAGAAGCCCACCCTACTTATCTTAATGGACTATTAAGGAGCCCAACATTATGCTAATGACTTATTAAGATTAATACATGATAATGCTAAAAACGAACATATATTTCATAGCATTATTCCTCAAGAAAGACAAGCTTTTAGTTGCAATTGTTCTATTTACAAGTAATATTCGTTTAAAATAATAAAAGGTGAAGACAAAAGACAGATTCGACGAATTGAAGACGCAAACGACCAAAAAGCTCAAAAGTACAAAATACAATCAAAGAGGTTCCAATTATTGATAAGAAACGTCTCAAAATTACAAGAGTACAAGATTCAAAACGCAAAGTACAAGATATTAAATTGTACGCAAGGACGTTCGAAAATCCGGGACCGGGACTAGAGTAAACTCTCAACGCTCGATGCAACGGACTAAAAATTACAAGTCAACTATGCACATAAATATAATATAATATTTAAATAATTCTTATAATTATTTATATATTATATAATATATTAAAAATCGTCGGCAAGAAAAAATCCAAAATGTGTGAGCTGGTTTTACAAACTCCGTGAGTTGCAGAGTTTGTAGTGAAAATGGGCCGCGACTCGCGGAGATTACCTGGACTCAATTCCCTATAAAAGCCAGCGCAGTTCGACGTAAAAATATATCATATATATCAATCTCTCTATATCTATACGTAATATTTATATTTATAATTTATATTTTAATTTTAATTTTAATTTTAAATCCTAATAATAAGGGTATGTTAGCGAATGTTGTAAGGGTGTAAGTCAAAATTCTGTCCGTGTAACGCTACGCTATTTTTAATCATTGTAAGTTATGTTCAACCTTTTTACATTAATGTCTCGTAGCTAAGTTATTATTATGCTTATTTAAAACGAAGTAATCATGATGTTGGGCTAATTACTAAAATTGGGTAATTGGGCTTTGTACCATAATTGGGGTTTGGACAAAAGAACGACACTTGTGGAAATTAGACTATGGGCTATTAATGGGCTTTATATTTGTTTAACTAAATGATAGTTTGTTAATTTTAATATAAAGATTTACAATTGGACGTCCCTATAAATAACCATATACACTCAATCGGACACGATGGGCGGGGTATTAATATGTACGAATAATCGTTCATTTAACCGGACACGGGAATGGATTAATAGCCACTAGAATTATTAAAACAGGGGTGAAATTATGTACAAGGACACTTGGCATAATTGTTAACAAAGTATTAAAACCTTGGGTTACACTCAGTCGACATCCTGGTGTAATTATTAAACAAAGTATTAAAATCTTGTTACAGTTTAAGTCCCCAATTAGTTGGAATATTTGACTTCGGGTATAAGGATAATTTGACGAGGACACTCGCACTTTATATTTATGACTGATGGACTGTTATGGACAAAAACCAGACGGACATATTAAATAATCCAGGATAAAGGACAATTAACCCTTGGGCATAAAACTAAAATCAACACGTCAAACATCATGATTACGGAAGTTTAAATAAGCATAATTCTTTTATTTCATATTTAATTTCCTTTATTTTATATTTAATTGCACTTCTAATTATCGCATTTTTATTTATTTTTATTATATTTAATTGCACTTTTAATTATCGTACTTTTTAATTATCGCAAGTTTATTTTATCGCACTTTTATTATTCGCAATTTCATTATCGTTATTTACTTTACGCTTTAAATTAAGTCTTTTATTTATTTAATATTTTACATTTGGTTTTAACTGCGACTAAAGTTTTAAAATCGACAAACCGGTCATTAAACGGTAAAAACCCCCCTTTATAATAATAATATTACTTATATATATATTTGTATTTTTATAAATTAAACTAATATAGCGTTAAGCTTTGATTAAAAGATTTTCCCTGTGGAACGAACCGGACTTACTAAAAACTACACTACTGTACGATTAGGTACACTGCCTATAAGTGTTGTAGCAAGGTTTAAGTATATCCATTAAATAAATAAATAAATATCTTGAGTAAAATTGTATCGTATTTAATAGTATTTCCTGCTAAAATTTAATAGTATTTTATACCCCTTAGCTTTGATATCAAGTAATTTTGGTGCCGCTGCCGGGGAACATCTAGCTTAAAAGCCGGAAGCGCAACGCTAAATATATAAAAAATAAAAAAAGATTTTTATTTTTAGTTTACTTTTATAAAAATACGTTTTTGTAAAAATACGTTTTAAATATTCAAAAACATAAAAAGAAAAAAAATAATATAAATATTTTTAAGAGTTTGTTAAATATTTAAGTTTTATAAAGTTTCTTTATTTTTATTTTATAAAAATATAAGTTTTATTTAAATATTTTGTGTTTATTTAAAACATAAAAAAAACCGAAAAAAAGAAAAAAAATATATATATAAATCTAGTTTTAAGATTTTAATTTATAAAATTATAAAGTATTTCTATTTTTATTTTAGTTTTTAAAACATAAGTTTTTATTTAGTTAATATAAATATTTTACAGAAAATATAAAAAAAAAAAACCTGAAACGAAACAGCCTGTCATCTGAAATTTCGAATCCCGCGACTCGCGGAGTTGGTTGCCAGGTGGAGCCGCAACTCGCGGAGTTCTCCCTGACGCGCCTGACAGAACCCTAAAAGCATTTATTACGGAGTAATTATTATTTATTATTATATTATTATTATTAACCCTAATTACTTAATTATTATTATAATTAGTTTTAAATTTTTAAATTAAATTGTATTTTAAAGTTTAATTAGTTTAATTAGTTTATAAAATTAATAGCTTTATAAAATAAATAATATAAAAATAATATTTTTATAAAAATTGTACTTTTTACAAATTTTATTATATTTTTATATTTTGTTCCTTTTTAATTGTTTTAGTGTAATTTTTGTATTTTTCGCTCATTTTTAGTTTTAGATATAATTTTTGCCATAGTTATTTTTACTTCTAGAATTTTAGACTTTGCCGTAAAATCCCTTAAGTGCTTTTTCTTTAGACTAAGATTTAAGTGCTTTAGAATTTTGCGACGTCTTTTTAAGTTTTAGTTCCCTTTTAAGTTATTTCCATTTGGGATATAGTTTTACTTGTAAGCTTTAATATTTTTAGACACCTTTTACCTATGTATCAATTATAACTCCAATTAGTAATCTCAATTTGCGATTATAATTTTAAGTTAGTGATAGTAATAAGGTTGGGTTAGTCGAGTATTTTTAAGTTCTATAAGTCACTCTTTTTCTTTCTTATTTTTCGACGCCTTTTATTTTTCAACCCTTTTCTTTTTCGATCTTTTTCGACGCGCTCTTTTTCTTTCTTATTTCTCGCTATTCTAGTTTTTAGGACATAGATTTTTATTCTACTTCTTATCTAAATTTCTTAAAATTACGAAAATTTATTTTAACTGGTTAAATTGATAGACATCAAAATTTTCTGGTTCGTAGTAATAGTTGGATTTGTACGTGGACCGGGTTATTGGAGCCAAAGAGTCCTCAATTATATTGAGACCAAACGAATCATGCCCCTCTGCTGCATCTTTTGGCTATTCGAAACGTGGAAAAAATCAGAAAAGTCTATTAATTGGATAACTTATATAATTTTTCTTTCCTTTTAAAAACTAATAGGATATTCAGTGAATGCACAGAGCAAAACGTTCACCACCTTTTGTACGTTCACCACCAGTAACTAGATCAAGACATTTAGCAAATATTACCGCCGTTGATTTTTCTTTAGAATCGTCATCCAGTCGACCAAGTACTCCAATTCAAATTTCCGATAATCCATTTTTTGAACCCGACCTCACAATTGAGAATCCGGAGAATATTCAGTGACGATTCATAGATCCTGAACCATTAAATTTTCCTCCGGAACCACCAATCATTCAAACAGAGATTGTTGAGGAACGAACCATTAAATCAGAATCCTCTAGTGATTCCGATTCAACAAATTCAATTATGGAGAATCTAGAACCTTTAAGTATGGAAGACCGAATGAGAGTTAAACGCACTGGCCAAGGTCACGCAATTACTCATCCAGACATTAATGCGCCAGATTATGAAATCAAAGGACAAATTCTAAACATGGTGACTAATCAATGCCAATTTAGTGGTGCACCGAAGGAAGATCCAAATGAACATCTTCGTACCTTTAATAGGATCTTCACACTATTTAAAATAAGAGAAGTGGAAGATGAACAGATATATCTCATGTTATTTCCCTGGACTTTAAAGGGAGAAGCCAAAGATTGGTTGGAATCGTTACCTGAAGGGGCGATTGATACATGGGACGTTTTAGTTGAAAATTTTCTTAAACAATTCTTTCAGGCATCTAAAGCCGTAAGACTTCAAGGAGAAATTGTTACGTTCACACAGAAACCAAATGAAACTCTATATGAGGCATGGACAAGATTTGGAAAGTTATTAAGAGGATGTCCGCAACATGGTTTAGACACCTGTCAAATAGTACAAATATTCTACCAAGGATGCGACATCACTACAAGGAAAGACATCGATATAGCAGCTGGTGGTTCTATTATGAAGAAAACCGAAACTGATGCTTACAAAATTATTGATAACACTGCTTCCCACTCACATGAGTGGCACCAAGAAAAAGATATCGTTAGATCATCTAAAGCAGCTAGAGCCGATTCTAGCCATGACTTAGATTCCATTTCCGCAAAGATAGATGTTGTCGAGAGACGAATGGAAAAGATGACTAAGGATATTCACTCAATACAAATTAGTTGTGAGAAGTGTGGAGGACCACATTTGACAAAAGATTGTCTCGGTATTGAATTAACAATGGAACAAAGAGAGAATATTTCATACATAAACCAAAGGCCTGGAAATAATTATCAGAATAATTATCAACTGCCAAGACCTATTTACAATCAAAACCAGAATTATAACCGAAATATTCCATACAACAACCAACAAGGTCCTAGTAATCAACAAGTATCCAACAATACTTACAACCAGCAAAGACCTAATTTTCAAAACAAACCACCACAAATCGATGATAAAAAGCCAAATTTAGAAGATATGATGACAAAGCTAGTTGAAACTCAAACGCAGTTTTTCACATCTCAGAAACAAACCAATGAACAAAATGCTCAAGCATTTAGAAATCAACAAGCTTCTATTCAAAATCTGGAACAAGAAGTAAGTAACCTAGCAAGGTTAATAGGTGAAAGAAAACCGAGAAGTTTACCTAGTGATACAAATGCTAACCCCCGGAATGAAACAGCTAAAGCTATTACCACAAGAAGTGGTACAACACTTAAACCACCTGAAATACGTGTAAATTCTGATGAAGCTATTCCTACTCCACAAGAACCACAACCTGAACAAGATAAGGAAAAAGAACCGGTAGTTGAAAAGGTTAATGAAGATAACACAGTTAAGGATAAACCTTATGTTAAACCATACCAACTACCACTTCCTTACCCGAGTAAAATGAAAAAGGAGAAACTTGAAGCCGAGCAATCCAAATTCTTGGATATGTTTAAACAGATAAATGTAAATCTTCCTTTCATTGATGTGATTTCGGAAATGCCTAGATATGCTAAATTTCTGAAAGATCTAATATCAAATAGAAACAAATTGGAAGAGCTCTCGGCCGTTACTATGAATGCTAATTGTTCAGCAGTGCTGTTGAATAAGATACCAGAAAAACTATCTGATCCAGGAAGTTTCACAATTCCATGTTTTCTGGGTAGTCTTAGTTCAATAGAAGCATTGGCAGACTTAGGTGCTAGTATAAATTTAATGCCGTATTCACTATACGCTAAACTAGACCTTGGAGAATTGAAACCAACATGAATAAGCATACAACTAGCCGATCGATCAATAAAATTTCCTAGAGGGATAATGGAGAACATGCTAGTTAAAGTTGGTACTTTAGTATTTCCAGTAGATTTTGTTGTTCTGGACATGGAAGAAGATTCTCAAGTTCCTCTCATATTAGGAAGACCATTCTTAAACACGGCTAAAGCAATGATAGACGTGTTCGGTAAGAAACTGACCCTAAGTATAGAGGATGAGAGTGTTACCTTTTCAGTTGATAGAGCAATGCAACAACCGCAATCTACAAATGATACATGCTATTATATTCAAACTATAGACTCACATGCAGAATTGTTAGAAGAATTTCCAGAATTACAAGGAACAGGAGAATGTTCTTTAGGAGAAGGTAATGAACCAATTGATGAAGTTGAAATGTTAGCTACACTTATAGCTAATGGATATGAACCAACAACAGAAGAAATTCAAATGCTAAAAGAAGAAGACAGATATCGATATAAATCATCGATAGAAGAACCACCGAAATTAGAGTTAAAGCCACTTCCAAACCATTTGAAATACGCTTATTTACATGGTAAATCTGAATTACCTGTAATAATATCGTCTTCTCTTACTGAAAATGAGAAATCACAACTCATTTCTGTGTTGAAAGCTCATAAACCAGCCATTGCATGGAATATTCATGATATTAAAGGAATAAGTCCTTCGTATTGCACACATAAAATCCTTATGGAAGAAAGTCATAAAACGTATGTGCAACGCCAACGAAGACTAAATCCGAATATGCAAGATGTTATTAAAAAAGAAATAATTAAACTGCTAGATGCAAGTTTAATTTATCCAATTTATGATAGTCCATGGGTAAGCCCAGTTCAATGCGTGCCTAAGAAGGGTGGCATGACTGTCATTACAAATGAGAAAAATGAGCTTATTCCTACTAGGACTGTAACAGGATGGCGTGTCTGTATTGATTATAGAAAATTAAATGACGCCACCAGAAAAGATCACTTTCCCTTACCTTTTATTGATCAAATGTTGGAAAGATTAGCCGGAAACAATTACTATTGTTTTCTAGATGGATTTTCCGGATATTTTCAAATTCCAATAGCACCCGAAGATCAAGAGACAACCACGTTCACGTACCCTTATGGTACTTTTGCTTACAAACGCATGCCATTTGGACTTTGCAACGCCCCTGCAACCTTTCAAAGGTGCATGATGGCGATTTTTCACGACATGATAGAAGAATGCATGGAAGTTTTCATGGATGACTTTTCAGTCTTCGGTGATACATTAGAAACATGTCTAGCTAATCTGGAACGAATGCTTATTAGATGCGAACAATCAAATCTAGTACTTAATTGGGAGAAATGCCATTTCATGGTTAAAGAAGGCATCGTTCTTGGTCATAAAATTTCAAAAGAAGGAATTGAAGTGGATAGAGCTAAAGTAGATGTAATTGCTAAACTTCCACATCCCACCAATGTTAGAGGAGTTAGGAATTTTCTAGGGCATGCCGGTTTTTACCGACGTTTCATAAAAGACTTTTCCAAAATTGCCACTCCTATGAATAAACTCCTAGAAAAAGATGCTCCATTCATCTTTTCAGATGAATGTATCAAATATTTTAATATTCTTAAAGAGAAACTTACTAATGCGCCGATCATGATAACACTAAATTGGAATCTACCGTTTGAACTAATGTGCGATGCAAGTGATTTTGCAATGGGAGCCGTTTTAGGACAAAGGATTGAAAAACGATTTCAACCTATATATTATGCTAGTAAGACGTTACAAGGAGCACAAATGAACTATACAACTACTGAAAAAGAACTCCTTGCTATTGTCTTTGCTTTTGACAAATTTCGTTCATATCTCGTTCTAGCAAAAACGGTGGTCTATACCGACCATTCTGCTCTTAGATACCTATTTTCGAAACAAGATGCCAAACCAAGATTAATCCGTTGGATCTTACTCTTACAAGAATTCGATATTGAAATCCGAGATAAAAGAGGAGCAGAAAATCTCGCCGCTGATCATCTTTCTCGTCTTGAAAATCCTGAATTAGAAGTTTTAAATGAATCGGCCATACAAGACAACTTTCCTGATGAATATCTATTGAAGATAGATTATAATGAAATACCATGGTTTGCAGACTATGCAAACTACTTAGTATGTGGATTCCTTGAAAAAGGATTATCGTACCAAAAATGAAAGAAATTCTTCAGTGATATAAAACACTATTTCTGGGAAGATCCACATCTATTTAAAAGTTGTCCAGATGGAATAATACGCCGATGTGTATTCGGAGATGAAGCTAGTAAAATTTTAAACCATTGTCACACAGGACCAACAGGAGGGCACTATGGGCCTCAACTAACAGCAAGAAAAGTTTATGATGCTGGATTCTATTGGCCTACAATTTACAAAGACGCACACCTTCTTTGCAAATCCTGTGATGCTTGTCAAAGGGCCGGAAAAATAAGTCAACGTGATGAAATGCCACAAAATGTCATTCAAGTATGTGAAGTATTTGACATTTGGGGTATTGACTTTATGGGTTCATTTCCAAAATCTCATAATAATCTCTATATTCTCGTAGCCATTGATTATGTATCTAAATGGGCAGAAGCACAAGCTCTCCCAACTAACGATGCACGAGTTGTAGTCAACTTTTTAAAACGTATTTTTGCAAGGTTTGGAACACCGAAAGCTTTAATAAGTGATCGGGGTACTCATTTCTGTAATAATCAACTTGAGAAAGTTCTCAAAAGATATGGAGTAACTCATAAAATCTCCACCGCATATCATCGACAAACAAGTGGACAAGTTGAAAATACCAACCGAGCTTTAAAACGTATTCTAGAAAAAACCGTAGGATCAAATCCGAAGGAATGGTCCATTAAATTGGAGGATGCACTCTGGGCTTTTAGAACAGCCTACAAAACTCCAATTGGAACCACACCTTTCAGACTCGTCTACGGAAAAGCATGTCATCTTCCAGTAGAAATTGAACACAAAGCATTTTGGGCTTTGAAGACATGTAATCTTGATTTACATGAAGCCGGACGTCTATGATTAAGTCAACTAAACGAATTAGAAGAATTAAGACATGAAGCATACGAAAATTCGTTAATTTATAAGGAAAGAACGAAGAAATGGCATGATAAAAGAATCAGAAGTTTAAAAGAATTTAAAGAAGGAGACAGAGTTCTTCTTTTCAATTCACGATTCAAGCTATTTCCTGGAAAATTGAAATCAAGATGGTCTGGACCATTCATAGTCAAAAGAGTTTTCCCATACGGAACAATAGAATTAATAAATTCAAATGGAATTGAATTTAAGGTTAATGGTCACAGAGTTAAACACTACATAGACAGTCTGATGGAAGTCGACAACGAAGTTAATCACAATTTCGATACCACAGCTAACTAAGTGTGGGGAGAATCAAGTCTTTAAAGGATAATATGTATTTCTGTTAGAGTTAGATTGTCTGTTTTCATGTAGTTCTTGAAAATGGAACCCGAATGGTCTTTCCCTAGCAGACCCTAAAGAACTAGTCTTCTCCCCCCATTCTGAATTTTTATTTTTTTAGGTTTTTACGAAATGAAGACTTCCTGCGAACTAAACCATGGTCTAATGCTACACTCTTTGATCACTAAACGTAATAATGACACACTTCCGAGTGAAATAGTATCAGTAATCAGAGAAAGATTGGACGGAGTAAGAAAAGAATCCAGATGCGAAGATAATAAGTTACAATTTGGTAAAGGAAAATCAAAATCCGCAGCGAAAAGAAGAGCACGACACCAAGAAAGATGTCACAAATGCGTAAAATGGTCACATGGAGGTAAATGTTCAAATAATCAAACCTATTCAAATACCGAATTTGTTACTTTATGCAGAGACGGACCGTTCATATGTTTAGAAGAAAAAACACTGAATGCTCGAGGTTACGCCTATGTAGCCATGGAAAACCGATTAAACCGACTATCTTATGAATGGGATAGATCATATAACTAAGAATACTATCTCACAGGTAAGTCTGTACAGTTTTTATTTTTTTTATTTTTATTTTTAACCTTTTGATAATAAACGCTAATTTGTTAGCTATATAGTATTAAATTGGTATTGAATAAAATTAGGTTTGGTGACCGAAATTATTGATATCATTCAAAAATTTATTACATCACTGCGAAATTTAACGTTTATTCTTAAGGTATAAATATCTTTAATCAATCAACCCAAAATATTTCAAAAATTCGTCATGAGTTTAATTAGGTCATGGAACCGAAATTACTTTACCGAAAAGAGGAGCGCATGTTTTTGATAATATTTGATTGATTAAAGTGGGATAAAAAGCCAAAAAAATTTTTAATTTTATTTTAACCATGTTTTAAAATTAATATAAAAATTAAAATAATATTGTAATCTTTTTAAATCAATATATTTAAAATTGTAAATATTTGAAAAATTAATCTTTTTAATATAAGTTTGTATGTATAAAAACAAAAATATAATATAAGTTTGGTGTGAATTTATAATATGAATTTTTAATTTAAGTTTGGTGTGAATTTTTAATTTTATGCATTTTTAAAATTAAGTTGTGTGATTTTAAAAACAAAAATTTACTTTATCTCATTAAGTTAAAAATATGATTTTTAAAATTCGTCGTAAGTTGAAGACTAGGTCGTTGAACCGAAATTGCTTTACCCGAGGGAGGGACGAGAACTTTTATTATCATTATTTTTAATCTTATTGAATTAAAGTATGCCAAAACCGCGCTACAAAACTCAAAAATCTTAGCTTTTAAAACCGCGCTACAAAAAGACAAATTTTAAAATTTTGTCGAAGGACGGACTAGGACATCGATCCGAAACGACCTCGTCCTAAATAACAAGAGAAACAAAATTTTAAAATTAATTACTTAATTGTTTTAATTAGTATAAGATGTTTAAAAAAAAAAAATACAAACTCCGCGACTCGCGGAGTTTGAAGGGTAAATATGCCGCGACTCGCGGAGGGACTAAAATTCACAAAAAAAAATATAACGAGCTGAACTGATCAGTCCCCTTCCCCATCCACAAAAACTGCAAATAAAACACCCGAAAACACACACTAAAACCTCCGAAATTTACAATTTTTTTTACCGTTTTTCATCAAATATTTTACTAAAATCATGTTGAGAAGGATGCTATCAAGGAATTACTCAAGAAAAATGGTAAATTTCTACACCTAAACACCATTTAATCTGAAAATTGGTGTTCTTGAGCAATTTTTTCCCCATTATGCTTAAATTGCTTATGTATTATGCTTGTATAACCTAGATTGATGCTATTTAACATGATTAGATGCCTTAAACTTCAAATTTTGAGTAATCTAGGGTTTGTGTTCTTGAGCAATTTGGGGCTTTTTGATATAAACAGGTTATGGCCGATTTTTGTCATGAATTATTGCTAAATTAAGTAGTGTAACATGTTTAGGTAGTTAAATGATCCAAACTTTGAGCCTAAGCATGATTTTGAGAATTAAAGTGGACTTTTTCAAGTCTAAAATTTATGAACTTGATTTTTGAGAGATAATGCCATTTGAAACTTGTTTAATTGCTAGTAATGATTATTTTGACATGTTATTTGAGTTGAATGCTTATGAACTTGGCGAACATTTTCGTATATGCTTATTTGAAAAAGTATAGATTTGATAAAAATGTGAAAATGAGCTTAAGTTTGATATAAATTGATCATGTCATTGTAATTATTTTGATTGATGATTTTGCTGACACTAATGCATATTTGGATGCACAAAAATTGTGTTTGATGTGTTTTGCAGACTGAAAGGGGTGAATCTTCATCCCAAGCTCGCAATGCTCCTGCTGAGAATGCAGGACAACAGGAAGTGGATAACTACTACAAGCAGGATATACCTCATCCAGTCATGACCTTTTCTGATATGCACTTGGAAGAGTTGCACCCGAACCTGAGATTTGACAGACTTTGGATAGATTATCCAAAATACCAAAGGGGTTTGCATACTCTTCATTCTAAAGCTGTTGAAGTACCTAGGGTAATAGAATGGGCACCGTTAGAAGCTGTAGAATTAGCCGGGCCAATTAGGGAATTACTTAAACAGATGTATGGTAATTCTACTTTTAACGATTGGGTACGTTTATTCAACATGCGTAGACCTGTATATAAAGTATGGTGTGAAGAATTATTGTGTAGTATAGAAATTAATGATCAGGTAGTTAGTTTAACCAATCGATCTTTTATTAGATTTTTGTTATGAGGTTCGATGCGCCACATGTCTTCACTAGACATGGCTCAGGCTTTACGTATATATACGCCTGAGGAGTTAGCGTCTGCCGATTGTAGAGGGTTGATACTAAATGGTAGAAAGATAGACGAAAATTTTGATACGCATGGTGTATGGAGTCAAATGACTAGCCATCACCGATTTAAAGGGGGAAATTACTCTTATTTGGATATAGATAGAGCAGAGTTAATAGTAATTCATAGGTTTTTAGCTAATTCGATTACACAAAGAGGTAAGAATAAGGAAAAGGTAAATGAACAGGATTTGTTTTACCACATGTGTATTCGAGACCCACAAAGCGCTGTAAGTATACCTTATTGTGTGGATTATTATTTATCAGCTATGGTTAGGGGGATGAGACCGCATAGCATAATAGGAGGTGGTATAGTTATTACTTTAATTGCTGAATATCTCGGTGTGGATATAAGTCGGGGGGGATTATTAGTCGAAGAACCAGAACCCCGCGATACAATAGGTTTAAATGTATACCATGGTGCGAAGGTTTTGAAGAGGCAAAATAACGCCGCAGTACAATACCATGGTAGACATCCACAGGTTGAGAGAAACCAACAGCCAGGTAATGTGGGAGGAGGAAATGAAATGACAGAAATGCAAAGGTTTATAGCTTCACAAGAGTATGAAAATGCTAGACATCGAGCATTTAAAGATTGGCAAGTTCATCAAAACCAAATCATAGCTCATTGCCAACATGTAGGTAGAAACTATATTCCTACTCCATCGCCCGTATTTCCTCCCTGGTCTATAGAGATCCAACCACCGTATCCTACGTATAACCCAGCCGAAGCATTTTATAACACATATGGTTATGCATGGAACCCCTACTGGTATCAGTATCATCCCTAGTCTACTTAGTTTTATTTATTTTATAATTTGTAATGTTGATACATTTAATACTTATGTTGGAATTGTATTAGTTTTTATAATTTACTAATTTTTATTTTTAGATTTTAATAATGTTTGAATGTGGGGTAATATAGCAAACTTCAAAAATATGTATATATGTTTGCAATTTATCTTATGTACACAACAGGGTAAAACAACGCATTTTCAAAGACTGGCATTAAGTTCAGCAAAAGCAACTAATTTTGACGACAAGATGCAAAATAAATGTGATATAACAACAAGACGGAATGAACAAATGATATGCACCATTTATCATTCAGCAAACAAATGCCAATATGTTTGGAAACTTTGGTAAAATTTAATCATTTTCACACAAATCACCCTCAATAATTTAAATTGTTACTGATTTCTTGCAAATGAGGGCATTGCAAGATCTTAAGTGTGGGAAGGGGTTAAATTCTTTCGGATTTTAAAATTTTTACTTTATACACTTGGTTACCATTAGAAATACTAGTAAAGTAGTAGTTGTATTAGAATCTAGTGCTCTCTGATAATAAAGAACAGCCCTAGTCTTATATACTGACTACCCAATTCTAGTAAAATTTTTCAAAATTTTCAATTAAATGAACTCAAAATCATGTTTATACATATTTATGAACGATAAAACAATGTTTTAACACCGAAATTATTGTTACCTCGGAAAGGACATAAATTGAGAAACAAACCAAAATGTTAAAATTCATTTAAAATGGAATAGAGGACAATAAAAAGGAAAATAAAAGCCAAGTGTGGGAAAATTTACCAAGATATTTTAAACATATGTCACATATTTCTGTAACAAATAACTGAAAATACTTTTGCTTTGGACTAAACTAAACTGTTTTACCCGATGAAAGAAAAGAAGAGATGGATCTACACGATGAATCAATTCCATCATTAAAAGGAAGTAAAGTCTTCCGAAAAAGAAACGCGCTTCTTGATTTAGGTCAGGAAGTTGTCGTCCAGACCAGCTGTAGGTTGACGAAAAATCTAGAAAAGTCATCACTAAAATCAGCAGGAAATCCACGGACCTCAGCATAAAACAGGGTCGCCAAGTGGTCAGATTTATCCTAACCATGAGAAGGATTTATCTCGTAAAATGGGGGGACACCGTGTAAATTAGCTGGATAAGACTAATGAATCAGATCCCCAGAAAGGATAATCTCCTTAAAGATTAAAAATCAACTTTTAAGACTGATATTACTCAATCCTAGAGATTGACCTTAAAGATTGAGAATTACAAACTCATGGAATTCAATGATATCTAAACTCGAGCTTGAACGAGAAAATATTTTGATCAAAATTACAAACCGATTTGTTTTCTGAAAACCCATTTTCAGTGCGTTCATTACCATTGAACGTAAAATCCTAGGAATTCACCTGGAATTTATTAGGTCACCTGAACCAAATCGGGTGTCATCCGTAAGAACGGTGGTTGCATAGCATGGTCAAAGACAGGACCTTGTACCAGACCGAAAAATCATAAGGGTGAGCTTTACTATTGCTTCTACCAAGGATAGTAATTGCGTCCGACACGTTATAGACTATAATTAAAAGCATGTCAGGGGACATTGCCTTAACAGTTGCTTGTTCAACGCTTTCCTTTACAACCGGACGGTAGTTTACCGAAAGGTAGTATACGTAGCAAGTATACTGGATGTGTTGCTTTCCTAATACAAGGTTAGCAAGTGGGTGACACAAAACTGCAAGTTTTGAGCTAAAATTTTCAAATCTGAAACCCACCAAACCCACAAAAATATTTTGCAAACACCGGTGAAGGGTTATTCTGGAAAACTTATCTAGGGTAAAAGCTAGATTAAAATTTTCAAAAGATCAAATGTTTTCATAAAGATCCAATTTCCTTAATGGATCTAAATTTTATAGTCATGTGGGATTGTAAACCATATCGTTACTACCATTGTTTATACCGCCGTATAGAAATCACTGATGTACAAAGTGTGAAGAATAAAGAAGTAATTCTAGTATTTCAAGACTATATTGCTTGAGGACAAGCAACGCTCAAGTGTATGTTAGCGCAGTTAGACGTAAAAATATATCATATATATCAATCTCTCTAATAATAAGGGTATATTAGCGAATGTTGTAAGGGTGTAAGTCGAAATTCTGTCCGTGTAACGCTACGCTATTTTTAATCATTGTAAGTTATGTTCAACCTTGGGGTTAAATTCTTTCGGATTTTAAAATTTTACTTTATACACTTGGTTACCATTAGAAATACTAGTAAAGTAGTAGTTGTATTAGAATCTAGTGCTCTCTAATAATAAAGAACAGCCCTAGTCTTATATACTGACTACCCAATTCTAGTAAAATTTTTCAAAATTTTCAATTAAATGAACTCAAAATCATTTTTATACATATTTATGAACGATAAAACTAGGTTTTAACACCGAAATTATTGTTACCTCGGAAAGGACATAAATTGAGAAACAAACCAAAATGTTAAAATTCATTTAAAATGGAATAGAGGACAATAAAAATGAAAATAAAAGCCAAGTGTGGGAAAATTTACCAAGATATTTTAAACATATGTCACATATTTCTGTAACAAATAACTGAAAATACTTTTGCTTTGGACTAAACTAAACTGTTTTACCCGATGAAAGAAAAGAAGAGATGGATCTACACGATGAATCAATTCCATCATTAAAAGGAAGTAAAGTCTTCCGAAAAAGAAACGCGCTTCTTGATTTAGGTCAGGAAGTTGTCGTCCAGACCAGCTGTAGGTTGACGAAAAATCTAGAAAAGTCATCACTAAAATCAGCAGGAAATCCACGGACCTCAGCATAAAACAGGGTCGCCACGTGGTCAGATTTATCCTAACCATGAGAAGGATTTATCTCGTAAAATGGGGGGACACCGTGCAAATTAGCTGGATAAGACTAATGAATCAGATCCCCAGAAAGGATAATCTCCTTAAAGATTAAAAATCAGCTTTTAAGACTGATATTACTCAATCCTAGAGATTGACCTTAAAGATTGAGAATTACAAACTCATAGAATTCAATGATATCTAAACTCGAGCTTAAACGAGAAAATATTTTGATCAAAATTACAAACCGATTTGTTTTCTGAAAACCCATTTTCAATGCGTTCATTACCATTGAACGTAAAATCCTAGGAATTCACCTGGAATTTATTAGGTCACCTGAACCAAATCGGGTGTCATCCGTAAGAACGGTGGTTGCATAGCATGGTCAAAGACAGGACCTTGTGCCAGACCGAAAAATCATAAGGGTGAGCTTTACTATTGCTCCTACCAAGGATAGTAATTGCGTCCGACACGTTATAGACCATAATTAAAAGCATGTCAGGGGACATTGCCTTAACAGTTGCTTGTTCAACGCTTTCCTTTACAACCGGACGGTAGTTTACCGAAAGGTAATATACGGAGCAAGTATACTGGATTTGTTGCTTTCCTAATACAAGGTTAGCAAGTGGGTGACACAAAACCGCAAGTTTTGAGCTAAAATTTTCAAATCTGAAACCCACCAAACCCACAAAAATATTTTGCAAACACCGGTGAAGGGTTATTCCAGAAAACTTATCTAGGGTAAAAGCTAGATTAAAATTTTCAAAAGATCAAATGTTTTCATAAAGATTCAATTTCCTTAATGGATCTAAATTTTATAGTTATGTGGGACTGTAAACCATATCGTTACTACCATTGTTTATACCGCCGTATAGAAATCACTGATGTACAAAGTGTGAAGAATAAAGAAGTGATTCTAGTATTTCAAGACTATATTGCTTGAGGACAAGCAACGCTCAAGTGTGGGAATATTTGATAATGCTAAAAACGAACATATATTTCATAGCATTATTCCTCAAGAAAGACAAGCTTTTACTTGCAATTGTTCTATTTACAAGTAATATTCGTTTAAAATAATAAAAGGTGAAGACAAAATACAGATTCGACGAATTGAAGACGCAAACGACCAAAAGGCTCAAAAGTACAAAATACAATCAAAGAGGTTCCAATTATTGATAAGAAACGTCTCAAAATTACAAGAGTACAAGATTCAAAACGCAAAGTACAAGATATTAAATTGTACGCAAGGACGTTCGAAAATCCGGGACCGGGACCAGAGTCAACTCTCAACGCTCGACGCAACGGACTAAAAATTACAAGTCAACTATGCACATAAATATAATATAATATTTAAATAATTCTTATAATTATTTATATATTATATAATATATTAAAAATCGTCAGCAAGAAAAAATCCAAAATGTGTGAGCTGATTTTACAAACTCCGTGAGTTGCGGAGTTTGTAGTGAAAATGGGCCGTGACTCGCGGAGATTACCTGGACTCAATTCCCTATAAAAGCCAGCGTAGTTCGACGTAAAAATATATCATATATATCAATCTCTCTATATCTATACGTAATATTTATATTTATAATTTATATTTTAATTTTAATTTTAATTTTAAATCCTAATAATAAGGGTATGTTAGCGATTGTTGTAAGGGTGTAAGTCGAAATTCTGTCCGTGTAACGCTACGCTATTTTTAATCATTGTAAGTTATGTTCAACCTTTTTACATTAATGTCTCGTAGCTAAGTTATTATTATGCTTATTTAAAACGAAGTAATATGATGTTGGGCTAATTACTAAAATTGGGTAATTGGGCTTTGTACCATAATTGGGGTTTGGACAAAAGAACGACACTTGTGGAAATTAGACTATGGGCTATTAATGGGCTTTATATTTGTTTAACTAAATGATAGTTTGTTAATTTTAATATAAAGATTTACAATTGGACGTCCCTATAAATAACCATATACACTCAATCGGACACGATGAGCAGGGTATTTATATGTACGAATAATCGTTCATTTAACCGGACACGGGAATGGATTAATAGCCACTAGAATTATTAAAACAGGGGTGAAATTATGTACAAGGACACTTGGCATAATTGTTAACAAAGTATTTAAACCTTGGGTTACACTCAGTCGACATCCTGGTATAATTATTAAACAAAGTATTAAAATCTTGTTACAGTTTAAGTCCCCAATTAGTTAAAATATTTGACTTCGGGTATAAGGATAATTTGACGAGGACACTCGCACTTTATATTTATGACTGATGGACTGTTATGGACAAAAACCAGACGGACATATTAAATAATCCAGGACAAAGGACAATTAACCCATGGGCATAAAACTAAAATCAACACGTCAAACATCATGATTACGGAAGTTTAAATAAGCATAATTCTTTTATTTCATATTTAATTTCCTTTATTTTATATTTAATTGCACTTCTAATTATCGCATTTTTATTTATTGTTATTATATTTAATTGCACTTTTAATTATCATACTTTTTAATTATCGCAAGTTTATTTTATCGCACTTTTATTATTCGCAATTTCATTATCGTTATTTACTTTACGCTTTAAATTAAGTCTTTTATTTATTTAATATTTTACATTTGGTTTTAACTACGACTAAAGTTTTAAAATCGACAAACCGGTCATTAAACGGTAAAAACCCCCCTTTATAATAATAATATTACTTATATATATTTGTATTTTTATAAATTAAACTAATATAGCGTTAAGCTTTGATTAAAAGATTTTCCCTGTGGAACGAACCGGACTTACTAAAAACTACACTACTGTATGATTAGGTACACTGCCTATAAGTGTTGTAGCAAGGTTTAAGTATATCCATTCAATAAATAAATAAATATCTTGAGTAAAATTGTATCGTATTTAATAGTATTTCCTGCTAAAATTTAATAGTATTTTATACCCCTTAGCTTTGACATCAATACAAGATTAATTAAGTGAATGGAATCTAGTTACTTACACATTTACACCTTGTTCCCATGCCAATTTACTTTAATACCAATTTGAGCATTCACCATCTCCCCATGTTAGAAAGTGGAAGTTTGACATTGCCCCTTTGGGAGCCCTTGGGACTGTCTGCCTCACATGGAGTGTGAGGGAGTTCAAAACTTTTTTTTGTATTACTTAGTTACTTGTATTCACCAGTATCCTTTCACTTTTACACACACATACTTACACACTCATTTTTCTCTCATCTTTTCTCTCAAAATATTGTAAGTAACAAACTTATTTCATCTTCCATTCCTTACTTAAAAACCGAAACTAAACACATCATCATCATTCTTTTACTTTTTCTTGTTGTTGTTTAATTACTTGTAGTTGTTTTTTTGTTGTTGTTAAGAATCAAACTTTCTAGTTTGTTCTTCATATCATCTTGTTCATACAAGAACATACAAGAACCTAAACTTTCTAGTTATGGTTCTACACTTAATGTTTTAAAAGATTTAAAGTTCACGAGCTATAATCATACTTGAGTTCATGTTGTAAACTTAAGGTTTACTTTCTTAAAGATCAAAGCCTTGGCTTGAATCTTTAAAAGTATGAACAACCATGAACTTATTAACTTGTAGATTAGTTTATTTCTTCATTTTGTACATGTTTGAATTCGTGTTTGTTGTTTAAATGGTCAAGTATTACTAATTAATCTTGATCTCATACTTCTTGAAACTAATGTTAACTTTATAAGTTCAAGAACATGGAAGTATAACTTTCTAGTTATAACTTCATATACTTATGAAAGATCTAAGTTTCTATAGTTTATGGTCTTCTAATTTTGTTGTAAATAAGAGCTTACAAGCTTACATACATTTTTCAAGTTGAAAATCTAAGTTTCATAACTTATGGTTTCATTAAAGTGTAGATCCAAGTTTTGTAACTTAGGATCTAACTTAAGAACACTAGATCTAGACTTTCTAGTCTAGGATCTTTAAGATCTAGCTAAGATCTAAGTTCTACAACTTAAGATCTTGATTATTTAGTTTACTTTCAAGTTTGTAGCATAATATTACTTTTGTAACTCATGTATGTGTCGGATCTAAGATCTTGATGTAACTTGGTTCATCAAACTGCATATAACTCTTAAGTGAGTTGTGCTACATATCTTAGACTTACACAAGTGTTATGATGGTCAAACCTTGGTTAAAATGATGCAAACCCATCAACGAGTTGTACACTTGAAGCTATACGCATCAAGGATGAGAACCGTGATGAGCATCAAGAACCAAGAACCCACCGGAACACCTTTAGCTACTGTTTCTGGAACTGATCAGACTACCTGAGCTACTGTAAATTTATTTTCAGTTATTTCGGTTCGAGTAGATGATTTTCCGTTTAGACCTCGTCTTAATCCGAGTTACGGTTTAGGATCTATGGCCTCCCGAAAGTCACTACACCCTATTAACGTTGTGCTAAATTTCTGACCTACTCGCACTTAAACCGTCACCACGGTCAAATGAAGATGAGTTTGGTTCTATAAATTAATCAGTACCTAGGGGGACTCATATACGGAGCCATGGCCACTGGCCTCACCTCATTTCAGTTTGTATAGAGGCCGTGGCGACTGAACGAAGTCAGCCCTTGTTTCAAACCCTAGTCTTGACTTAAAACTTACTTTACACTTTTTGTTTAATGATGAATGATGATGATACTTAAGACCTAATTTACATACATTTAAACCTTTGGGAACGATTTACTGACTTAGTAACTTTTGACTTAGGTTGAGGACCCTTCCGGACAAACATACTTGCTTACTTTTCCCGTGTCAACTTTACTACTACTTTATCACTATGAGTTATAGCATCCCTTTTTACTTTAACTATTTTGGGACTGAGAATACATGCGCATTTTACGTTTTACATACTAGGCACGAGTACTTAAACTTTATATATGTGTGGGTTATACAACGGCATAAATTTTCCCCTTAGCTAGGTAACGTTTAGTCATTGGTCTTTGAACCGGTGAACGCGAATCTTAGATATGGATCCATAGGGTTTGACATCCCCACTCGGGCTAGTAGCGCTAGCATTTAACGGGTGTTTAATACTTCGTAAACATAAGCACTCGCCAAGTGTACTTTTAGGGGGTGATAAACGTTAAGTTAGTTACCAAGTGCCCACGGTTATACATATACTTTTCATACTGTTTTGAAACGCTGTTTGAAGCACTGAAATCTCGTGGCCTACCTTACATTACTGTTATACTTAAACTATAGCTCACCAACCTTTGTGTTGACGTTTTTAAGCATGTTTTTCTCAGGTGCTTAAGGTTTGCTTGCTTCCGCTGTACTAGTCATGCTTTGTAGACACCCGATGCGCTTGTTAGAGTTGTCACCGCATGAAACGTTTTATTTGCATTCAAACTATGTTACCTTTTGAAACAATGATTTGTAACGACCATTGGGTCACGTACTATTACGAATTGCTTTTGTTCATTGAAGCATACTTTTATTGTAAGACATTTGATGTTGGTTAAGACATCACCTTTATTCATGAATGCAAACTTCTTTTGAAACTGCATATAGTATTTGACCTTGTAATGATCCTGTTGTTGATGATTCGTACACGATGGTTTTGTACGGGGCGTCACAAGGAGGACAAGTGTCTTATGGCTATAATTGAAAAGGATGGTGGTTCTAGCAAGTTTGAGGAAGATCTGAAAGCTATTTAGAAGATGGATAAGGACACTACTTGTAATAAAGTTTCTGCCTATAAGGTACAAAACTTTGTGAACTATCTTGATAATGAAAAAGTGAGAATATTTCAGTACTTGCTGCTTGACTTTCAATGGTGTTTAGATGATATTGATAGGTTAAGAACACGAATTTTTTATCTTAAAAATGTTATCAAAGACAAAGATGCTGAAATTAAAGTCTTAAAAAATGTGAGGTTGAACTTGACTCATATAAAATGGCATATACAGAAGAAACTAAAAGATTAAATATTGAATTAGGAAGATCAATTAAAATGTCAAAACACTATGAATCAATTTGTAAATCTTGGTGTGTATCTTCCAAAAAGAATTCTGATGCTATTGCCAAACAAATTCCAAATGATGTCAAAGCTATACTAGGTGAAGACTACATATTAAATAATAATGTGGAAGTTGATCCAAGTGTATTCAAACCTGACATTCTACCAACACATTTGTAAAATTTGATGGTGACAAAAAGATTTTAACGAATGCTTTTGTAAGGTCATTAGATCATGTTGTGTGATGACCCGTCATAATCCATCCGGACGAAGTCCATATCGATTATAAACGATTCACAACAGTTGATTACATCGCAAGGTACTTGACCTCTATATGATACATTTTACAAACATTGCATTCATTTTGAAAAGACAATATTTCATTACATCTAAAGTTGACGACATGCATACCATTTCATAACATATCTTACTATAATTGATTTAATAATAACTTGATGAACTCAACGACTCGAATGCAACGTCTTTTGAAATATGTTATGAATGACTCCAATTAATATCTCTAAGATGAGCAAAAGCACAGCGGAAGATTTCTTTCGTACCTGAGAATAAACATGCTTTCAAGTGTCAACCAAAAGGTTGGTGAGTTCATTAGTTTAACATAAATAATCATTTCATAATTTTAATAGACCACAAGATTTCATATTTCCATTTCTCATAAACATACGTCCCATGCATAGAGACAAAAATATCATTCATATGGATTGAACACCTGGTAACTGACATTCACAATATGCATATAAGAATATCCCCATCATTCCGGGATCCTCCTTCGAACATGATATAAATTTCGAAGTACTAAAGCATCCGGTACTTTGGATGGGGCTTGTTGGGCCCGATAGATCTACCTTTAGAGTTCGCGTCAATTAGGGTGTCTGTTCCCTAATTCTTAGATTACCAGACTTAATAAAAAAGGGCATATTCGATTTCGATAATTCAACCATATAATGTACTTTCAATTACTTGTGTCTATTTCGTAAAACAGTTATAAAAGTTGCGCATGTATTCTCAGCCCAAAAATATAAAGGGTAAAAAGGCAAATGAAACTCACCTAATGTATTTTATAGTAAAAAAACATATGACAATATTGAACAATGCAGGGTTGGCCTCGGATTCACGAACCTATATCATTCGTATATATATTAACACACGTAATTGTAATCGAATAATTATATATATATTATTAGTTGTGATAAAGTTTTTATATTACTAATTTAGCTACTTCATTATATATTCATTTTATATATGAAAATATTTATATATTTAAAATATGAGTATTAAATATATTTTTATATGATTAATCTTTTATTTATAAGGTATCAGTTATAATAGTACCAAAATAAGTATAATGATAATAAAAATAATTTTAATAGTACTAGTAAAAATAATGTTACTATTAATAGTAGTTTTAACAAAATGATAGATTCAAAGTAATAATACTTTTAACAATAGTCGTGTTAATCTTTAATAATATAATACTGGTTATGATAATTATATTAATGAAAATGATAATATTAATAATAATACTTATGTTAATCCTAACAATACTAATATTTATAACATAACACAAATGATAATAATTATAATACTTATACATATGATAATAATAATAATAATAATTAGGTTTATAGCATTAATATTAATGATAACAATAATAACAACAACACTAATAATAATAATAATAATAATAATAATAATAATAATAATAATAATAATAATAATAATAATAATAATAATAATAATAATAATAATAATAATAAAGTCATAAAACTACCTTTAAAAGCCATTTCAAAAAGAAACTGTCCATTACAGGGATCGAACTCAAGACCTCTAGCCCAACGACACCAACACTTAACCATTGCTCTGTTTTCATTTTTCTGATTATATTCTTATACCAATCTATTTAAACCCGTTTAAATCTCACTCATCTTCTTCCTCATTAACCAAAAGTAAATCGCCAGTACAAGATCAAATACACATCAGAGTATCAAAATGGTTCAGGATTGTTAATCAAAACAGAAACGGTTTGTTTGAGTGTTTACTCTAATTAACATTAAAAGAATTTAAAACTAAAATAGTTGTAACAGTTCGTTAATGAAAATTTTAAACTCAGTTCGTGATTTTTGGAATTAGGACCAAAGTTTTAATATAAATCACAATAAAAGATTTGAATTACGTGGTAATTGTGGAATATAAACAGCCTGTGTTAATTGATTGTGTTAACAGAAAAATAAAATAAAATAAAATAAAAACTGAAACAGACCTGAAGCATACGTTCTTAAACCCAAAATCGAATTCAACCTTAAAGACTGTTTTAGGCCACGATTATAACATGAAAAAGATTCAAAATCTTCTTTAGAAACTTTTTGTGCTTTCAATTTAACTTAAAACACAACATATAGCTTGAATTCGATTGAGGAACAATTTTTTGACTTTTTAAATTTAAACTTTGACTTCCAAATTCGTGATGAATATGTTGAATTGAAATCTGAGATTTTGCATAAAGTTTTAGTAACATAATCCTAATGAAACTACAATACTACTTTTTGGAATTGTATTCAATTTCGAGTTTTCTGAAAATAAGAACAAAAATAGAGGTATCGATAGTTTAAAAAAAAATTATACTTGGTTTAAAATATCTGTAATTGATATAGAGAGTGGATAAGACAAGTGAAGTTATCAGTGTTAATGAGAATTGAATGAGAATGAGTTGACAGCATCCCTTTTTCATTCGTACAGAAATAATAAATAAAAAAAATATATATATAAAAGTTTGATGTGGATTTCTAACAAATTTTGTCTTGATACTGTGTTTGATTCCAATCTGGTAACCAGTTTAGAGAATGAAAACAAAATCCAGTACTTCTTGATGTTTATGTGAAACTGATTCTCATTTTGTACATATTTTATTTTATATCCGTATTAGTAAATAAATAAATAAGTTAATAATAATAATAATAATAATAATTATATAATTAACAATAATAATAAATTTAACAACTTGTGTTAATAATAATCCACAATAATATTATTTATGATATTAAAATGATTTGTATTTTTCCTTAAGATAATATTAATAATGATTTTCATAATAATGATAATTATATTTATAAAAGTAATAATATTAATAATGATAGTAGTATTAATCATAATAACTAATAATATTTAACTTACAGCTAATAATAACTTTAATCATTCTAGTCGTAATATTTATAATGAAAGTATTGTTTAATAGTATTAATTAGCTATATTCAAACTTGTAATTTAGATTTAATTATTAATGTTATATGTTACATATATTAAATATCTAACATTTATTCATTTTATATATATTACATTATATATAATATTACTTATTATTACTTAAGTATCATTTAATAATTATATCTCCATATAATATTTATACTTTTTATATATAATCGTGTGTATATTACAATAATTATTTATAGAATTCATATATATATATATATATATATATATATATATATATATATATATCTTCATTTTAATAGTACTTAACTATTTATAATATATATATATATATTACAATATATTAAAGATCATATATATTTATATATTGCTTTACTTTTATTAGCAACTCAATGATTCTGTATTATTACTTTACATTTTTTTTTCAATTTACTTACAAATAAATTGTTCGTGAATCGTCGGGCACAGTCAAAGGGTAATTGATTACATGAATATAAATTTCAAAGTTTTCGAGACTCAAAAATACATACTTTGCTTATCGTGTCGAATTCCTATAAATATTAAGTTTAAATTTGGTCGAAAATTCCCGGGTCATCACAGTACCTACCCGTTAAAGAAATTTCGTCCCGAAATTTGAGTGAGGTGGTCATGGTGAACTATAAAAATGTTTTCATGACGTCTATGAGTTGATAAATAGAGTTTTATCATCATTGAGTAATATGGATAAAATGATTCGATTAATCGAAGCGTATGAATGAAGCTATCACAAAAGACCGAGATAAAGAAGTGGAGAATTTCCTTAACTTTGACGTAGTCGCGATTGAATTCCGGAATTCAAGGGATTTAAAGAAAATCTTCCAAATCTGAGAGATTTGATTTTTCAGCGACTAAGGAGATTAAGATCTCTATAATTAAATACGGTGATATGCCTCGATTACTTTATCTGGTATTTCCATTATAAATTAAACTCCTCCGTTCCATTATTCTCACCATTCCTGTACTTTCTTTCTTAGTTCATACATCCAAAAGATTGTGAAAATGCTTAATCCAGTTCTAATCCTTAATATCTTCTTGATTTTCGTATCAATCACTCTTCTTTTTCAACTACCCCTAGAGGAATCTATTCCTTTCTACTATTACATTGGGGTGATACTATTCTTAACCATACCGTGTCTTTATATTGCTATTCGTATTAATATCCACGGTTTGTAACCTCCGTGTTGTTATTGGGCTTTATATTTTTTCTTATATTTTGGAGCTCTTTGCCTTTTTATTCTCCTCTCGTCCTCTAGTAAAGCGAGTAATAGTCCAGAATTCATAAGTATGGAGTTTCGAATGAACATCATGTTCTAAACAAGAAAGAACGTATTAGCACGATTTGATTTGTCAAATTTCCAGAATCACTAAGAATAGAACTATCAAGGATATACTTTCTTGATATGTTCAGAAGTTAAGTAGAATGAAAGAGTTATGTAACATGGCACGTGATGACGTTAGGATCTGTGAATCATCACGTCCTATTAGAAACTCAGCATGACTTACTGTAATATAATCACGTTGATCAATTGTCATTATATTATACTAACTCATACATCAGTTCCCAACATTACTTCAATAACATTCATATTTTAAGCTCGAAAGTTTACAGAATATAGAAACTAACAGTTTCTATATGATGTAATACTGATAGCACGAAGAGATTAATGATTTCAGATAAGATTAGTTATGAAAATATATTCAGAAATATCGAGGATATTTATAATGAAAGATACGATAATATCTCGTAATATCTAATATCAGAGGATGATAGAAACTATTGTCCGCAAGGGTTTAGAGTAAGGAGCAAGATATTCGCTAAAGACTTCAGCAGGCATTGAATCATTTGGATTCTTTGAAGTCAAACTTATTCTTTGTGATATGTCCACGGTTTCCTTCATAGTTTCGCATAATCCGCTTTTCAGTACTAAATTTTCTATTGAGTGTTTCCAATACTCCATTCTTTATCATCAAACTTTCGACGGTTAAGGTCGGGTACAGTTTTTGCTGCTGTATTCAGCTTTTTCAGAATTTCAGAATGGAAGATCATAATTCTAAGAGATAAATGTTATATGGATACATATAACTGTTGATGTGGAAACGTTGCGAGACTCACAATACAGATTTGCTGATTCCCGGTAATTGGTATGGCAGTTCTTGTTACAAGATGCAGATGAGTATATGATGGGGTTTCAATGAATAAATATAATGATTTATCGGAGAGATTTAAACCAAGAAACAACGAGGTTGCTGGTACGTCTGCTGGTAATATGGTAGAATATGAAAAGTTTCCCCAGTAACGATGACGAAAAGGCAATCGTATACATCAAGGTTATAATAAGCTAATCTGAGTGAAAAGTCGAAGTTGACTTTTTGGAGCTGTGACAAAATTTACTACCTTGAAAAGGGATTGTAAAGTTATTTTGTATAATAATAATGCTAAAGGATCTAACACAGATACATGTTAAACGTTTACTCAGGTTTCGAGTGTTTTCAGGTGCATAGCTATATGCATCATTCTTTCCTTCCGCAAATGATGTGCGGTTGGTTCATCCTCTCGATTGAGTTGTTTTCAAGAATCATGAAAGGTTTGAACGCAGATTGTAATCGTCAAGATACAAATGAGGTTTAAAATGAGATCAAGTGGCAAACTTGAAGAATTGTTTAGTTTCATATGTTATAATCAATATTTTAATTCATTTTTAATTGTCCAATCTTGATAGTCCACATCCGATATTCCACAGTTAACAGTCCAATAATTCATATATAGTTTAATGTATAATATTTGAATTAATTAATACGTGTCGTGACCCGTATACATCTCAGACTCGATCACAACTCAAACTATATATATTATTGTAGAATCAACCTCAACCCTGTATAGAGAACTCTATCATTACTGCATATAGAGTATCTATGGTTATTCCAAATAATATATATAGATGCGTCGATATGATATGTCAAAACCTTGTGTACGTGTCCCGATATTTAAATGCGTAAAATAAATAACAGAAATTAAATGACGATAAATAAAGTGCATAAAGTAAATAACAGAAATTAAATGACGATAAATAAAATTGTGATAATTAAATTGCGATAAATAAACTGCGATAAATAAATTGCGATAATAAAATGTAATAAGGAATTAACAGTGAGCTAGGTACAGTTAGCTAGGATTTTGTTAGCGTGGATTCTTAACAAAATTTCTCATCGTTAACTTGTTTGTTTCTAACAAATTTTATTCTGTCCAATGTTTTCTTCATTATGTCACTTGTCGGATTCTGATAGGTCAAAATCCAAATATGAAATTGAATGAAAATGGTTATTCTGCGGTGAACGGATACGTATATCTGTGGAGGTAAATATGATAGTAAATGATCGTCGAATCAGATTTGGAGAATGTACAGTGTAACTTATTAATGTGGAATCTAAATATTCCTCGGGTATTACCTACCCGTTAAAATATTTTCACCATTAACAGTTTGTACAAAAGAATTTTTAGTTACAATTTTTATGAAAATATATATACATATATATTTTCTTCAGATGTAATCATAGATTTAATGAGTCAATATGATATTAAACTCATTTGATTTACCGTTAGAACAAGAATATATATAATCTCTAAAACATTAGAGATTACATAATTGCCATGTCGAACGAAGGTAATTGATGTAGAACAATACGTAAAACGATGATTATACTCGAGGTACAGAATGAGATGTTGAGGCATGGATTGTTGATGGTACTGGTGCTGTTACTGATGGTACTGTTGGTGCCGGTGATGTTGTTGAAGCTGGTAAATTTTGTACCATATTCTCCAAATTTATTTTTCGAGCGTGAAATTTGTTGACTTCTTTTATTATTCCGGGATGATTACGAGCGAATGAATAAGGTTTAGAATCTGAGATATTATGTAATCATGATGAAATATTCTAGAAATGAGGGTGAAAATGATATCTCGGACTGGTTCACCGGTAAGTGCTTCAGGTTCTTTGCCAAGAGGTAAATTCGGTTGGTGGAAGGGATCGCCTACTTTGCGTCTCCAGTGATTAAGTCGACTACGAACCCATCAGATGAGTTGGTGATGACTGATTGGTTGATTCATTCCGGTGACGCTGATAGGTGAAACTCCATATCGGAATAGCTGTCGGAATCCGAGGAATTCGAACTGGTTGAGGGATTCATCTCGTACGATCAGATGAAGGACTTTTTGATAAGAAATAGATTATAGGATGTAGATTAGTACCTTACAATACATAATTTACATATGCATATATAATACTAAAATCCCATAAGTTACGGAGGAATCTACAGAAGCTGTCAGGCAAAGTCTACAGTAACAGATATGCTAAGATATGAATTAGCAGATACGCTAAGATACGAATTTTGTCTATACACTATTCATGCAATCATTGCAGTAAGATGTGTCTAGACTAAGAATGATAAGCAGATAACTTCCTAAGGATGATAAGCAGATGATTTTTGACTCGAAATGATAAGCAAAACTTTTGACATGCAGACATGGTCGAAGTCCAGACTCATTAATGCATCCTAACAACTACTAGTTAGACATACTAATGCAAGACCTGGTTCGCTAAGACACCGCTCTGATACCAACTATGATAACCCGTCCTAATCCATCCGGACGAAGTCCATATCGATTATAAACGATTCACAACAGTTGATTACATCGCGAGGTACTTGACCTCTATATGATACATTTTACAAACATTGCATTCGTTTTGAAAAGACAATATTTCATTACATCTAAAGTTGACGACATGCATACCATTTCATAACATATCTTACTATAATTGATTTAATAATAACTTGATGAACTCAACGACTCGAATGCAACGTCTTTTGAAATATGTTATGAATGACTCCAATTAATATCTCTAAGATGAGCAAAAGCACAGCGGAAGATTTCTTTCGTACCTGAGAATAAACATGCTTTCAAGTGTCAACCAAAAGGTTGGTGAGTTCATTAGTTTAACATAAATAATCATTTCATAATTTTAATAGACCACAAGATTTCATATTTCCATTTCTCATAAACATACGTCCCATGCATAGAGACAAAAATATCATTCATATGGATTGAACACCTGGTAACTGACATTCACAATATGCATATAAGAATATCCCCATCATTCCGGGATCCTCCTTCGGACATGATATAAATTTCAAAGTACTAAAGCATCCGGTACTTTGGATGGGGCTTGTTGGGCCCGATAGATCTACCTTTAGAGTTCGCGTCAATTAGGGTGTCTGTTCCCTAATTCTTAGATTACTAGACTTAATAAAAAAAGGGCATATTCGATTTCGATAATTCAACCATATAATATAGTTTCAATTACTTGTGTCTATTTCATAAAACAGTTATAAAACTTGCGCATGTATTCTCAGCCCAAAAATATAAAGGGTAAAAAGGCAAATGAAACTCACCTAATGTATTTTATAGTAAAAATACATATGACAGTATTGAACAATGCAGGGTTGGCCTCGGATTCACGAACCTATATCATTCGTATATATATTAACACACGTAATTGTAATCGAATAATTATATATATATTATTAGTTGTGATAAAGTTTTTATATTACTAATTTAGCTACTTCATTATATATTCATTTTATATATGAAAATATTTATATATTTAAAATATGAGTATTAAATATATTTTTATATGATTAATCTTTTATTTATAAGGTATCAGTTATAATAGTACCAAAATAAGTATAATGATAATAAAAATAATTTTAATAGTACTAGTAAAAATAATGTTAGTATTAATAGTAGTTTTAACAAAATGATAGATTCAAAGTAATAATACTTTTAACAATAGTCGTGTTAATCTTTAATAATATAATACTGGTTATGATAATTTTATTAATTAAAATGATAATATTAATAATAATAATACTTATGTTAATCCTAACAATACTAATATTTATAACATAACACAAATGATAATAATTATAATACTTATACATATGATAATAATAATAATAATAATTAGGTTTATAGCATTAATATTAATGATAACAATAATAACAACAACACTAATAATAATAATAATAATAATAATAATAATAATAATAATAATAATAATAATAATAATAATAATAATAATAATAATAATAATAATAATAATAATAATAATAATAAAGTCATAAAACTACCTTTAAAAGCCATTTCAAAAAGAAACTGCCCATTACAGGGATCGAACTCAAGACCTCTAGCCCAACGACACCAACACTTAACCATTGCTCTGTTTTCATTTTTATGATTATATTCTTATACCAATCTATTTAAACTCGTTTAAATCTCACTCATCTTCTTCCTCATTAACCAAAAGTAAATCGCCAGTACAAGATCAAATACACATCAGAGTATCAAAATGGTTCAGGATTGGTAATCAAAACAGAAACGGTTTGTTTGAGTGTTTACTCTAATTAACATTAAAAGAATTTAAAACTAAAATAGTTGTAACAGTTCGTTAATGAAAATTTTAAACTCAGTTCGTGATTTTTGGAATTAGGACCAAAGTTTTAATATAAATCACAATAAAAGATTTGAATTACGTGGTAATTGTGGAATATAAACAGCCTGTGTTAATTGATTGTGTTAACAGAAAAATAAAATAAAATAAAATAAAAACTGAAACAGACCTGAAGCATACGTTCTTAAACCCAAAATCGAATTCAACCTTAAAGACTGTTTTAGGCCACGATTATAACATGAAAAAGATTCAAAATCTTCTTTAGAAACTTTTTGTGCTTTCAGTTTAACTTAAAACACAACATATAGCTTGAATTCGATTGAGGAACAATTGTTTGACTTTTTAAATTTAAACTTTGACTTCCAAATTCGTGATGAATATGTTGAATTGAAATCTGAGATTTTGCATAAAGTTTTAGTAACATAATCCTAACGAAGCTGCAATACTACTTTTTGGAATTGTATTCAATTTTGAGTTTTCTGAAAATAAGAACAAAAACAGAGGTATCGATAGTTTAAAAAAAATTATACTTGGTTTAAAATATCTGTAATTGATATAGAGAGTGGATAAGACAAGTGAAGTTATCAGTGTTAATGAGAATCGAATGAGAATGAGTCGACAACATCCCTTTTTCATTATTACAGAAATAATAAATAAAAAAATATATATATAAAAGTTTGATGTGGATATCTAACAAATTTTGTCTTGATACTGTGTTTGATTCCAATCTGGTAACCAGTTTAGAGAATGAAAACAAAATCCAGTACTTCTTGATGTTTATGTGAAACTGATTCTCATTTTGTACATATTTTATTTTATATCCGTATTAGTAAATAAATAAATAAGTTAATAATAATAATATTAATAATAATAATTATATAATTAACAATAATAATAAATTTAACAACTTGTGTTAATAATAATCCACAATAATATTATTTATGATATTAAAATGATTTGTATTTTTCCTTAAGATAATATTAATAATGATTTTCATAATAATGATAATTATATTTATAAAAGTAATAATATTAATAATGATAGTAGTATTAATCATAATAACTAATAATATTTAACTTACAGCTAATAATAACTTTAATCATTCTAGTCGTAATATTTATAATGAAAGTATTGTTTAATAGTATTAATCAGCTATATTCAAACTTGTAATTTAGATTTAATTATTAATGTTATATGTTAACATATATTAAATATCTAACATTTATTCATTTTATATATATTATATTATATATAATATTACTTATTATTACTTAAGTATCATTTAATAATTATATCTCCATATAATATTTATACTTTTTATATATAATCGTGTGTATATTATAATAATTATTTATAGAATTCATACATGTATGTATATATATATATATATATATATATATATATATATATATATATATATATATATATATATATATATCTTTATTTTAATAGCACTTAACTATTTATAAAATATATATATATATATATATATATATATATATATATATATATATATATATATTACAATATATTAAAGATCATATATATTTATATATTGCTTTACTTTTATTAGCTACTCAATGATTCTGTATTATTACTTTACATTTTTTTTTTCAATTTACTTACAAATAAATTGTTCGTGAATCGTTGGGCACAGTCAAAGGGTAATTGATTACATGAATATAAATTTCAAAGTTTTCGAGACTCAACAATACATACTTTGCTTATCGTGTCGAATTCATATAAAGATTAAGTTTAAATTTGGTCGGAAATTCCCGGGTCATCACATGTTGAGCCTTCTGAGACTATAATACTTGAAAGTAAAAATCCATTAGAGTCTGAACTTTTGAAACCTTCAGACTCTAACAGTTTAGTCTCTCAAAATAAAAGTGTGTGTTCTGACCTAGAGTCTGACACTCAAGAGTCAAGTTGCAAGGACAACTCTGAATCATCCTCTGACACTTGCATCTGTCCAGATCCAAAAAGGTCAATTAAGGGAAGGTCAAAGTCAAATCAAGCTAAGACTATCTTTAAACTCAAAAAGAAATTTCAAAACTCAATGAAAAAATCAAGAGTCAAGAAAAACCTTCAGTTAAAAGAACGTCTTGTTTTCCTAAGAAAATTGAGAAGGAATGGAAACCCAAAGTTTATGAAAATAAAAGTGTTTTAAAATCTGTTAAGGACAAATTGATCTGGATTGGAAACAAAGCTATTGTCTGGAGAGTGAAGAGCACTCTAATTGAACCCACTGAAAAGTGGGTTCCCCTTAAAAACTAATCATTCTCTTTTGTTTGTATCTTGTGTAGCAGGGTAATATGTGGTATCTGGATAGTGGCTGCTCAAGACACATGACTGGATGCAAAGAGCATCTAGTAGGGTTTGTTGAAGAAAAGGGTCCCTCTGTAAGATATGGGGATAATTCTGTTGCAAAGACTATTGGTTATGGTACTGTTAAAGCTGAAAGTGTTACATTTAAGAAAGTTGCTTTAGTTGAAGGACTGAAACATAATCTGCTGAGTGTGAGCCAAATTGCTGATGAAGACTGTAAAATCAGAATTAGGAAGAAAGCTGGTATTATTTATAATCCTAAAGGAAGGCCAACACTTATGGCTTGGAGATTTCAAAATGTGTATATGTTGGATCCAGAATCTGTTGATGCTGGAATTGAGACATGTCTGTACTCTCAGACTGTCCCTGAGCTCAATTGGCTTTGGCACAAAATCCTTTCTCATCTTAATTTTAAAAATATCAATGAGCTTTCCAAAAAGAAGCTTGTAAGAGGTCTTCCACAACAACCTTTCAAGAAAGATAAACCTTGTTCTGCTTGTATTATGGGTAAACATACCAAAACAAAGTTTCCCTCAAAAACCCTAGCTACCATCAGTGATCTACTTCATATGCTTCACATGGATCTGTTTGGTCCAATGAACACTAGTAGCTTGGGTGGGGAAAAATATACTCTGGTGATTTTTGATGAGTATTCTAGATTTACATGGGTTATTTTCTTAGCTGTAAAGAGTGATGCTCCTGAAGAAATCATCAATTTGATCAAGAGAGAGCAGGTGCAAAAGGGTGTTCTTGTCAAACAGTTGAGAAGTGATCATGGTACTGAGTTCAAAAATGTCACTTTAATTGATTTTTGTGTAGAGTCTAGAATTGGTCAAAATTTCTCTGCTGTTAGAACTCCACAACAAAATGGAGTTGCTGAAAGAAGAAATAGAACACTCATTGAAGCAGCCAGAACCATGTTATGCCAATCAAATGTTTCCCTAAGGTTCTGGGCAGAAGCTGTCAATACAGCATGTTACACTCAAAATAGGTCCTTGATTGTGAAGAAACATGGCAAAACTCCTTATGAGTTTTATCATAAAAAGGTGTCTACTATTCATTACTTTCATGTATTTGGGTGTAAGTGCTATATATTAAATCAAAGAGATCAGCTTGATAAGATGAGGCCAAAGTCTGATGAAGGTATTTTTATGGGATACTCTTCTGTATCCAAAGCTTATAGAGCATATAATCAGAGGAGAATGAAGATTGAAGAATCCATTAATGTTTCCTTTGATGAAAGTTCTTTAGAAATGGATCAGTCATGTAGTACTGAGCTATCTACAATTGGTGAATTATCAAATTTGATTTCTGGTAATAGTGTTCAGACTCAGGATTCAGAGTCTGAGTCAGATGAACCAAACTTATCTGGATTGAGAAATGAAATTGCAGATAATACTCATACAGAAGAACCTTCACATCAAGATGAATCTGTTGTCAATCAAGAAAGTGATCAGTTATCAAATACCACTTTGGATCTCATTGTTCCTACTAGAAAATCATCTAGAAATATAGTTCCTCCAAAGCATATTGAGGACTATGTTGTAGATCCTACATGTTTGCCTAAGCCTAGTTCTTCTTCTCAGACACCTGTGGTTAACTTTGCTATAGCAAATTACTGCTTCTTTTCTAATTTTCTCTCACTAATTGAGCCTAAAGAAGTAGTTGAAGCATTGGCTGACAATGATTGGGTTGAGGCTATGACTGAAGAATTGACAGAATTTGAAAGGAATGATGTATGGGAATTGGTTCCAAAGCCTGCTGGTAAAACTGCCATTGGCACAAAATGGGTTTTCAGAAACAAGGTTGATAAAGATGGTATTGTGATCAGAAATAAAGCAAGGTTGGTTGCTCAAGGGTATAGACAAGAAGAAGGAATAGACTATGATGAGACTTTTGCTCTTGTGGCTAGAATTGAAGCTATTAGATTGTTTCTGGCATATGCTGCATACAAAGATTTCAAGGTGTCTCAAATGGATGTGAAGAGTGCTTTTCGGAATGGTAAATTGCAAGAAGAGGTTTATGTGAAACAACCTCATGGTTTTTAAAGTAAGAAATTTTCTAAGCATGTTTACAGATTGAAGAAAGCATTGTATAGTCTGAAGCAAGCTTCCAGAGCCTGGTATGATACCTTGTCAACATTTCTTCTAGAAAAGAATTTTTCCAGAGGAGCTATTGACAAGACTTTATTTATCAAAAAGGACAAAGGTGATGTGTTACTTGTACAAATTTATATTGATGACATTATCTTTGGGTCTACTAATCCACACTTGAGAAAATGGTTTTCTGACATTAGTTCTGAAGAGTATAAAATGAGTAATTGATGTGCTGGATCGTAACCTTTATTTATGAACGGATTTGAGTTGTTTTGTTACACGAATTGATTTATTGTATATGTGGTATTTTATTGAATTCAGGTTGATTTCACACATATATAGGCAACTAGTCCTATTCATGTAGTTTAGTTTGTTGGTAAATCCGATTCGTTCCACAGGGAGATTGAGTGTTTAATGGTTTTTAATAGTCTTTGATGTCAAACTTAATTAAAGGGGGTTTTGGATTAGGAATTTATAATATAACAGTAACAGAAAATAACTTAATTAATTTACTAAATAAAATTACAAGATTACAATAATTAACTTATAAAGGAACTAAATGAGATTATACTAATTAGGATGCATTAATTTTATTACTAAATGGTAATTAGTAAAATAGTAATTTTTAATAAAACTATATGTTTAGAATTTTGTTTTGAGCAATTATAATATAAATTTATTTAAATTAACTAAAAGACATTTTTAATGAGATTAATACAAATTAAAAGGAATTAAATTAATTAACTAATTATAAACTAGTTACAAATTATAAACTTATAATAATTAATACTAATTTTTAGGATTAAAACATGTATTAAGGTATTTTATAATAACTAATACTAATTATATAGTAATAACCTAAATATAAATAATTAAATAACTAAAACCCTAATTTTTAACCTAGCTGGTACTGTAGCCGTGTTTATACAGTACGCGTTTCGCGTATTTATACGCGTATCGCGTATATCTTAAACCTTACACGAATTGTGTAGATCTGATCGTACAGTTTGATAAACAGACGTACGCATTTCGTGTAGACCATACACGATTCGCGTATGAGTAATACGATGTGACAAAACTAACTGGTACAGATTCGAGTGTTTTTATGTATTCTTTTTATATTTTGTAATAATAATTCGTAAATAATAATAATAATACTTTTACAATAAATATGAATGGGATAAATGGGAGTATTTACTTAAATGTGTCACCCCTAGGTCCATGGATTGTTTTGAGTTTTAAGCCCTATTAAAATGTTTTAGTATTAACTTTATATTTTTCTTTCGAGTAAATATAAGGTTACGACTAACTAAATAAAATCTAATTTTCATCGGATTCTTTTTTAGATAGCTACTATTCCCTAAGTATTTAAATTGAGACCTAGCCTAGTTTTGACTTTCGCCAATACCCAAATCGTAACGGTTTCCCTTTTTACAATTTCACTATCATATAATTATTGATATTACCCAAACCACCGAAGTTTATTTCAAAATTGGTGTTAATAATTTATCCATAATTTCGTCTAGATCATTTTAATGTTGAAGCTTAATTTATATAAATAAAAACAACTTTCGTTATTTAAATTTAATAAATTAAGTGGCAAGGGTTAAATACCTAATTACACAATAATGGTTCTTTTAACTAGGCTCAATATTAAAAATACCTAAGTTACATTTTAACTTTTACAATTGATAACAATCCATTTCACTAGGGGCTCTACATCTAAGCAAACACTATGGAAAATTAGCTATTCATTACACTAGGGTAAACATAAAAATATAGATATGTAAACATAATAACAACGATAATTTTAACAGAGTAAACTTACTAAAAATTCTTCACTTTCATTAACTTCAAACGGTAGAAAATTACAATAATAACACCCTTTTCACGCGTACAATAACACCCTTAATATTTGAACTATACTAAATATTGAACCTTGAAACTAATTTTACAGAATGATATTAACTTGTGTATAGTAATTGTTGTATGAAAAATGTTGTTGTCTGCACCCCTTGTACACTGACTGCTACTCCGTATTTAACATGTATCTTTGAAGCAGTAGGTAAAGTTTTAATTGGTTCCTTGCTGTAACACATTGAGAAAAGAATTGTTTTAAAACTCCAAAAGCAGCCGCCCTTATCTGATGAATGATTAAATTCGGCCTAACATTACGCGTTTCGTGTAGAGGTCACACGATTCGCGTAAGGCTAAATTACTACGCGTTTCGTGTGACTCTACACGATTCGCGTAAGAGATAATGGCAGTTTTCTTTATTTTTCTTTTTCGTTTGTTCTATGTTGATCCCGTGTTGACGTTAAATTGACTTGGCACTTTCCATTTGAACTCTTTTCTTCAATTATCTTGTACTTTCATTCGGATAAACGTTTCTTGATATAAATTTGGTTAAAACTATCGTTTTATCATCGTTTCTTCAAACTTCAAGCTCTTGTCCACTTTTGTCGTTTTTCTCGTGAAATGCTCATTGAATGTCTTTGTAGATGGTGAAAACCTATGAAATATAAGTGATATTGCGTCGAATAATATGTATGTTTAGAGCAATATCAAAATACCCCACACTTGAACGTTGCTTGTCCTCAAGCAATTACATCCTTGAACAGAATTAGAACATTATATATATCTTTATTATCGAACATTAGATCACACAACACACACTACACGAAATGAAACACACTCTATATGAAATATATTACACAACACAGTATTTATTGGATCACACGCACACCACACGAAATGAAATTCTGACAACAGAAACAAACATGAAACTCGTGATTAGGGTTTAAAAATTTGGATCCTTAGGGAAAATTGGACCTTGTGAAAACGTTTTATGATTTATTAAAATGTCATGCTAGTTTTTACACTAGACACTTTTCCGGTTTTAACCTCAAATTCCGGTTGAGGGTAACTGAAAACCGAAGTCTCAGTCGGCGATTAGCAAGCTATTCGCCCCCATGATTGTAGTATCATGGAACTTGAAGCCGAATGTCCAAAAAAAATGGTTTTACACAAATATAATTCATAAAATAGCATAAGTTTTAGAACAAAATTATATCGTGTCCAAATATCATCGGTGAACCATGAGTTTGCACACCTCAATTTGTTATGGCATATGTATGTTGACCGCGGTCAAACATAGATGCGGTTAATCTTTACGGAGATTATCCATCTGGGGATTAGATTCATTAGTCTTAAAAGCTAATTTGCATTGTGCCCCCCCATTGTACGAGACAGATCCATCTCATGGTTAGGATAAGTCTGACCACCAAAAACCCTGTTTGATGCTGAGGTTAGGTGGATTTCCAGCCGATTTTAGGGATGACTTTACAAGATTTTTCGTCAACCTACAGCTGTTCTGGACTACATCTTCTAACATAAGTTAGCAAGTGTGTCAATTTGGAAGACCTTACTTCCTTACTGGATGGACTTGATTCATCCTCTATTACTCGTAATAATGGAATATTCAGGTTTATACGTTCCAAAGCAATGATATCTGCAATAACTTCATAGAAACATGTGATATATGGTTCTCAACATAAGGTTTTATAAATTCTTGTTATACTTGGTTTTCTTTTATAGGTTTTAAACAAATAAACTTATGCGTTTTTAATGTATTGAGACAACAATTTCGGTTTTTGACACCTGATCTTTAATTGCTCGTAGTTACCTTAAAAATTTATTTGTTATATTTGTTTAAAGATTTTCAAATTTTCATAAAAACCAATAACTTATAAGTTCTCGAGAATTTATATATTCCCACCCCACACTTAAGATTATGTAATGCCCTCATTACATAAAATCAGATAATAATGTATAAATTTGAGAGGACAAAAAGTGTAGAATATTTGGAACTTCCTTTGTTAACCGATTTGGATTTTCAAATTGTTTTACCTACGATTTTATCCAACGTTTGTATCACAATGTAATTCAATGTTTCGTTTCGTCTAATTGCATTTTCTTCTGTACCTGTCAAAACCATGTAAAAGCACACAAAACATGGGGTTGTACATCAATCGTACAAAACAATTTTACCCCACACTACTTTCTTGCTAATATATAATAAAACATAAGAAATATAAAAGTATTAAAACACACCATACAATAATATTATTACACACCATAAAAAAAATGTTTAAAACAATAGAACTAGTCAAATGGGCTCCAAAATGGTCCTCCTCGTTCGCCCTCCTCCTGTTGCTGTCGCTGCCGTTGCTCGTTTAGGCGTTGTTCCTCGTAGAAACGCCTATATGCATCCTGACTCACGGCTATGGCGGCGTTATGGTCATAGGGTGGAGGTAGAGGGTCATTGGGTGTCTGCCATGGGGGATATGATGGAAAGGCTGAGGGTGCGTAAGCTTGCGGGTTAGACGCGTATAGATATGCCTGTTGGTGCGCCCACTCTAATTGATTTCCCATTCCCCTCTGATCATATCGGATGTTGGACAGCATATTATATTGATCTAGCTGGGTATGCCTAATGTCCCCTAATTGCCGAGATAAAGCAGTGTACTGATCTTCTGATCTCGCTCCCCAGTTTTGATATGAATTACGTACATCTAAACTCAATGCGTTAAACGAGTTTTGGAGCATATCGAAATCAGAAGTACCTGTATGAGACGAGCTAGCCTGATCTGTCTCTCTGCGTCTCCTCCTAGCTTCCCTCGCGGGTTCATCATCCTCCTCCATAGGTGCGTGAGCAGCAACTTCCTGTTGCCTTAAACTACGTACCCCACCCCTTACACGTATAGCCTTAGCTGTCCTATACACCTCCAATCCCAAATTACGAACCGGTTGATCTATTGGTTGGATTGGAGGGTCAAATTCGTTCGGGTCGAGACCGAACTAGGCTGCCAAACACGTGACATAGTGACCCCCCGACATGTCACTGGATCCTCGAGCACCCTTACCAAAGTGGGCTAAAAAGTAGGCCACTCCATAGGGTATACTAATAAATGTATCCCTATCTCTGATTGCATCTAAATACCAAAGGTCAACATAATTAATCTTATCTGTATTAAGGAATGCCCTTTGGTTAATTGTGTTCGCTATAAATTTATGAATTATTCGATAGCGAACATCAGTGATCTTAAGGTATGATTCTTGGCCTGCTACATAAGTATTCTTTTGGGAAAAAGAGCGCCAGACACTCAAAGAATCATAATCTCCTGTATACCTAGCTCCTGTAAAAATATATTCCCAAAAACCTGGAGCATTCATCTCATTACCGTCATAAATCCCTAAGGCCATAGTCATGTCGCCTAGGGACATTACTCTATCTACACCACCCAATCTAAATTGTAGGAAACTAGTATCTTCGATATTTTCCGGGTGTATATTCATCCTAACGGTAGAATAAAATTCTAAACACCATTCTCTATATACAGGAGAATTTAACCTAAACAATCTCTCAAAGTCATTATAATACCTAATTTCCCCAAATTCATTCGTGAAACTTTGGGTTAAAATTTCCCTTATCGGTGTATCTAAGTTGACTGGGTCTCCTAGGGGATCCCAATCAACAACGTAAACTGGAGAGATGGTTCGATTTACCAGAATGAGTAAATCCTTAACTTTTTGCACCCTTTGATGTACTTCGTTAGGAAATTGCAGGATTGGGTGTAGGTTCAAGAGTTGTTGTTCCATTTCGGGGGTAACTTGATCTTGTGCTTGTTGTTGGTTAAATGCCCTCATTCTAAATGGTCCCTGCATAACATTTTAAAAACAAGGAAATCATCCCAATAGGATGTGTCAATGTTAGCAAAGAGTTTAAATTCAACAAACAAGCTTGTTTCATCACCACATGAATCAATCTATTTCAACAACATTGGAAGATTTAGTTCTATAATTCAAAATAAAGCAGAAACAAACCAAAAATCATAATTCAAAAAATCAAGTTTCATATGCAAAGTTTAATTCACAAGTGAAAACACGCAATTTATCTAAGTGTATCTAATTCAACTCAATCACATTGCGTGTATTTCAGCTTCTAAACAATCCTTAATAGCATTAAAGTTCATACTTGATTCATGATATTTACAAAAATTATCAAATTTAGGCTAAAATTAAAAATCACAATATCAAACAATCAAAATCATGTTCAAAAGTTCTAACTACTAACAAAACACTCAAAAACAACTAATTACAACCAAAATAACACACCTCAGTATCAATTTCCTAATTTTCCCCAATTTTGTATAAACCCTAATTTTCAATAACCAATTAAACATCATTTTTTTTATGCTAATCGGGTTTATTATCCTACTAACAACATAGATATAGCATTAATCAAGCAAAATTCAACAAAAACATGCGTATAAATCGGATTAAAGCTATAAAGAAAAATAATGAAAAACTTGAAGAACATGAGGTAAAATGGGTTTAGGACCCTTACCAATCTAGGCATGTTGAAAGATTGAAGGATTGGGGAAGATTGGAATTGTTAATTTAAGTTTTTGGGTGTGATTTTCGGGTTTTTGTGCTTTCTTCTCGTCCACAGCAGAAAAAAAAAATTGAAAGAGAGTGTGTGAAGAACAGCCCTCTGCCCGTCTGTTATGTTCAGCTATTTTTGACCTTACGCGTTTCGCGTAGGTCTACGCGATTCGCGTAAGCTTTGTATTCCACGCGTTTCGTGTAGGTCTACACGATTCGCGTATGCTTTGTCTGTATTTTTTTTTTTTTTCAACTTATAAACAATTGATTTTAAAATATCTTTTATAGATTTATATTTGTAACGGAAATTCGGTTGTTACACCTGATCTTAATCCGTTTATAAATTTTTAATTTCAATTTATAAAATTCAATCCATTAAAAGTTAAAGTTTTTAATGTTTTTTGAAAACAAATTTAAAATAAAATAAAAACACTCTATTTTTGTGTTAAAATTATTAACATTTTTAATTTTAAGTACATGAAAAATAAAAATTACACAAATTAAAATACACTCTATTTTTTTGTATACCCCTAGATCAACTAATTTTCAAACTTAAAACTTTGTTTCATATCGATTAGGTAGAGATAAATTCGGTCGTCAAACCTATCATTATCCACGACAAAGATTTACAAGTTATATATTTTTACGGTTATTGATAAAAAGGTATATTTTTTTCAATCTACTATAGACTTTTAGAATTTAACAAAAAATAATTCTGTGCAATTTTGAAGAATGAAAATTCAGTTGTGACACCTAACATTTTCATTTTCAAAGAAACAAGTTAAACTCAAGGCGTTTCACCTTCAATTTAGTAGAAAGGATTTTTTTTTAAATTTTTATTTTGTTTTCGTGGTTTACTATTTAACAGATATCTTATGAATCCAACAAGAAATTTCGTGCAATTTGAAAAACGATAATTCAGTTGTAACACTTAACATTTATCGTTTTTAATGAAAACATATTGAACTCAAGGTTCATCACTTTTAAATGGTAGACCGTTTTAATAGAACATACAACAAACAAAAACAAACCAAACACACCAAAACATTACACACAAAAATGCACAAACACACAATTGGCGAGAAAAAGATTTAAAGAGTGAAGCCTCGTTGGCTCGCCTCGTAGTGGAGTCGCATTATTTCGCTCCCCATTGCTTCGTAGGCGTAACCTCGCTGGTTTAAGAGGTTTTCTTCTGCACATTTTAAAGGCCCTTCTCGGCATAAGGTTACGTACTCGTAATTAGAGTCCGTTTGGTTCTTTGGGCAATCTCCGGAGTGAGTCGGTTTTCCACATTTCACACATTTACCCAAATGACGTGCTCTACGCCTTTTAGCTGATTTAGATTTTCCTCTTGCATAGTTTGTCTCATTTAGTTTCTGTCTTTCTTCTTTCCTCGCCTTATCGCATCTTTTCTTAATATCTAACACCACATTGTGACGATCGCTCCAAATCTATATGGACGAACACGTCATTCATCGATTTCATCGCGAGGTTTTGACCTCTATGTGATACGTTTTGTAACATTGCATTCGTTTGAAAAGGTATTTCATAAATGAATATATAAATTCCAGGTTTTTAACATCTGATGATTCCTACGCATAGATAATCACCATTTAAATGGTTTACAATAATACATCTGTTGACAATACAGTCAAAATAAGGTACATGGTGAATGCAAGTTTCTTGTATATAGCATGTATGACTCCAAGCATATATCTTGTATCACGTATAAGCAAACAGCGGAAGACTTCTAGAATCCTGAGAATAAACATGCTTCAAGTGTCAACACAAAGGTTGGTGAGTTCATAGTTTTAATATTACACATAATCCGTATATCAATGTGGATTACAAAAGTTCAGTTGTTTTATTCAAAACGTTTATCAATAGGTTTTACATAAAAGGTGGATCACAAGATTTCAGTTGTTTCATCCGAAACATTTATCAATCGGTTCTACAAAATTGAGCACCCTGGTAACTAAACTTTAACGTTTATATAATTTGTACCCTTTGTATAATCATCTTAATAATACACGCAAACCAACGTGTACGCTTCTCAAATAGCATACGTCCGTTAAAAGGCTAGCGCTCTAGCTCGGACGGGGATATCAAGCCCTATGGATCCATATACAACTACTCGCGCCCACCAGTTCTTATAACTGGCAGTTACTAGTTACCAAAGCTAAGGGATTTTCGGTTCAAACTCAGTGTAGAATTTAGTATGTACTTGTATCCATTGCGTTTTAAAATAAATTGCATGTATTCTCAGCCCAAAATATAGATTGCAAAAGCAATTAAAAAGGGAGCAAATGAAACTCACGCATATAAATCTAGTATTTTCAGTATTTATAAACAGTCACATGTATTCTCAGCCCAAAAATATATTGAGTAAAAGGGATTATATGAAACTCACACATATAAATATTGTATATCGGTTAATAAAGCATTTGCATGTATTCTCAGCCCAAAAATATATTGAGTAAAAGGGATCATATGAAACTCACACATATAAATATTGTATATCGGTTAATAAAGCATTTGCATGTATTCTCAGCCCAAAAATATATTGAGTAAAAGGGATCATATGAAACTCACTCAAATCAGTTTTAGTTTTTGTATTCATTTTATAAAACAGCGCATGTATTCTCAGCCCGAAAATATGTATAAAAAGGGATCAATGAACTCACTGTTTAATATTGATATACAATATTGCAGGAAAGTACGTAGACGCATTGGAGATGATAAACACGAGGTTTGATTCACAAAAATACCCCGAACATTACCCATAACCTCCTTGGTAATAACCCATATTTTCCTTAGCTCTAGCTCGCTTGGAAACCCATTTTGAAAGTGACACGCTCAAGACCTCGTCGTAGTATTTTATGTATAATACTAATAATAACGGTAATAATAATAAGATTAATAATAATATTAATCTTAATAATAATAATAATAATAATAATAATAATAATAATAATAATAATAATAATAATAATAATAATAATAATAATAATAATATAAATAATAATAATAATAATTACAGAGGGAGTAATATGTATTCGGATATGTGTGTGTGTTAAGAGTGCAGGAACCAGCTCGATTTATAGATGTTTTCTGAATTTCCTTCCCATGCGATCGCATGGGAAACTAGTGTAAAGGCCATGCGATCGCATGGCTTCGCTGTCCAGCTCAAAATGATTTTGTCTCGTTGTTTGTCGACATAATATTTAATTATATATATAATTTATATAATTTATATAATTAATTATATATTATATTAAATTCACGTGCATAGTTAACTTGTAATTTTCGTTCCGATAAGTCGTACGTCATTACGCGACTTATGTCCCGGTTCCGGTTTTTCGAATTTCCTTTCGTACATTTAGAAAACTTGCATTTTACGTTTCGTGTCACGTACCTTTGTCAAAATATAATCTTAAATTATCAACAAACTATACCACTCAAAGTATATCTTAATCTTTCGAGTGTTTTGGTCATTTACTTCTATAAATCATCGTCTCACTATTTGTTAAAATACATTTTAAAATAGTGTTTTACTCGTCTCAATTTTTTACTCTAGCAAATAGTGATTTTCGAAAATACTGTAGCATTTTGGGTATTGTAGCAATTTGAAAATACTGTAGCAAATTAGTGTTTTACTTGTTCATCTTAAACGTTTTAGTTAACTTATCTAAATATCAATCGAATCAATAATCGAATGTTACTATAGTTTACTAAATAACTTGAAATCATATATATTCAAATAGATATATAAACCAATAAGTTTAATGTACGGTATCATGCAATTAAAACTTTGTTACGTTTTCAAGTTATAGTATATATATGTATCTATTTACATATAATGGTTCGCGAATCGTTGAGAACAACCGAAGGGTAATTGAATAGTTCAAAATTTTGAGATTCAACTTCATAGATTTTGCTTATCGTGTCGGAAACATTAAAGATTAAGTTTAAATTTTGTCAGAAATTTCCGGGTCATCACAGTACCTACCCGTTAAAGAAATTTCGTCCCGAAATTTGAGTGAGGTCGTCATGGCTAACAATAAAAATGTTTTCATGACGAATATGAGTTGATAAATAGAATTTTATTACCGTTGAATAATATGGATAAAACAATCCAATTACTCGAAGCGTATAAGAGAAGTTATCGTAATAGAGTGAAATGGAGAATAGAGATGCCTCTTATCTCTTGACATAGTAACGATTGATTTCCGGAATTTAAGGAATAGAAAATCTTCATATTCTAAATAAGATTTGATTCTTCGGGAATTAAGGAGATTAAGATCTTCTTTAGTTAAATGTGTAATCTGCCTCGATTGCTATGTCTGATATTTTACTATATAAATTGACCTCTTCCGTCTCATTATTTTCACCATCCCTATTTTCTTCCCCAATTAATACATTTAAAAGATTGTGAAAATGCTCAATCCAGTTCTGGTTCTTGACCTAATATTGACGTTTGCCACAATCATCCTTCTTTTCCAGCTCCCACCAGAAGAATCTGTTTATTTCTATTATGCTCTAGGGATTGTTGTATTTATCATTCTCCCGTGACTTTATATTGCTATACGCATTGATATACACGGTTTGTAAATTTATGTATTTTTATCGGGCTTTTTATTCTCCGTTATATTTCAATGTCCCTACTTCTGTCTTCTATAATCATTGTCATTAATAGTTAATACTCCCTCCTATTTGCTGCGATTTATACTCCAATTTCTATTTCGGAGATTTGTCCCTTCGTTTCTTCTTCTTGCGATTAGGCATCTCTTGTAATGGTCCAGCATTCGTAGGTATGGAGTTTTGGATGAACATAATTAATGTTCCGAGAAGGTGATCGTAATGGCACGATCTTGATTTGTCAAATTACCAGAATATCCAGAAAAGACCGAATCATCAAGAAAATATTTTCTTGATATGTTTAGAGGTTAAATAGAATAAAAGAGTTATGTAACATGGTTCATGATGAGGGTGTGATATGTGAACCTTTATCAAGTTCCATTAGAAACTCAGCATGCCTTACTGTAATATAATCACGTTGATCAAGTGTTATTATATTATACTAACTCATGCTTCAGTTCCCAATATTACTTCAAAACATCCATTTTTTTATTATTTTTTTTTTTTTGAATTTTTCATATTTTAGAAACTAAAATAGTTTCTTTTATGATGTAATACAGATAGCGTGAAGAGATAAATAATTTCGGATGATAATAGTTATGAATATATCTTCAGAAATATCGAAGATATTTATAATGAAAGATATGATAATATCTTAGAATTTCTAATATCAGAGGATGATGAAGAATATTGTCCGTAGGGGTTTAGTATCAGGAGCAAGGTATTCGTTAATGGCTTCAGCAGATACTTAATCATTTAGATTCTTTGAAGGCAGGTTCAGTCTTTGTGATTTATCCACAGCCTCCTTCATACTTTGCTTAATCCGTTTTCCAGTTCCAAACCTTCTATTTTTCTCAGCTTTACCACCATACTATTCTTTATCATCAAACTTTTGACTGTTAACGTTGTCTTCAGTTTTTGCTGCTTCATCAGCATTGTTCCAATTTCAGAGAACTAGTTTCATAGTTTGGGGTGTTTTTCGGAAACTTCACATTCGAAGTATGTAAGTCTAGAAGTTGGATGTTATCTATATATAACTGTTGTCGTAGAAAATGCTGCGAGATTCAAAATACTGATTGCTAATTCCCGGTGGTTTGGTATGGCAATTATTGTTACAAGATGTAGACGAGTACATGATAGGGTTTCAATGATTATAATGATTTTTCAGAGGGTCAAGGATCAATGAAGTTGTTGATAAATTTACTGTAAATGTGGTGGAACATAAAAGGTTCCCCAGTAACAAAAACGTATATGCCAAAGTTATAAGTCTGAAAGGTCGTCGTTGACTAGTTGAATGGGTGATAATACTGGATACTTTTAAAAAGGAATTGCAAGGTTATTTTCAGTAATAATAATGCCGAAGGATTTATCACAGATACGTGTTAAAGTTTTACTTAGGTTTCGAGAGCTTTCCAGATGTATGATTATAAGTACAAATCTTTCTTTTCGTAGATATCGTGTAGTTGGTTTGTCTTCTCGTTTGTTCATTAGTTGAAGTGTTTTCAAGAATTTTGATGGGTTTGAACGCAAAATGTAATCATATGATGTTCTAGTACAGTTCTGAATTCAAAGCATGGTTTTCGAAGCATGGTTTTGAAAGATGTAGGAATCTAAGAGTGATGTTTTCCGTTTAATCTTGACTTGGATTCTGTTCTATCGAAATCAGAATATGAAATTGAATGAAAATGGTTATTCTGTGATTAACAGATACGTATATCTGTAGGTTTGAGCAGTATAGTTAATGATTGCTGAATCAGAATTGAAGAATGTATAGTGTAACATATTAATGTGGAATTTATATATTTCTAGGGTGTTACCTACCCGTTAAAATATTCTCAGCATTAACAGTTTGTACAAAAGGATTTTCAATTACAATCTTTATGAAAATATATGTATGTATATTTCCTTCAGATGTAATATAGATTTAATGAGTTATTAAACTCATTTGGTTTTCGGTTGGGACTAGAAACGAATAGTCTCTTCTATATTAAAGATTACATAATCGTCGCAGGATATTTCTCCAATGAAGTTATGAATCAATACTTCATCGTTTATGGTTATTAGTATTCTTCGGTGCCTACGGTGCGTATGAGGTTGATACTCGTGGGACAGATTGTGAGGTTAAGGTTTACGGTGCGGATGTTGTTGTTGGTGGTACTGGTACTGTTGTTGGTTGTGCTGCTGGTTCTGGTGGTGCTACCGGTGCTGCCTGTGATGCCTGCAAATTGTGCATCATATTCTCCAAAGTCACAACTCGAGCGCGAAGCTCGTTAACTTCTTCTATTATTCCGGGATGATTGGCGGTTGGTACGAGAGGATGAATAAAGTTTAAAATTCTAGTTATCATATAATCGTTGCGAAATATCCTGGAAATGAGGGTAAAGATAGTGTTTCGAACGGGTTCGCCGGTAAGTGCCTCAGGTTCCTCACCAAGAGGTGAATTCGGTTGGTGGAAAGGATCGCCTTCCTCTTGTCTCCATTGATTAAGTTGATTACGAACCCATCCCCAATTCATCCAGAATTGGTGATGACTGATTGGTTGATTCATTCCGGTTACACTGCTTTCGGAACTCAGGTGGAAATTCATATCGGAATCCGAAAAACTCGAATTACTTGCAGAATTCATCTTACACGGTTAGATAAATAATTTTCGATGTGAAATGATTTTTGGATATCGGATGATATTCTAATTACATAGAATACCTTTATATAGTACAAAGGATCCGCAAATTACGGAGAAACTTTCGGAAACTGTCAAGTAAAGGTAACAGTAACAGATACGCTAAGATATTCATTTTGTCTATACACTAGTCATGCAATCCATGCAATAAGGTGTGTCTAGACTACAAATGATAAGCAGGTAATTTTCCACACAAGGAATGATAAGCAGGTAATTTCTAACAAAAAATTATAAGCAACAACTTTTATCATGCAGACATGGTCGAAGTCCAGACTCACTAATGTATCCTAACAATAACCGGTTAGACACACTAATGCAAATTCTGGTTCGCTAAGACCAACGCTCTGATACCAACTGTGACGATCGCTCCAAATCCATATGGACGAACACGTCATTCATCGATTTCATCGCGAGGTTTTGACCTCTATGTGATACGTTTTGTAACATTGCATTCGTTTGAAAAGGTATTTCATAAATGAATATATAAATTCCAGGTTTTTAACATCTGATGATTCCTACGCATAGATAATCACCATTTAAATGGTTTACAATAATACATCTGTTGACAATACAGTCAAAATAAGGTACATGGTGAATGCAAGTTTCTTGTATATAGCATGTATGACTCCAAGCACATATCTTGTATCACGTATAAGCAAACAGCGGAAGACTTCTAGAATCCTGAGAATAAACATGCTTCAAGTGTCAACACAAAGGTTGGTGAGTTCATAGTTTTAATATTACACATAATCCGTATATCAATGTGGATTACAAAAGTTCAGTTGTTTTATTCAAAACGTTTATCAATAGGTTTTACATAAAAGGTGGATCACAAGATTTCAGTTGTTTCATCCAAAACGTTTATCAATCGGTTCTACAAAATTGAGCACCCTGGTAACTAAACTTTAACGTTTATATAATTTGTACCCTTTGTATAATCATCTTAATAATACACGCAAACCAACGTGTACGCTTCTCAAATAGCATACGTCCGTTAAAAGGCTAGCGCTCTAGCTCGGACGGGGATATCAAGCCCTATGGATCCATATACAACTACTCGCGCCCACCAGTTCTTATAACTGGCAGTTACTAGTTACCAAAGCTAAGGGATTTTCGGTTCAAACTCAGTGTAGAATTTAGTATGTACTTGTATCCATTGCGTTTTAAAATAAATTGCATGTATTCTCAGCCCAAAATATAGATTGCAAAAGCAATTAAAAAGGGAGCAAATGAAACTCACGCATATAAATCTAGTATTTTCAGTATTTATAAACAGTCGCATGTATTCTCAGCCCAAAAATATATTGAGTAAAAGGGATTATATGAAACTCACACATATAAATATTGTATATCGGTTAATAAAGCATTTGCATGTATTCTCAGCCCAAAAATATATTGAGTAAAAGGGATTATATGAAACTCACACATATAAATATTGTATATCGGTTAATAAAGCATTTGCATGTATTCTCAGCCCAAAAATATATTGAGTAAAAGGGATCATATGAAACTCACTCAAATCAGTTTTAGTTTTTGTATTCATTTTATAAAACAGCGCATGTATTCTCAGCCCGAAAATATGTATAAAAAGGGATCAATGAACTCACTGTTTAATATTGATATACAATATTGCAGGAAAGTACGTAGACGCATCGGAGATGATAAACACGAGGTTTGATTCACAAAAATACCCCGAACATTACCCATAACCTCCTTGGTAATAACCCATATTTTCCTTAGCTCTAGCTCGCTTGGAAACCCATTTTGAAAGTGACACGCTCAAGACCTCGTCGTAGTATTTTATGTATAATACTAATAATAACGGTAATAATAATAAGATTAATAATAATATTAATCTTAATAATAATAATAATAATAATAATAATAATAATAATAATAATAATAATAATAATAATAATAATAATAATAATAATATAAATAATAATAATAATTACAGAGGGAGTAATATGTATTCGGATATGTGTGTGTGTTAAGAGTGCAGGAACCAGCTCGATTTATAGATGTTTTCTGAATTTCCTTCCCATGCGATCGCATGGGAAACTAGTGTAAAGGCCATGCGATCGCATGGCTTCACTGTCCAGCTCAAAATGATTTTGTCTCGTTGTTTGTCGACATAATATTTAATTATATATATAATATATATAATTTATATAATTAATTATATATTATATTAAATTTACGTGCATAGTTGACTTGTAATTTTCGTTCCGATAAGTCGTACGTCATTACGCGACTTATGTCCCGGTTCCGGTTTTTCGAATGTCCTTTCGTACATTTAGAAAACTTGCATTTTACGTTTCGTGTCACGTACCTTTGTCAAAATATAATCTTAAATTATCAACAAACTATACCACTCAAAGTATATCTTAATCTTTCGAGTGTTTTGGTCATTTACTTCTATAAATCATCGTCTCACTATTTGTTAAAATACATTTTAAAATAGTGTTTTACTCGTCTCAATTTTTTACTGTAGCAAATAGTGATTTTCGAAAACACTGTAGCATTTTGGGTATTGTAGTAATTTGAAAATACTGTAGCAAATTAGTGTTTTACTTGTTCATCTTAAACGTTTTAGTTAACTTATCTAAATATCAATCGAATCAATAATCGAATGTTACTATAGTTTACTAAATAACTTGAAATCATATATATTCAAATAGATATATAAACCAATAAGTTTAATGTACGGTATCATGCAATTAAAACTTTGTTACATTTTCAGGTTATAGTATATATATGTATCTATTTACATATAATGGTTCGCGAATCGTTGAGAACAACCGAAGGGTAATTGAATAGTTCAAAATTTTGAGATTCAACTTCATAGATTTTGCTTATCGTGTCGGAAACGTTAAAGATTAAGTTTAAATTTTGTCAGAAATTTCCGGGTCATCACACACATCCCTCGGTAAAATCTTATCGCACTTTAAAATGAAATGGTTGTAGATATACTGACTGCGCATCTTGAAATTACACAATAAAAACAAAAAGAAATTAAAAAGGTAGAATGGAGGGAGAAGACTAGTTCTTTAGGGTCTGCTAGGGAAAGACCAATCTAACCCCACTCTTAAAGATAAGAATAAAAATCGAGAATGGAGTTTAAAACCTTAGAGTTACCCTGAATTTATTTGTCCTTAGGGTAGAAGGTGGTTTCGTCTCTTTCCGTAGTATTGATTTCTTCAAAGTATAACTTGAGTCTGTGTCCGTTCACTTTGAAAGTTCCACCGTCTTTACCATACAACTCTGCATATCCAGATGGAAAAACCTGTTTTATTATATATGGCCCATTCCATCGGGATCTAAGTTTACCAGGTGAAAACTTGAAACGTGATTGGAATACCAATACTTTATCCCCTTGTTCAAATTCTTTCTTTTTTAATCGTGCTTCGTGCCATACTTTAGTTTTTTCTTTATATGTTTTAGAATTTTCGTAGGCTTGTAATCTTAATTCATCTAGTTCGTTAAGTTGTGATAACCTATTTTCTCCGGCTTATACAAGGTCAGTATTACATTCTCTCATAGCCCAGTACGCCTTGTGTTCAACTTCAACAGGTAGATGACACGCTTTACCGTATAAAAGTCTAAATGGTGTGGTACCTATTGGTGTTTTATACGCAGTCCTAAAAGCCCACAACGCGTCATCTAACTTGCGTTGCCAGATTTTAGGGTTGTTATTAACCGTCTTCTCAAGTATGCGTTTTAAGGCACGATTCGTGTTCTCCACTTGACCACTTGTTTGCGGGTGGTACGAAGTAGAGAAACGATGAGTTACGCCATACTTCTTCAACAACTTTTCAAGAAGGTTGTTGGTAAAATGTGTTCCTCGGTCAGATATGAGTGCTTTTGGGATTCCAAAGCGTGAGAAGAGATTTTTCAAGAAGTTTACCACCACCCTAGCATCATTTGTAGGCAAAGCTTTTGCTTCAGCCCACTTGGATACATAGTCAACGGCTACTAGTATGTACTTGCACTTATGTGAACTTAGAAAGGGTCCCATGAAATCGATTCCCCAAATGTCAAAGATTTCACAAACTTGGATGCCGGTTTGAGGCATCTCATCCTTTTTCGTGATGTTACCTGTTCGTTGGCATGCGTTACAAGTCCGAACGAAATCATGGGCATCTTTAAAGATCGTGGGCCAATAAAAGCCCGATTCAAGGATTTTTCTTGCAGTGTGGTTTGGTCCGAAATGACCGCCGGTTGGCCCTTGATGGCAATGCTCAAGAATTTGTTGAGCTTCTTGTCCGTACACACAACGGCGAATTATTTGATCCGCACCAACACGAAATAGGTCTGGGTATTCCCAGAAATAAGATTTTAAATCCGCAAAGAATTTCTTCTTTTGCTGATAAGTAAGTCCTTTTTGTAGAATGCCTGAAGCAAGATAGTTTGCAAAATGGGCAAACCATGGGATTTCAGATTCTTTTTCAACCCTCATTAGAGATTCGTCAGGAAATGTATCTTTGATGATTGTGTCATCAAGTTTATCTAATTCGGGGTTTTCAAGTCGGGATAAATGATCGGCAGCTAGATTCTCAGCTCCTTTCTTGTCACGTATCTCAATGTCAAATTCTTGAAGTAAAAGAACCCAACGTATGAGACGATGTTTTGCATCTAGTTTCGAGAATAAATACCTAAGTGCCGAATGGTCCGTGTAAACAATGGTCTTGGACAACACCAAATATGACCGAAATTTATCAAATGCATAAACAACCGCTAGGAGTTCTTTTTCCGTGGTGGTATAATTAATTTGGGCTCCCGTTAGAGTTTTACTTGCATAATAAATCGGAAGAAAATGATTATCGGGACATTGTCCTAAAACAGCACCTAAAGCATAGTCGCTTGCGTCACACATTAGCTCAAATGGCATACTCCAATCTGGAGATACCATAATGGGAGCTTGTGTGAGTTTTTACTTTAGAATCGAGAATGCATTCTCGCAATTAGAATCGAAGTCAAATGGAGCATCCTTTTCAAGAAGTTTGGTCAATGGGTGGGCGATTTTAAAAAAATCTTTGATAAATCGCCTATAGAATCCTGCGTGACCAAGAAAGCTTCTAATTGCTTTAACATTTGATGGTTTAGGTAGCTTAGAGATAACTTCAATTTTAGCTTTATCTACCTCTATTCCCGCACGAGATATTTTGTGACCAAGTACAATGCCCTCTTTCACCATGAAGTGGCATTTTTCCCAATTTAGGACCAAGTTTACTTTCTCACATCGGATAAGCATACGTTCAAGGTTGAAAAGACACGATTCAAAGGAGTCTCCAAACACGGAAAAGTCATCCATGAAGACTTCCATACAATCCTCTACCATATCATCAAAGATTGCCATCATGCACCTTTGAAAGGTTCCGGGTGCATTGCATAAACCAAACGGCATGCGGCGATAGGCAAAGGTACCGAAAGGACAAGTGAATGTGGTCTTTTCTTGGTTGTTGGGATCAATTGGAATTTGGAAGTAACCGGAGAAACCGTCTAGAAAGCAATAATATTCTTTTCCCGCTAATCGTTCAAGCATTTGATCAATAAAAGGTAACGGGAAATGATCCTTTCTAGTGGCATCATTTAGACGTCTGTAATCAATACAGACTCTCCAGCCGGTAACTGTTCTAGTTGGGACGAGTTCGTCCTTTTCATTTAATATAACGGTTGTACCCCCCTTTTTGGGTACTACTTGTACTGGACTAACCCATGGACTATCGGAGATGGGGTAGATTAACCCGGCGTCAAGAAGCTTGACGACCTCCTTTTTAACAACCTCTTTCATGTTGGGATTTAGCCTGCGTTGTCTTTGTACTACGGGTTTGTAGTCATTCTCAAAGAGAATTTTATGTGTACAATAAGACGGGTTTATTCCCGGAATGTCGGTTGTTTTCCAGGCTATAGCCTTTTTATGGGTTTTTAATACAGAAATTAGCTTATCCTTCTCATTATCTGAAAGATGTGAAGCAATAATTACTGGTAATTTAGATGTACCTTCGAGATAAGCATACTCCAAGTGTTTGGGTAGCTCTTTAAGCTCTAGTACGGGTGGTTCTTCTAAGGAATTTTTTATACGGAATCTATCTTCATTTTTGATTTCCTCAAACGATTCCTCTTCCATGGGAATTTCTTCTATTATGGTCTCGTCATCCGTGACCACCTTCATCAACTCATCAAAATCTTTAACAATATTGAAGTATTCATTCTCACTTACCGGGGCTAACCCCGGGATATCAATTTCAAGTAGCTCCTTCAATTCATTCTCGACACAAAGATCTATAACATCAATTTGAAAACAAGAGTCATCGGTAGAAGTGGGTCTTTTCATGGCTTTGTCAATGTGACAAATTATTCTCTCGTTTCCCACACCTAGACTCAATTGTTCTTTTTGGACATTAATGATAGCATCTGCAGTGTTTAGGAAAGGACGTCCTAAAATGATAGGAACTTTTGTGTCCTCTTGCATTTCTAGAATAACAAAGTCGACGGGAAAGATAAGTGAGCCAACTTTTACAAGTATATCCTCAGCTATACCTATTGGAGTATCAAATGATTGGTTTGCTAATCGAATACCCATTCGGGTTGGTTTTAAGTCTCCTAAGTCAAGTTTTAAATATAACGAGTAAGGCATTAGGTTAACACTTGCACCTAGGTCGGCTAGTGCATCGTACACCACCGAATCACCCATCATACATGGTATGATAAAACTACCAGGGTCTCCTAATTTTGGAGGTACATTTTGTTTCTTTAAGATGGCCGAACATTCCTCATGGAGGAATGTGGCAGAAACGTCGTGGTATTTACCCTTCGAGGATATGAGATCCTTTAAAAACTTCCCGTAATTGGGCATATCCCTAAGAACCTCCGCGAGTGGCATGTTATTGCTAATTTGCTTAATCATGTCCGCAAATTTCTCATATCGCCTCGCGAGTTTGTCCTTTTTTAATGCTTTTGGGTATGGAATAGGTTCCTTATGCACCTTTACTGTTGGTTCTTCACTTTTCTTTGGTATGACCTCAGGTGGATCATCTTTCTCTTGTTCTTTGTCAACTTGCTCATTTTCATCAACCGGTATTTTTAAAACAGAAGGAGATAAAGGAACATCCGGGGCCTTTAGAGTCTCCGGTTTAGTAGTTAAACCACTTCTAGTAGTTATAGCATTTACATGCTCGTTCCTTGTTTGGTTGTTGTTGGGATTCACTTGAGTATTTGAGGGGAGAGTACCTGGCGGTCTCTCTGCGAGTAACTGGGATATCCTTCCAACATCTCTTTCTAAATTTTGTATTGTTGCTTGTTGATTTCGGATTTGCTGAGTTTGGAGCTCTGCATTTTGCTCGTGCTTAACCATAAAATCTCTTAAGAGATCTTCTAAACCAGATTTTCTCTCAGGTTGAGGTTGCATAATTGCTAATGGTTGTGGTTGCATAAGTGCTAGTGGTTGTGGTTGATTGTGTTGGAAATTATTTTGATAATTTCGTTGAGGTTGATTTCGGTTATTATAACCTGGTGGCGGATTTCTTTGATTTTGATTTGGGAAATTCCGGTTATTTTGGTAACCTGGATTTCCACCTTGATAGTTATTATTATTTTGATAGTTATTATTATTTGATCCTGAAGGTCCTCCTACTTGATAGCTGTTTATAGGAGGATATTTTCGGTTGTTTGCTTCTATAGCTGGAAAATCACTGAAGTTCATTTCACCTTTTCGTAAGTAACCTAAGAAATTTGCTTGCTCTTCCATTGTACTTTGATCACAATCTCTAGTAAGATGGGGACCTTGGCATAGTTCACATCCTACTCTGATAGCATGCATTTCCTTGGTTACTTTCTCGATTTGCCGTGCTTGATTTGCTATTTGAACTTTTAAAGAAGCAATTTCATCATTGCTTTCAATACTAGCAACATTTGATGATCTAGAGAATTCTATTTCTTGATGCCAATTATGGGAATGGGAAGCTAAATCAGCAATGATTGTGTGAGCGTCTTCAGGTGTTTTCTTCATGATCGAACCTCCGGCTGCAACATCTATATCTTTTCTAGTTGCCACATTGACTCCTTTATAGAATATCTGGACCTTTTGGAATGTATTCAACCCGTGTTGAGGACATATTCGAAGCATTTTATTGAATCGGGTCCAAGCTTCATAAAGAGTTTCATTAGGCTTTTGTTTAAAGTGATTTATGTCACTTTGTAATTTTGCTGCTTTTGAAGCAGGAAAGAATTCTGACAAAAATTTATCCATCATGTCATTCCAGTTTTCAATATAACCTTCTGGTAATGAGTCTAGCCAATCTCTTGCATCATCTTTTAAGGACCATGGAAAGATTTTTAAACATGCAACTTCATCGGTGACATCTTTGATTTTGAAAAGCTTGCAAATGCTTACAAACTTACGAAGATGCTCGTTAGCATCCTCATTTGGGGCTCCACCGAATTGACATGTATTAGTTACCATGTGTAAAAATTGACCTTTTATTTCAAAGCCATCACTCATCGTGGGTTGGATGATTGCGTGGCCTTGACCTTTTCTTGTGGCCTTCATTAATGCTTCCATCGTTTGATTTGTATCAGCCATTTCTTCTTCTTCTTTAATAATCGGCTCTATGATTGGTTGAATTTTTGGTTCAGAGTCGGATTCTAAGAAAAGTGACTCTAAATTTTTAGCAAGAGATTCTACTTCTTGAGCTCTTAAGCGTTCGTGGAATTTTCTTTCGGGTTCAGGATGTGAAGGAGTTAATTCAGCGTTGGAGGAACGTAAGTTCATACATTAATTTCTATTATGAGATCACTTCACTAAAGGTTTATCTAGGGTTACCTATTTGTTTCTCTTTTTTAGTGTTTTTCGGTGTTTTAAAATTACTAGTACTTCCTATTTCTTTTTGTTGTTTTTGTCCTTTATTAATTCTTTGAGGTTCCGGATTAAGTTTAACGAGTTTAGGATTGAACGGATCATACAATTTGGGAAATTGTACAAAGAACTAAAGGATTTATTCATAAACTTTGAACTTTCTTGGAAATGAATTTCCTCGAGAGGATCGAATAACATAAAAACAATGATAAAAACCCTTAAACAAACAGATTTTCCTTCTGATTTTGCCCACGTTTCGAATAGCCAAAAGATGCAGCAGAGGGGCAGGATCCTTCTATTGACCAATAAAATTGGTGATCCAACAACCCGGTCCACGTACAAATCCAACTACTACTACGAATCAGAAAAATTATCTATTTATTTAACTGCCAACTCCCCGGCAGCGGCGCCAAAAAGTTGATGTGCTGGATCGTAACCTTTATTTATGAACGGATTTGAGTTGTTTTGTTACACGAATTGATTTATTGTATATGTGGTATTTTATTGAATTCAGGTTGATTTCACACATATATAGGCAACTAGTCCTATTCATGTAGTTTAGTTTGTTGGTAAATCCGATTCGTTCCACAGGGAGATGGAGTGTTTAATGGTTTTTAATAGTCTTTGATGTCAAACTTAATTAAAGGGGGTTTTGGATTAGGAATTTATAATATAACAGTAACAGAAAATAACTTAATTAATTTACTAAATAAAATTACAAGATTACAATAATTAACTTATAAAGGAACTAAATGAGATTATACTAATTAGGATGCATTAATTTTATTACTAAATGGTAATTAGTAAAATAGTAATTTTTAATAAAACTATATGTTTAGAATTTTGTTTTGAGCAATTATAATATAAATTTATTTAAATTAACTAAAAGACATTTTTAATGAGATTAATACAAATTAAAAGGAATTAAATTAATTAACTAATTATAAACTAGTTACAAATTATAAACTTATAATAATTAATACTAATTTTTAGGATTAAAACATGTATTAAGGTATTTTATAATAACTAATACTAATTATATAGTAATAACCTAAATATAAATAATTAAATAACTAAAACCCTAATTTTTAACCTAGCTGGTACTGTAGCCGTGTTTATACAGTACGCGTTTCGCGTATTTATACGCGTATCACGTATATCTTAAACCTTACACGAATTGTGTAGATCTGATCGTACAGTTTGATAAACAGGCGTACGCGTTTCGTGTAGACCATACACGATTCGCGTATGAGTAATACGATGTGACAAAACTAACTGGTACAGATTCGAGTGTTTTTATGTATTCTTTTTATATTTTGTAATAATAATTCGTAAATAATAATAATAATACTTTTACAATAAATATGAATGGGATAAATGGGAGTATTTACTTAAATGTGTCACCCCTAGGTCCATGGATTGTTTTGAGTTTTAAGCCCTATTAAAATGTTTTAGTATTAACTTTATATTTTTCTTTCGAGTAAATATAAGGTTACGACTAACTAAATAAAATCTAATTTTCATCGGATTCTTTTTTAGATAGCTACTATTCCCTAAGTATTTAAATTGAGACCTAGCCTAGTTTTGACTTTCGCCAATACCCAAATCGTAACGGTTTCCCTTTTTACAATTTCACTATCATATAATTATTGATATTACCCAAACCACCGAAGTTTATTTCAAAATTGGTGTTAATAATTTATCCATAATTTCGTCTAGATCATTTTAATGTTGAAGCTTAATTTATATAAATAAAAACAACTTTCGTTATTTAAATTTAATAAATTAAGTGGCAAGGGTTAAATACCTAATTACACAATAATGGTTCTTTTAACTAGGCTCAATATTAAAAATACCTAAGTTACATTTTAACTTTTACAATTGATAACAATCCATTTCACTAGGGGCTCTACATCTAAGCAAACACTATGGAAAATTAGCTATTCATTACACTAGGGTAAACATAAAAATATAGATATGTAAACATAATAACAACGATAATTTTAACAGAGTAAACTTACTAAAAATTCTTCACTTTCATTAACTTCAAACGGTAGAAAATTACAATAATAACACCCTTTTCACGCGTACAATAACACCCTTAATATTTGAACTATACTAAATATTGAACCTTGAAACTAATTTTACAGAATGATATTAACTTGTGTATAGTAATTGTTGTATGAAAAATGTTGTTGTCTGCACCCCTTGTACACTGACTGCTACTCCGTATTTAACATGTATCTTTGAAGCAGTAGGTAAAGTTTTAATTGGTTCCTTGCTGTAACACATTGAGAAAAGAATTGTTTTAAAACTCCAAAAGCAGCCGCCCTTATCTGATGAATGATTAAATTCGGCCTAACATTACGCGTTTCGTGTAGAGGTCACACGATTCGCGTAAGGCTAAATTACTACGCGTTTCGTGTGACTCTACACGATTCGCGTAAGAGATAATGGCAGTTTTCTTTATTTTTCTTTTTCGTTTGTTCTATGTTGATCCCGTGTTGACGTTAAATTGACTTGGCACTTTCCATTTGAACTCTTTTCTTCAATTATCTTGTACTTTCATTCGGATAAACGTTTCTTGATATAAATTTGGTTAAAACTATCGTTTTATCATCATTTCTTCAAACTTCAAGCTCTTGTCCACTTTTGTCGTTTTTCTCGTGAAATGCTCATTGAATGTCTTTGTAGATGGTGAAAACCTATGAAATATAAGTGATATTGCGTCGAATAATATGTATGTTTAGAGCAATATCAGTAATTTATGTACTTTAAACTATTTTCTTGGATTGCAAATAAAACAGAGTTTTGAGGGTATTTTCATTAACCAGAGTAACTATATTTCTGATATGTTAACTAAATATGGTTTTAAAGATTGTTCCTCTTTAAAAACTCCAATGAGTGTTTCTGAAAAGCTTAATAAAGATGAGTCTGGGAAACTCACTTGTCAATCAACCTATAGAGGTATGATTGGATCTTTGCTATACTTAACTGCAAGTAGACCTGATATAATGTTTGCTACATGTCTTTGTGCACGTTACCAATCTGATCCTAGGGAGTCTCATTATAAAACTGTGAAAAGAATTTTTAGGTACTTAAAAGGTACCCCTAACCTGGGTCTTTGGTATTCTAAAGACTCAGGGTTTGATCTAATTGGTTACACAGATGCAGACTATGCAGGGTGCAAGTTAGACAGGAAAAGCACCTCTGGTGGATGTCAATTGCTAGGTGGAAAGTTGGTTAGCTGGTCTAGTAAAAAGCAGAATTCTGTTGCTACTTCTACAGCAGAAGCTGAGTATGTTGCTGCTGAAAGTTGTTGTGCTCAGTTACTTTGGATGCAACATCAACTTTTGGATTTTGGGTTAACGTTGACCAACACTCCAATCATGTGTGACAATGAGAGTGCAATTGCTATTACTGAGAATCCAGTGTTTCACTTAAGAACCAAACATATTGAAATCAGGCACCACTTTATAAGGGATTGTGTTGAAAAGGGCAAAGTCTTCTTAAAACATATTGGTACTAAGGATCAATTGGCAGATATTTTCACTAATGCACTTACTGAGGAAAGGCACTTTTATCTTCTTGGACAACTTGGAATGTTAAATCCATCTATTGAAATGTTGTCCAGTGATGATATTCCTTGAGTCTGAATTATTTTCTTAGAGTCTGGGTGAAGCAATATTATTCAGAGTCTGGGAAAGTTTACTCGAGTGTATTTTTGTGTATAAAATTGTTTCCTTCTTTAGTCAAAATAAGTTTTTTTTTAAATTTCATTTTTAGGTTAATTTTATTTTTCTTTATTCTATTTCCTAAAATAAAAGGGTCTAGTTTGTTATTAATGAAAGGGGTTAATGGTAACTTTTTGAAAATCTTTGTGTCAGGTGTATTTATTTGATTTTATCTCTCCTATTTTTACTCTTCAAAATTGTGTATCTTGCTAAACCCTCTCAATCGATCATCATCTTCTTGAAAATTCTCTCGATTCAAAATTGTGTATCTAATGGCAAACACGAAGTTCATCCCTCTTGTTCTTGAACCCACCGAAAACATGATTAGGGCTAAAGAAATCAGAGGAGGCAAGGATGTACAGGTTTCGGTTAATAATAGGGTTGCTTGTGATACTGTGAGTAAGGGTTTCGCTAATGAGGGGTATGAGGATCTGATACTGTTTATGAGGAATCATCCTTTGAAGGATGCTTTCTTCAAGTCTACGATCATGTTTCCAGAGATGTTGGCAGAGTTTTGGTACACTTGCATTGGGAACAGAGAAGCTAGGACTATTACTGGTACTTACAGAGATGGTAACAATTCTTTAACACTTACTGAAAATCATTTAAGGGTTGCTTTAAATCTTCCTTTTCAAGATAATTCTGTTCGAACTGTGTCAAAAACTACTGCAAGAACTAGTTTTCCTTTGGTTGGTCAACCTTTAACTGATTCAACTGTTAAAATCAGTATGTTCTCTCCAAGATGGATGTTTTTGTTGTCAAATATCACTAGGAGTCTGAGTTTCAAGTGTGGAAGTTTGACTGAAGTCAATGATTTTGAGGCATATATGTTTCATGCTATGGTCACAGGGAGGAATATAGATTTTGCACGTTTATATTTCAATAAACTCTTGGTGCTCACTGAAAAACCTCAAAGGGATCACAATGTTCTATTTATCAGAGTTTTAAGTCTTATGTTTGAACAAGCTATGACTCCTGTTTTGTATGATGGGCTTAGAGTATTTGGTGTGTATGAGTATACATATATGCCAGAATGTAGTGTCAGAATGTTTCACATGCACATTGTGGATGATCAAGAAGTTGCTCTTACTCCTGCTATGATGCATTGGGTCAATCTTGGCCGTGCTGACCAACCTGCAGATTCTGAGCAATCAGAGTCTGAAGGGGCATCTTCATCAGGTTCTGAGCAATCAGAGTCTGAAAAAGGTCACAACAATGGTCACTCTTTAGAATCTGAGCAATCAGATTCTACCCCCACACATTCTCCATCCCATGATGTTACACAAACAGAGCAGGCTGAGGACATGAATAAGGAAATCCCACCTCAGTCTAACCCATCCTCACCCACTTCTACTGAGCAAATTTCCTACTCCAACCACCTTATGAACTCACCAGTTCATACAGAGAATACCACCATATTTGAAACCTTAGATGATACAACACCTGTGGATTCCCCTATAAAATTCACTAGGCAAGGTGCTTCTAGTACTCCTTCATCACCTCTGCTAGAGGTTGGTGAGAGCAGTGCTTTGATCCAACCTAAACCTGATAGGATAGTGAACTTGGATACCCACATTACAGTCACTGAAGGAACCCACTCAGTTGACTTACATGAAGAAGTCCCAATCCTGGACTCCAATAACCAAATCCAAAACCCAGCTAAAATGACCAAGCCTACTTTTACCCCAGACTTAAGTCTGTCACTACCCACCTAAAATGTTCCATCCTTACACATTCTTTCACAGGCTGCCAATGTCACACTCATGTCACAGGGTGAGATACAAGCCTCAAAACCTTCTATGTCCAAAGATCAGCTTTCTTTACAATAGGAAGGCTGTGAGGACATACCAACCCTACCCATATCCATTGGCACTACTTCTCAGACTGAGGCACAAGTCACCATGGTTGGCCTACATCAGGCTTTGACCAGGTTGACTAAGGAGTTTGATGACAAGCTTTCTGTTGTGCAGTCTAAATTTAATAATCTTAACTTTAATAATAATTTTGTTTCTAAAGATGAGTTGATGGAGGTGAGGAGGTTGGTTGGGGATATGCAGGGGTTGACTGGTTCAAGTGGTTCAGGGTCTGTAACAGAGATTAATCAAAGGTTGACAGAACTGGAGAAAAGAATGGCTGGTGTTGATGAAATAAAAGAATGTTTTACTGGGTTTGCATCTGACATTTCTTCCCTCAAGGCTGAACAGACTAAAATTTAGAAGTTCCTTTCTACTCTTCCTTTGGATGATGTCAAAAAGGGGAGAAAAGAAAAAGATCAGATGATGCAGGTATTGCAGGTATTGAGGGAGAGCAATTCAAGAAGACTCACATTGAGGGGGAGCAATCCAAGAAGACTCAAATTGAGGGGGAGGATATTACTGATAAGGGTGTTGGTGATAAACAGGGTAGTTCTGGTGGTATTTTGGTTGCTGCTACACAAAGAGCAGATGGTGATCTTAGGGCTCAAATGAATAAGAGGTTCAAATTCAGAAGATATGAAGGTGATATTGTGAAAGTTGAGGTTGAAAATTCTGAATTTGAAGGTGTAATTCTCTTGCTAACAATGACTCATATGGCAGATAGAAGATTGAGGGTAAAAATAAATCAAATAGTTCGTTTGAGTTTTTGTGAATGGAGAGGCATAGCTTTTTGTATTAAGGAGTGTGCAGGGGATCAGGTTATTTTGAATGAAGTTTTATAAAAGGTGTTTATGTTGGTTCACCTAGTGTTTGAAGAGGGGTTTATAAGCTCTAAAGATTATGAGATGTTTTGTGGAGCTTTTAATCTGGAGATGAAAGAAAGAAGAGTTAAGGGTAATGTTGAAAGGTATGTTGTTCCTGAGCATATGGAATTTGTGGATAATATGTATGTTGAATATTTTGATGGTTTAATGATTAAGACCACTGGAAATCACAAGATGTTGATTAGGTGTGATCAGTTTGAAGGAGCTGGTATTGATATGTTGATTAGTTTACTGTCCAGATGTGAAACACAGCAAACAACTCCTTTCAGGATGCAGTTGTTAAAACACTTGCATAGCAAGCTGATCATGTTGAAGAAAATTTCTCATATGAAGAGCAAGTGCAAGCTAATTGAAAGGGAGTATGCAAAGATGTTTGTTTAGGAGTACATGTTGTTTTGACATCATCAGATAGGGGGAGATTGTTGGGAAAAATAGAAATAATAATATGATGAGTCAAAAGTATTTTGCAGGTTTTAAAGTCTGGAGATTTAGGGTCTGAAGTTGCAGACTCTGGAATTGTTGAAGTAAACGTATAATGATTTCTTGAAGCCAAAGTCAAAGAATATTCTGGAGATATGCTTGTTATTTAAGAAGATTTGTTTTGAAGATTTGATTTGATCTCCAGAGTTGACTTCCTAATTAATAGTTGATTTGGCTTGTTTTAGTTTATCTTTTCCATTTTTATAGGTATGTAGTTATGGAAACCAAATCTCCAGATTTGATTTTTACCTGTATAAATAGGGGCATATGATTTCATTTGTAACTTGTACTTTGCACGATCTATTATCTAATTCTTATTCTATTCATCGTGTTCTCTCATTTTCTGCACTATAAATCTTATTTATTGTATAAAGTGAGAGTGTGGTGTTCATAGTCCTATTACTGTGAACTAATACTAAAGCTGAGAGAAATTTCCGGTTAACTACAGGAAACATAATGGCATATGCATTTGAATACAACGATGAAAAAGTTGTTGGTGAAAAGCAAGAAACATTTGATCTTGATGGTGATTGTGAAAGTCTAATTTTTTTAATGGGTCAGCGTGGGAATTAACCACAGCCCACTGAAATACGTGGTCGGTGCACTGAAAGTGGGCTACCCTCGAGAGAACAGGACTAGTGGTTGGGTCAGATTTTGGGGCGTGCAAGGCGTACAATCGCACAGGGCCCAAAAAGGGACCCAAAAATATAAACCAACAACATATTTTATTGTACATTTGTTTATAAGCTATTATATATCAATTTTTTGCAGTAATTGAACTTATTTTTATATTTATAAAAAAATTCGTATAAAAAAGGCTTCTTTTTGCTTATTGAACAAGGCCAATAAAATTAATAGAACGACCTGACCAATGGTATAGATCTTGGAAGTCTTCCTGATCTTTTCGAACCTGATCTCACACAACCAATGAAGTCTGAAAGGATAGCACTCATGATCATCTTTCACTACTGAAATTTGTCCCATTCAATTTGGTGTTCTGTTTAAATTAAAGGTGGCAAAATGGGTTTATTGGATGACTTGGGCAACGGGTATGGGTTCTGGTTGAAATGGGTTGTATTTAGAATGGATAAAAGTATAGAGTGGACATGTTAAGCAATGGGTACAAGTTCTGGTTGAAGTCGGTTTTAATATTTTAATCCACAATCTAAGAAATATCTAATACTAGTAACATTTACTAACTCACTTTGTTGGTCAGCACCTTCTCAAATTAACTCCATGGTTTGAAACAAATGATTCTTGTACAAAGATAAATTTGAGTTGGGACAGTAAATTAACTATTTTTTCACCTATTAGTAAACATTTATAAATATGTTTAATACCCGAAAAAGTCAGGAAAATCAAATTATTTTCACAGTTTTAGCATAAAGTCCTAAACAATTCATGATTGTATTGAAAGAACTTGTTGAAAATTACCAAAGGCCAAAAGGTTTCAAAGCAGAAAGTTTGTAAAATATGCTTTCATGTCTGCCATGTTGTGCGATATGCTGATCTGGACAAATATTTGAATGTAAATGCTGACATGGATTATCTGGACTAATAATTGCATGTGTTGGGCCTCCCATAGTAGCCCAATAAGAAATGTGAGTGTTCTATGGGCTTGGCCCCAGCAAGCCTTAGGCATAAGGTATTTTTACCTTATGCCTATATGCTTTCTTGTCGACTATACAGGATTCAATACATATTGGGTCCTGACAGCATGATTAACAAAATGCATCTAGAGTAGGTATTTATTCTACTGTTGATGAATCATCCCCTATGTTGGTGCATTTTACATATAAGTCTCTAGTTCATTCATTGGTTGTTATTGCGTTTGTTGTGTATCTCGACATTTGACTGTAAATAGACATTGGTTTTGGTTGGTTTGATTGACTTGTATCTTTATCAAATTTTTATAGTGTTGGTTGATCAAACTTATACTAGTAATCGTTTAAATCCAAAGTTCATACACATCCGTACGAATTAGTTTCTCATGCGTACGAATCAGTCTACGGATAACTGACACATCTGTACAGATCAATCTCATTTGAACGGATCAGTTAGCAGATGTAAGTAGAGGGTTCCATGTTCCATTTGAAGGTTACTTGTTTTACACAACCCTAGCCACTTACATTCGCTCCCAATCATCTAGAAATTGTTCTTGTCGATTTCTAACTCTAAAACGTTCATTCTTAAGAAATTAAGTTGGTTTTTTGATATAAACTTAATATTGAGGATTTCGCACTCGATATTAAGATACCGATTGATTTATTATGTTGAATCGATCCTACAAAGTGGTATCAATATTGAGATAACGATTGATCTACAACCAAGCTCATGTTGATTCGTATTAGATTTAGAGATCAAGACGTTAAATTTGGTTATTTGTGTTCTTCATGATTTTAGATTCAAATCTTCAATTTAGATGTTTGTTTTTAAGGATTGAAGCTAGGGATATGTTTATGGGAAACCTTAGAGTGTTTTGGTGTGTATTTTTGTTGAAAAACCCAAGCAAAACATCAAAAACGCTATTTTAGGGTTTGCTGGTGCGACTGCTGTAATGAGAAATTGATGCGTGTGGATCAGTTTCTACTACGCGGGGATCTGTCACACATACGTACGGATGTTTCTGATCCTGCGGATCAGTCAAAAAATTGTTACATACAGATAAGAAACTGATACGCACGGATGAGTACAAAAATAAAATTTTTGGAGAAAATGTTCATACAAGTCTAATGGATAACCTACTATGTTCATTAGATTTACATAAGATAGTGATTAGTTGAAGAACACACGGGAGTAGTTGGGAGTCAAGTCATTGTGGGGTAATCACTTCGGTTATTTATGGGCTAGTCATGTTATATTTCATCTTTCGCAAGTTGATGATTCCGCAGGTTAGGGGGAATTCGTTCTGATGATATTGATACACAATCATAAGATTTATAAAGTTAATCTTTAATAAATATCGGTGCCTGTTGATTTGTTTGGAATTGTTGATTGTGGATTGGACTTCTTTACATCTTTTGTCTATACTCGTGTAAGTCATGATGTTGGGATATTTAAGTTTATTATGATAGAGATAACAGTGAGGGAAAAGATTCACAGTTGAGAATTCCGAGCAAGTCAATATGTGTGAAGATTTCATCACAAAGATCTTAGAGTTCAGTCACGGGGAAAAATTTCTTCTATGGTACTAGGGAAACTTGTTCAAGCAAAGCTAAAGGTTCTACATGGTGTGGTTTAGTGATTCGACTTTAGTGAGCGAAAACCCTGATGTTCAAAGTTTAAGATTCAAAGTATTCTGGAAGACTTTTGATGAAGCTTGAGATTCACATGATATAGTACTACTGCAGACATTGAGTGAAGATTGCAAGAGTTGTTTACATCAATTCCCTAGCAACATCCAAGAGGGAATTTGTTGATGCATATTTTGTGTTGCCGTCATTGGGCGAATAGTTTATTAATGTTTATTATATATGCTGTAAACCAAAATGTTTGTAGATGCATGAAACTCATCATTCGTAGGAGCATATGCGGATGAAGACACATCCGTATAGATCAAAGGCTGGTTTGAACATAATGTTCAACCGTATAGATGAGTTTACTCATTCGTACGAACCAAAACACATCCGTACGGATGTAAATCAGCAGCCTATAAATACGAGTCTTTACGTATTGGATAGTCCTACTGTGGAGAGTTGCGGCGATTGAGAGGTGTGACGGGAGATGACGCTCAATTTCCCCTTGCCAATCGATGGTTCTCTGTTTAAATCGTGTAATCGTTCACCGGTTCACGTTTATATATAATAATCTTGGATTAACTTTGATTCATCGCTTCTATCTCTTCAGTCTTTTGATCTTGAGTTTGTATGTGTATCGATCCTTAAACGTTTTCACATCCTCCGAAATAAAATAAAATAAAAAACCCCCGAGGACTTCGAAATAAAAAACCCCAGAGAAAATACGAGCCATTTGGGAGAATAGTTCTTGAGGAAGCTCCAAAAGGAGAGTTCGTGCACCCGGTAACATCATTTTATAGCAACCTATTCAATAAGATCGCCTGATCATCAAATTGGAACAGTTTTTCAAGTTCATATTTTCTTTGTGACCGTAATTTGGATGGACTATTGTTGACATTTTACAACAATGTAGCTTGTGGAATGACCGAATGACTAGATAAGTAAAATTTTCTAAATACGTGCATTATTCTTTTTGTGTTTTTCAAGTGCAACTACTCACGAAACGAAAGACCACTACCAAAAAAGTTATATTAGCTAATTCTTCTTTTGATCCACAATTAAGCAGTAGAAAGCTCTTTTACATTGGGGTTGTGACTCATAATCGACTACCATCATAAGATAGTCTAGTGGTTGGTGTCATGATATTTTTACAAGAAGTCTAACGTTCAAACCTCACTAGGGGCATATCTTCAACTGGCTAGGAAAGGGTTGAAAATGGTTATGGGACAATCCGGTTAAGTCGCATACATATGATTATAATTCGTCGCGCTCCCTAAGTAGTAAGGATAAGGCTTGAAAATGATCACCAGATAATCCGGTTAGACCATATGCATCCGAGTAAATACTCATCCTCCGAGGGAAAACATCATCCTGTTATTCACAATTGCTTAGTAAAAAACAAATATATACTTAAATGGTTAAAAATACTGAGTTTGATATACGTTTGTGTAGAAGTGATAGTGTAATTGTTATCCTCGAGGTAGTATATGATCACATAGCAAGTGTGGGGAGGTACTTTTCAAAAGAAGAAGACAATTAAGGGAATATTTTACAGCAAATAAAACACAAAAGAAAACCAAATAAAGAAGTATTTGATGGTGGTCCATTTTCGCAACAAGAAAGACAGAACAAGTGCCCAAAGCTAAAGACAGAAAGGTCATTTTCCACCAACTAAGCCATTTATTATTAGTGGTGTACAAAATCTCCCCACGCTAACAAACTACATGGTACGTTTTTTAAATTTTTTACTAAAGTATCATTTTTTTTAAAACGCATTAAACTGTTCATTCTTTATGTTAAAAACTTAATTACTTAATGTAAAAACAATGTTGTGAATATTTATGTATTTGTTAAATATGATGTTGTGATTTGTGAATGTCATCCAGGTTAAAAATCGTTCACTCGCAATTTCTCTCCTTATTGTTTAGCTTGTTTTTAAAAGAATGAAGTTATTAAAGTGTTTTGAATTAAGTTCCGGGTTAAAAGTGAATTATAGTAAAAGCAATCTCTTTGGTGTGGGGGTCGATCAAAGTGAAATAGAAGAAATGGCTTGTTTATTTGGTTGTAATGTGGGTTCGTTTCCGTGTATTTATCCCGGGCTACCAATCGGCTCTAAGATGGGGAAAATTGCAAGTTGGAAACCGGTCATTGATAAATTCGAAAAAAGATTGTCGGATTGGAAAGCTTGTGCGTTGTCTTTCGGTGGACGTTTAACTCTCGTGAATTCGGTTCTCAATAGTTTGCCGTTGTATTACTTTTCGCTCTTCTGTGCCCCGTCCTACGTGCTTAAAAAATTAGAGTGTGTAAGACGTAAATTTTTTTGGGGTGGGGCGGGTGACGAGTCGAAAATCTCGTAGGTTAAATGGGATGATGTCATTCGCCCTTGGGCGGATGGCGGACTTAATGTGGGTTCTCTTAATTGCAAAAATCTAGCATTAATCGGCAAGTGGTGGTGGAGGTTTTTTACCGAACCCACTTCCTTGTGTGTTAATGTTATTAAAAGCATTTATGGGGCTTCGGGGTTACTAAATTCGGGTGGGGTTAATTCTTGTGAGATTACTAACACTGTATGGAGCAATATTGTTAAAGCAGGTGTCGAAATCGATCAAATTGGGGTGGACTTCACTTCGTCCTTCTCAAAGGTAATTGGTAATGGCGCCTCTACAAAATTTTGGGATGATATTTGGATCGGCAACAACTCTCTTAAGGTTTTTTTCAAAAGATTAGTGCGGCTTGAAACAAATCAAAATGCAACGGTGGCGGACCGGATAGTTTGGGATGGTCAACGGTGTCACGACGCTACTTTTTCCGTTATCTTTTTCAGTTTATTATTTAACGGCCGTTAACTGTTAGTGTGCCACGTCATTTCTATGACCTATATTATTATTTTTGTAATAATATATATATATTAATTATTATGTGTTATGTGAATATTTGTATTCACATTTTAATTTATACGTTTCTACGTATCGCGGATTTCCATTCGGCGAATCTTTTCGGTTTTAAAACCAACGGACGCGTTTTCGGGATTTTTAAATCCTAAATATTTTAAATATGATATTTTAAGATCATATTATTATATAGTGTATTTATATTTATTTTTCGTCGCGCGTTTGTTATCTTTCCGAATTTTTAATCGCGTAAGTGTGTTTTCGCGTTTCGGGACTCGTTCGGGCTTTCGGGCCATAAGTAACTTAACAATTAAGTGAGATGGGCCAAGTGGGGCCCACCCCACCCCTCATTCGGCCGAAACTCCAAGGGGAGGGAGTAATACTCCCTTGATTTTTATTTTTGGTTCATTATTTCAATTCCAATATTTATCAAAACCTAATCTTCTATTTTTGCTCTCCTCTCCCTCTCCCCTCTCCTTTGGCCGTCGCCTAGCTCACCACCATCATCATCATTCTTCAACAAAAAGCTTGCTTGGATCATCAATTAATTAACACCAACGCGTTCCTCGTTCCGTTCTCTACGCGATAACATCAAACGTTTCTCGATTAGGGTATAAACCCTAACCCTAGAATTTTCAATTTTTCATTTATTTTCTGTATTTTGATGATTATTTAGTAGTATGATGCTTGTGGATTATTGTAATGATGTTTGTATGCATAGATGTACTCATAATTGCATGTTTTCGGTTTATAAAATTCTGGACAGCAGCTATTTCGTGTATTCTGGGTTTGTTACTGATATAAAAGTTAAAATAAACTATCTAGATGAGTTCCTCTCATCAAGACATTAATTATAGACTCCGGATTCATGTCGTTTCGATTCCCGGAGTCCTAGATATGATCAAATTACTATTTTGTTAAAATTGAATTGTGATATTGATATGAACCAGGTTTGGTCCAACTTTGTGAAATTCCTTGGAGTCTTTAGGGTGTTTTAGTGTGTTAGGACTGATGGTGGGACGAACTTTCATGTTCGGGTCACCTAAATCCGAGCCACGGTTCACCTTTATGACTAAAACACGGTTTTGAGTAAATTGAAGGTCCAAGTGGTGTCATGGCTGATTACCACAACTTGTGGAGTGTTCTTGGTGTGTTCTTGAGTACACCATCGTGTCGGGTGATTTGAATAGGCGAAGATGCATATAAGGCTCGCCAGAAATCGACACCCGGGGCTCAAGATACGACCCGAGGAACTTTTGAATTAAAACTTATGATTAATTCTAAAACTTATGATAAAAATAATGAATTTCATTATTAATTAATTACTTATGATAAAAGAAGTAATTATTATTATTTAAGACTTATGATATAAATATTTATTATATCATTTAATTATTATTTATGATTTAATTAACATTTTAATTTAACTTACGATTAATAATACTTTTATTATTATTGAAAAATACTTATGATAAGTATTAAATTTATTTTATGAGAATATTATTATAAGACTTATAATAAAGATTAAATAATTATTTAATTATTATAAGACTTAATTATTATTTAATTACGATTTAATTATTAAATACTTATGATTTAATAATTATAATTAGAAACTTATGATATGGTTAATAATTCATTATTAATTAATAATACTTATGATATGATTTAAAAATTTATTATTAATTAATAATACTTATATTATGATATATATTTAATTAATTAATTAAATACTTATGATATATTAATTATATCACTTCAACTTATATTAACTTTAATAATTCATTTTATTTAATTAAACTTATGTTATGACTTAATTATACACTTTTAACTTTAATAAACATTATAACTTATGTTATTATTATAATTTACACTTTTCAAATTAATGTTGACTATGTTTGACCAAGGTTGACTTTTAAGTTGACTTTCGGTTGACTTTGACTTTTAGTTGACTTTTGTTGACTTTCTAAATAAGGAAACTTTCCTAACTTAAAAATTTTCTAAAAATAGAACTTTCTAAATTTGAAAACTTTCCAAAAATAGAAACTTTCCTAAAATAGAAACTTTCCAAAAATAGAAACTTTCCAAAAATAGAAACTTTCCAAAAATGGAAAGCTGCTAAAAATAGAAACTTTCTATAAATAGAAAGTATGTGTCTGTACGCTGTTCCAGTCAAACCGATGCTTGCCGAGTATTGTTCTATGTCTACTTGCAACATGTACAATAGCTATCATACTAAGACTTGACATAAGTTAGTTATTTATATCGACCTGCTTTATTTATAGGTCGGCGTTGTGATCGTTCCTGTTCACTTTACTCTATTTGTTGTTCGCTTGTTTGTGTGGTTTCTTCAGTTGCTTTTAAGGTGAGTTATAGTCCCGTTTTTACATACTTTTCAAAGTATATTTTTGGGATGTGACTACATGCATTTTTATTTACGTTTAGACACAAGTAACAGTTAAATTTAATTATTCATTGTGAGTTGGACAAAAATATTCCCTAGTCTGGTAACTGTAATCATTGGTTTCTACCGGTGAACGCGAATCCTACGGATAGATCTATCGGGCTTGACAACCCCATTTCGAGCTAGTCGCGCTAGCAATTTATAATCGGAATGTTTAGTACTTCGTAATTTGTTGTAGATACACTGTCCAAGTGTATATTTTTATTGTGTTTGGCAAGGGTAAATAAAGGGTTAAGTGGTTACCAGGTGGCTCATTGATAATGGAATAATGTTTAATGTTTTTTAACATTTTTAAATCTTGTAGTCTAAAGTTTACTTATTATTTAAACCTATAATTCACTCAACCTTTGTGTTGACAGTTTACTTGCATGTTTTCAAAGGTACTTGAGTTTTGTGATGCTTCCGCTGTGTTTAGAAGAGTCTGCATGCATTTGGGCAGATTTTATGAAACAATTTATGAAACTTAAGCTTGCATTCTATTTTTGGATAATTTAAACTTGTGGGTTTGTTGGCAAGGTTTTGTGTCAACTTTTGGTTTATAACTATGGTTGATTGTTTTGAAACTACATATTTTGGTTTGTTTCCTTTTTGGGAAACATTTGAAATAAAAGAATGCAACTTTGTTTATATAATTCATTTAAGTCCGATCAAGCTGTGGGACCAACCGACGGATCCGTTAAGTGTTTTGACGGGGTCGTCACATGTGGTATCAGAGCGTTGGTTGTAGGGAACTAGGCGGTCTTAATGTGGTCAACCCGTGGTTATTAGGGTGCATTAGAGTCTAATCTACATCCCGACCTTTTTGCTATAGCATTATTATGCATTTCATTTCGTATAAGTTATATTATTAGCTTTCATATCTTTTTGGTATGTGGTTTGCGGTTTTGCTGTTTGCAGATGTCGACTTCGAGCGATAACTCTGTTGCTGCTCCTGCTCCACCGTCTCCTGCTAGACGTCGTGCTAATCAACTAGAGATCGATGATCCTGTTCATTACTATTTTTCTACCATTACTCATATGAACCGGGCTTATAATGAAGTGACACGTATTAACGCCCTTAGTGATTGTTTGCGCACTTTGCGACATAATGAAGTTATGGACGAGATCCGTGCCGACATGGGTAACTTTATCACTTTCAAGCATAGGGTTGAGGATGCGAACCGTAAGCGTGATCGAGAAGTTAATACTAAGTTCGAGGCTCTCGAGAGCACTGTCCGTGGGTTGAAGGAAGAGTTGGATGTTGTGAAAGGGAAGTTGCGTAAGTATGAGGATCCTGCTGAGACTCATGCTGGACCAGCTTATCACACCCGCTCTAAGCAAATGTGATGTGATTATTCATATTGATTATCTATTTCATCAGACAAAATGTCCTTTTTATACATACATTTTGGGTTATGTACGGCGTTTTGCCGAGGATTTTATTAAGATTTTGTTATGGGATATTTTTCATTATGTATGGATGGTTATTTTTATGACATCTATTATCATTATCATGTTTTATTTCTGATGTTGTGGCTCTTGGCATGTTATATTATGCGTAATATATGTTCATGCATGTTAGGTGCTATGTATGTTGTATGATGTTATCATAAAATATGTATGCATGTGATGGTTATTTCTATAACAATCATAACTGTCATGTTATTACTCATAGTGTTTGTTAACTATTATTTTTGATGGTTAATCTTTTCGTGTTTTGATCTATTCCTTTATGACACTAGTATTATTCTTGGTACTAACGGATGTGTTATTCTATTTTAAAGATCATGCCTCCAAGAGAGTCCACTGAAGCGCGTATGCAACGCCTGATCAATGAAGGAATTGCTGCTGCTATGGCAGCAAATGCTAATGTTAACGCCAGTGTGAACAACAACCAGGTGGGATGCTCCCACAAGACTTTTATGGCTGGTCGACCCCAAGAATTCAGTGGTACGGAAGGACCAATAGGGCTTACTCGTTGGTTCGAGAAGATCGAATCTATTTTCAGGGCCAGTCGGGTCCGTGAAGAGGACAAAGTTAATTTCGCTAGTTGCACTCTCAAGGATAGTGCCTTGACATGGTGGAACAATCTGGTTAGTAGTTTGGGAAGCGATGTAGCTTATGGTTTGGCCTGGAATGATTTTAAGGAAAGATTGATCACCCGCTATAGACCTCGGGGTGAGCTTAAGAAGCTAGAGGTTGAGCTCAAGAATTTGAAAATGCATGGCACCGAGTTAGATGCCTATGAACAAAGGTTTTTCGAGTTAACTTTGCTGTGTCCTAGGGTTTATGCGGATGAGGACCGCAAAATTGAGGCTTACATTGATGGTTTGTCCGAGAAGATTGAACACGGGGTTGAGTCTAGTGAACCCCAGACTATTGAGATGGCTATGTCTATGGCCCACAAACTTAATGACAAGGTGTTGAGAAGAAGCAAGACTACAGTTGCTGAAACTAGTGAGGAGGTTGTCAAGAAGGCTGATAATGGGAAACGAAAGTGGGATAACAACCGCAATCAAAACCAAAATCAGCAGAAGAAACAGGATACCTCAGGTGCTAACAATAGAAATCAGCGTGTGTGTCCTCGTTGCTATAAAGCTCATGATGGTTACTGCACAGTTACTTGTAAGAGGTGCTCCAAGGAAGGGCACATTGCTAAAGATTGTACAGCGCTTTTGCCGGGTTCTGCTACTCCCGCGGCTGGTGGTAATAATAATAATGTTGGTAATAGAGGTGGTAACGATAGTGGTAATGGGAAATCGAATAATGGAGGTAATCAAAGGGTTTGTTATGAGTGTGGGAAGCCGGGGCATTTCCGAGATGCTTGTCCCAACAAGAAGACTGCTGAAACTGCACATCGAGCGTTCAACATTAATGCTAAGGATGCGGAGGAAGATCCTAAGCTTGTTACTGGTACGTTCTCAGTCAACGATTTATCAGTTTATGTACTATTTGATTCAGGGGCTGATTTAAGTTTTGTGTCGAGTAAATTAAGTCCGAGAATCAAAACGCCGTTAACTCCCTTAGACAATACTTATGTTGTTGAAGTAGCTAATGGTAAAGAACTTACTGCTAAGATTGTACATCGTGAATGTAACATTAATCTGGGTTGTAGGGATTTTGAGATAGACTTGATACCGATTGAACTTGGTAGTTTTGATATTGTTATTGGTATGGATTGGTTATCTGCGAACCGTGCTGAGATCGTGTGTTATGATAAGGCTATTCGTATTACCGATGTGATTGGAGAGCCACTGATGGTCTTTGGAGATAAGAAATGCACACAGTTAAATCTTATTAGCTGTATGAAAGTTCGTAAACATCTCTATAAAGGCTGTCATGCTATTTTTGCTCATGTTGTTGATCCTAGTAAGGAAGTGAAGAACGTTGATGACGTTCACATTGTTAGGGATTTTCCCGAGGTGTTTCCCGATGACTTACCTGGCCTTCCGCCGCAACGCGCGGTAGAATTTCAAATTGATCTTGTTCCCGGCGCTGCTCCTGTAGCACGTGCTCCTTATCGTCTTGCGCCTTCCGAACTTCAAGAATTGTCGAGTCAACTCCGTGAGTTGTTAGACAAAGGTTTTATTCGTCCTAGTTCGTCCCTTTGGGGAGCTCCCGTTCTGTTTGTTAAGAAGAAGGATGGTTCTTTCCGTTTATGCATTAATTATCGTGAACTGAATAAGCTCACTGTTAAAAATCGTTATCCTCTACCGAGAATTGATGATCTGTTCGATCAGCTTCAGGGTTCTTCTGTTTATTCAAAAATTGATCTTCGTTCTGGCTATCATCAGTTGCGTGTTAAAGAATCTGATGTTTCAAAAACTGCTTTTCGCACCCGTTACGGTCACTTTGAATTTCTTGTTATGCCGTTCGGATTGACAAATGCACCTGCTGTGTTCATGGACCTCATGAACCGTGTGTATAGACCCTATCTAGATAAGTTCGTTATTGTTTTCATCGACGACATCCTTATCTATTCTAAGAGTGATGAAGAGCACGAAGAACACTTGAGGTTAGTGCTTGATTTGTTAAAGAAAAAGAGTTGTACGCTAAGTTCTCTAAGTGTGCTTTTTGGTTAAGAGAAGTTCAGTTCCTTGGTCATATTGTTAGTAAACAGGGAATACAAGTTGATCCTGCTAAAATTGAGGCGATTGAAAAGTGGGAAACCCCGAAAACTCCTACTCAGATTCGTCAGTTCTTAGGGTTGGCAGGTTACTATCGAATGTTCATTCAGGATTTCTCTCGTATTGCGAAATCTCTGACTGCTTTAATGCATAAGGGGAAGAAGTATGAGTGGAAGGATGAACAAGAGAATGCTTTTCAGATTTTGAAGAAGAAGTTGACTACCGCTCCGATTTTGTCACTACCGGAGGGTAATGACGATTTTGTTGTTTATTGTAATGCATCGCGACAAGGCTATGGTTGCATTTTGATGCAACGAAATAAGGTTATTGCGTATGCGTCACGACAGTTGAAGATTCACGAACAGAACTATACAACTCATGATTTAGAGTTGGGGGCTGTTGTTTTTGCGCTTAAAATTTGGAGACACTATCTTTATGGTGTTAAGAGTACTGTGTACACCGATCACAAGAGTCTTCAACATATCCTCGATCAGAAACAGTTGAACATGAGACAATGAAGATGGATTGAGACGTTGAATGATTATAATTGTGACCTTTTGTATCACCCGGGTAAGGCTAATGTTGTGGCTGATGCATTGAGTCGTAAAGAAAGGACTGAACCTCGCAGGGTTAGGGCCTTGAATATGACAGTTAGATCAAACCTCGTTAGGCAGATTCTTAAGCCACAACAAGAAGCCTTAAAGGAGGAGAATTTCGTGAAGGAGAATGTAGAAAAGGTAGCTAAGAAGTTTGAAGTACGAGCTGATGGTACTAGGTATTTTGCGGGACGTCTATGGGTTCCGAAATTTGGAGGTCTTCGACAACTTGTTTTGGATGAGGCTCATAAGTCTAGATACTCTATTCATCCTGGTTCAGGAAAGATGTATCAGGATCTTAAGGAGCTGTATTGGTGGCATAATTTGAAAGGTGATGTAGCTAAGTATGTGACTAAGTGTTTGACATGTGCTAAGGTCAAAGCTGAACATCAAAAACCGTCTGGACTTTTGGGTGCAACCAGAAATTCCCGAGTGGAAGTGGGAAGGTATCACTATGGATTTTATTACTAAGTTACCAAGAGTTTTGGGTGGCTATGATGCGATTTGGGTGATTGTAGATCGACTCACTAAGTCGGCTCACTTTTTGCCGATTAGGGAAACGGATTCGATGGAGAAACTCACCCGTTTGTATTTGAAAGAGATTGTTTCTAGGCATGGTGTCCCCGTGTCCATTATTTCCGACCGAGACAGTCGATTTGTGTCGAGGTTTTGGCGATCTTTACAGGAAGCCTTGGGTACTAGGTTGGATATGAGCACCGCTTATCATCCTCAAACGGATGGTCAAAGTGAAAGGACCATTCAGACATTAGAAGATATGTTGCGAGCGTGCGTCATTGATTTTGGAAATGGGTGGGATAAATATTTGCCGCTAGCTGAGTTTTCTTATAACAACAGTTACCACGCAAGTATTAAAGCCGCACCATTTGAAGCTTTGTACGGTAGGAAATGTAGGTCTCCTATTTGTTGGAGTGAGGTTGGGGATGATTAACTTACAGGTCCAGAGATTATTCACAAGACTACTGAGAAGATTGTACAAATTAAAGAAAGGTTGAGAACTGCTAGAAGTCGGCAAAAGAGTTATGCCGATAAGGGAAGGAAAGATGTTGAATTTCAAGTTGGTGATCGTGTTATGTTAAAAGTTTCACCTTGGAAGGGCGTAATCCGTTTTGGTAAAAGGGGAAAGTTAACTCCTTGTTTCGTGGGACCTTTTGAGATCATTGAATGTCATAACCCGACCTTAACCATAAGGAAGAATACAATAACATATGATTTCATCGCGAGGTATTGACCTCTATATGCGACATTTTTCAAAAACTGCATTCGTTTTTACAATACAAACCATAGCTTTTATTACAAATACAAGGTTTAAACAACTTAATAATGATTATCGTTTAGCGATAATCTTAGACTTACAAACTTTACATGTGATAATAACAATACGAATTCCAACATATTTTACATTACAAATCCTCCGATATGCAGTTTTATTTTTGACACAAATATGCATACTCAAGATCTTGCTTAAATTCAACATGTTGCAGCGGAAGCTTTTAGTTATCACCTGAGAATAAACATGCTTAAAACGTCAACATAAAGTTGGTGAGATATAGGTTTAATGCCGGCAGCGTTATAAATATAGACCACAAGATTTCATATATAAACGTTCTAATAAAAATATTCTAAGTTGTTGAGCACTTGATAACCATACTTAACATTTAATCAACGTCGCATATTCCCTTTATTATGAAATCTTACTACACCGTACCAAGTGTAGCCACCAAAACGAAGTACTGTGCAACCGTTGAATACTGGTCGTCCAGTCCGGTTGGGGTTGTCAGGCCCGATAGATCTATCAACAGGATTTGTAGCGACCCGACCAAATCATATTTGACGGCGCCGTCTACTTAGGTCCCGTTACGTGGTCATAAGTCTTTAAAACAACGTTTGACCAAAAGATATGTCGCATTCATTTCAAATGTAAAGATTGTTCAAAGTTTACAAGAATAGTTCCACCACAAGTTACGATACAAAGTTTTAAGTACAAATGAAACTTATGCGACACTATTTGAAAGTAGCCAAAAGACGCTCCATGTATGCATATATACTCGACATCCAATGCAAGTATCAAAATAATGAGCGGAAGCATGTAACACATATCGTTCAAAGACCTGAGAAAAACATAGAAATCTGTCAACAAAAACGTTGGTGAAATCATAGGTTTAAGTAAGTATGTACAAGTGAACCACAAGATTTGCATCAATGAAATAATAGTAATACATTCCAAAAGTTTGTTTCACGAGCACCCAATTATCAATGCTTAACATTTCTCCCATTGAACCCCATCACTTAGTGCTAGAACATACACTGTTTCTCGAAAATATATTTCATTCGTAAACGGTAGCGAACCGTTTGAATGAGGGTTTGTCAAACCCATATGGATCCATACAACATAAGTTCTCGCTTACACCCGGCAAGTGTACTAATGATAATCGAATTGAGGATTTTGTTCTAAACTCGTATGTAGAATGTTTGTTTTCCTGTACTTGTGTTCACTTAGTAAAGAAATGTTTATGTTTTCTCATCCCAAATGTAAGTTCAAAAAGAGTAAAAGTGGGACTATGATCTCACCTTGAGTGCACGAGTAGTAAAGTACTTCAATAAGTAAACGTGTGCAAAGAACAATGCTAGTCTTGACCTAAACAATAGGTTGTATCAATAACGGTAAGCACGATAGGTCAAAGATGTTCAATTAGTCCTATGGCTCGTTAAGACTCGATCATAATAGCATGTGAATCAAATTGTCATGTTTCATGCAAGGTACAAGTATAAAAACATGTTAGAACGATTGCACAATTATTTGGTTAAGTTTGATTAAAAGTCAACTTGGTCGGGTCAAAGTCAACGGAAAAGTCAACGGGGTCGGGTTGGGTATCCGACAATTTTTCTAAGTTATATAATCATATATGAGCATGTTGGCCAAGTTTCATGTTAATCGGAGGTCCGTAGCATAGCAAACATTTTTATGTCAAATGACCAAAGCAAACAGCCAGTTTTAGTACAATGGGACGGCGTCCCGATCGGTTTCCAGACCCTGTTTGCTGTATTCCTCAATGGACGAACCAAAACACAAACAATCACATTTTATGATCCGCAAACAATTAGAACATGTATTTTATATCATCGGAAAGCTCTTTCGACAAGGAACGCAACTAAGCACTTTTCATCAAGCAAAAACATCATATACTATAACCAAAATCCCGCCAAGTGATCAATAGAGGTTTATTTTCAAGTTTCAAGTTTATCAATTGCAATTTAAGTTTCGGGAATCCAATTTATACATATGATATGCCGTTTTGAAGGTAATGAAACATGTAATACAACTAAACACTTATCAATAACATTAACAAGCATTCAATGCATCAAAAGTTCGTTTTAAGAGTTGTCAACCCTAACCAAAAGTTCACAAAATCAATAATCGCGTTTATGAAGTTTCTTTAATCAATCTATACATCAAAATGAAGCTAATGATACTAGTAACACTTTTAAAACATGCACATTAACAATCTAATAACATTTGATCATCCAAAATCAAGGATTTAGCAAGTAATTTTCATAATGAACTAGTTACACCAAAAACAACAAATCGAGCATACAAATTACATACACGACATCACAATGAGCCATAGACACTAATTAACATACTTTTAAGTCAAGAACACAAATTTAAAGAAAACTAGTGTTTTAGAAATGTTACCCAAACGAGATGAAGTTGGTACCAAAATGAAGAGGATGAAGAGAGGATCACGAATATGTAATTTATTTTGTTGTAAGCCTCCTAGATCGAATTTAGATGATGATTGAATGAATTTGGAAATTGGGTGTGTTCTTGCTAGAGAGAAAGAGAGAGAGAGAGAGAGATGGTTGAATGGTGGTGATTGGGGTGGACTAGGTGACCTAGTCAACTAGTTTGCCCCGTGTCAATTTTTGTCCCTCGAGTTTGTAGTCGGGTGCGGAAAATACCTAAACGGAATATTTTAAAACGCGTATTAACGGGAGATGTTATAAACATATAACGGAGTTTAAATTAGTATAACGGAAAAGAAAACGGAAAAAGGCGGGATGTTACATTACCTACTCCTTAAAAGAAATTTCGTCCCGAAATTTAAGTAGGCGTAGTAGTCGTTGTTTCTTCCTCGAGATCTTGCGTTTCCGAATTCACGAATAGATGAGGATACTTCCTTTGCATTTGATCTTGTCTTTCCCAAGTAAACTCGGGTCCCCTTTTGGCATTCCAACGGACTTTAACAATCGGGATTCGGCTTTGTTTCAATGTCTTGACGGAGGTGTCCACAATTTCAACCGGTTCCTCCACGAAATGAAGTTTGTCATCAATGGTAAGCTCCTCGAGAGGAATGACGATATCGGGTTCGGCAAGACACTTTTTCAAGTTGGATACATGGAAAGTAGGATGAACGGAGCTCAATTGAGGCGGAAGATCTAAACGATAAGCAACGGTTCCAATACGCTCCAAGATTTCGAAAGGACCAATATACCGCGGATTTAGCTTCCCGCATTTCCCAAAACGGATTACTCCCTTCCAAGGTGCGACTTTTAACATTACTCGGTCACCGACTTGAAATTCAAGATCGTTGCGTCGTTTGTCGGTATAGCTCTTTTGACGACTTCGGGCCGTCCTAAGCCTATCTCGGATTTGAATGATTTTCTCGGTGGTTTCGTGAATGAGTTCGGGTCCGGTGATTTGCACGTCGCCTACCTCGGCCCAACAAAGAGGTGAACGACATTTGCGGCCATATAGCGCTTCAAAAGGTGCGGCTTTAATACTCGCGTGATAACTATTGTTATAAGAGAACTCGGCGAGAGGTAAGTGCTTGTCCCAAGCTTTTCCGAAATCAACCACGCAAGCTCGTAACATGTCTTCTAAGGTTTGAATTGTACGTTCGCTTTGTCCATCGGTTTGAGGATGATATGCGGTGCTCATGTCTAAACGCGTTCCCAACGCTTCTTGCAATGTACGCCAAAATCTAGAAACGAAACGGCCATCTCGGTCGGAGATAATCGATAAAGGTACACCGTGTCGGGCTACGATCTCCTTAATGTAAAGTTGTGCAAGTTTCTCCATTTTGTCCGTTTCTTTCATGGCAAGGAAGTGTGCGGATTTGGTGAGACGGTCAACAATAACCCAAATGGTATCATAACCGCCCGTCGTTTTTGGTAGCTTGGTGATAAAATCCATCGTTATCTTTTCCCACTTCCATTGCGGGATCTCGGGTTGTTGAAGTAATCCGGACAGTCTTTGGTGTTCGGCTTTGACTTTGGAACATGTCAAACACTTGGAAACATAAGTAGCTACGTCCCTTTTGATGTTCGGCCACCAATATAGTTGTTTAAGGTCGTGGTACATCTTATTGGCACCGGGGTGAATCGAGTATCGTGACTTATGGGCTTCATCTAAAATAAGGCTTCGTAGGTCCCCATAACTAGGCACCCAAATCCTTCCGGCGTAATATCGGAGTCCGGTCTCCCTAATTTCGAATCGAGAGACGGGAATGTTTAAGAGCTCGTGTGAAAGGTTTTCATCCTTGAGAGCCTCATCTTGGGCTACCCGAATTTGGCTATTAAGGTTGGTGTGAATGGTGATGTTTAAAGCTCGGACACGAAGAGGCACCGCTCTTTCTTTTCGACTTAAGGCATCGGCTACTACGTTTGCCTTCCCGGGATGGTAACGAAGCTCGCAATCGTAATCGTTCAAAGTTTCAATCCACCGTCGTTGTCTCATGTTTAGTTGCTTTTGATCGAAAATGTGTTGGAGACTTTTGTGGTCGGTAAAGATAGTACTCTTGGTTCCATAAAGATAGTGTCTCCACATTTTAAGTGCAAAGACGACGGCTCCGAGTTCGAGATCATGCGTCGTGTAGTTTCGTTCATGAATTTTGAGTTGTCGAGAAGCATAAGCAATGACTTTCGTTCGTTGCATCAATACACATCCAAAACCATGTTTCGAGGCATCGCAATATACAACAAAGTCATCATTGCCTTCGGGAAGTGACAAGATAGGAGCGGTGGTTAGCTTCGTTTTCAAGATTTGATACGCGGATTCTTGCTCGGTCGCCCAAATGAATTTCTTTCCTTTGTGAGTTAATGCGGTTAGAGGACGTGCAACCAAAGAGAAATTTTCGATGAATCTACGATAGTACCCGGCGAGACCCAAGAATTGACGAATGTGAGTAGGATTAGTAGGAGTCTCCCATTTACTAATGGCTTCGATCTTCGTGGGATCGACTTTAATACCTTAATCACTTACAACATGACCAAGAAATTGAACTTCCTTCAACCAAAATTCACACTTGGAGAATTTGGCATAAAGTCGTTCTTGTCTCAAGAGTTCAAGCACAAGTCGGAGATGTTGTTCGTGCTCTTCTTCATTTTTAGAATAGATCAATATATCATCGATGAACACAATAACAAATTTATCGAGATACGGTTTGCACACGCGGTTCATAAGATCCATGAACACCGCCGGTGCGTTAGTGAGACCAAATGGCATGACAAGGAATTCATAACTATCGTAACGAGTCCGGAAAGCGGTTTTGGAGACATCTTCCCCCTTAACCCTTAATTGATGATAACCCGAGCGGAGATCGATTTTTGAATATACACAAGACCCTTGTAGTTGATCAAAGAGGTCATCGATGCGAGGAAGAGGATATCGGTTCTTAACCGTCAATTTATTTAGTTCATGATAATCAATGCACATTCGTAGGGATCCGTCTTTCTTTTTAACAAACAAAATCGGAGCGCCCCAAGGTGAATGGCTAGGTTGGATAAAACCACGATCAAGTAGTTCTTGGATTTGACTTTGCAATTCTTGCATTTCGGATGGGGCGAGTCTATATGGTGCACGTGCTACGGGTGCGGCTCCCGGAATAAGATCGATTTGGAATTCAACCGGTCGATGAGGTGGAAGACCTGGCAATTCATCGGGAAATACATCGGAATAGTCACTAACAATTGGCACATCATCGATATGCTTATCATCGGACTCGACTTTCTTAACGTGGGCAAGGATCGCAAAACAACCCTTACGGAGCAGTTTTCTAACTTTAAGACACGAAACGAGGTTGAGTCTGGTGCAACTCTTATCGCCATAAACAATCAAAGGTTCACCATTCTCGATAGGAATTCGGATTGCGTTAAGATCACAAAGGATGTGAGATTTCATTTTGACTAACCAATTCATACCGATTATTACATCAAAGCTTCCTAGTTCCATGGGTATCAAGTCAATTTCAAATTCCTTACCCAAAATGTTTAACGTACACCCCCGGTAATATGTGTCGGCACTTAATAGTTTCCTGTTAGCCACTTCAATGGTATAAGTGGTATCTAATGGAAGAGGTGGAGTGCTAAAAGAATGAGTTAAAGTCTTAGATACAAAGCATTTATCGGCACCCGAATCGAATAAGCAAGAGACATAAGAATTGTTGAGAAGAAACGTACCCGTGACTAGTTCAGTGTCATCCCGGGCTTCCTCGGTGTTGATGTTGAAAGCTCGGCTGCGCGTATTGGTGTTATCTTTCCTTTTCGGGCATGCATTTCTATAATGACCCGTTTGGCCACATTCGTAACAAGTGCCCGTCTTTGGTGCATTGGGCCACTTTCGAGCGACGGGAGTGCCACTTTTACAATCGTTGGCCTTATGACCAATTCCTTGGCACCGATGGCAAATTAGCTTACTACATTCGCCAAAGTGATGTTTGTTGCATTTGTTGCAAAAAGGTAGATTCCCGGCATAACCCTTCTTGCCGTCGGAAGTGAAAGATTTCTTGGCAAAGTTGTTGTTGCTTGATTGGGGAGCTTCCCATTTTCTTTTGTTGCCGCCCGATTTATCCTCGGCCTTAGGTGCCGGAACTACGATTTCGTCAACCGTTTCTATCAATTTGCGGGCCATGTTCAAGGCCTCTTGATGATTAGTGGGTTTGGATGACATTACTCCGTGTTTGATACTCTTTGGAAGACCATCCATGTAAAGTTCAACCCTTAAAGCTTCGGGGTTCACAAGATTTGGGCACATCAAGGCTAGTTCGGAAAATCGTTTATTATAAGCCTTGAGATCATTTCCGATCGCCTTTAAAGTTCTTAGCTCTTGTTCGAGCCTTCGGGTTTCTTCACGAGGGAAATATTCGACAATCATCTTTTCCCTCAAGTCGGCCCAAGAGAGGGCGTGAGCTTCATCGGTACCCACCGATTGTACATAAGTATTCCACCATGTAAGAGCGACACCGGCGAAGGTGTGAGTGGAGTATTTGACCTTGTCTTGGTCCCGACAACCGCTTATGCTAAAGACGGCTTCCGTTTGCTCAAACCATCGGGTGAGCACGACCGGTCCCCCGGTTCCATCAAAAGTGTGAGGTTTGCACCCCATGAAAGCTTTATAGGAGCATCCCTCGTTTGAGTTTCTGGCTCCATTGTTGTTGTTGTTGTTGTTGTGGTTGTTATTATTATTGTTGTTGGATGAGTGACCGGCCATGGCCGCATCTACGGCGGTGGCTATCATCCGTTCGAGAGCTTGTTCGGGAGTTTCATTGCGGCGTACACGACGAGGAGCCATTGTTCCTTCAAGACATAAGAATATCATTGATTAGCATTCTCAATAATACTAACCGTGATATAGAATAAAGATAAAGAGGAGTTTTTCCTCGACTCGCCTTAAATTCTTTATGTCATAATGTCGGAACGTTCATATGAGTCACCGTAATATAATCCCGGAAATTATATTACCCTGATTCATATGTGCATTCGACATCATTTCATATAGTCAAGGTGGCGTGTCAATCAAATTAAACAACGTGAGATTAAGATGAACTAAGAGTAGATATGAGTAGAAGCGTTCGAGTATAAATGCACAAGTAGTCAAGTAATTCCTACTTCAAGTCTATATGCCGGTTGTAGTCTAGACTCACCAATGTACCCTATGACTCGGGGTTGACACTAATGAACTCTAAATCCCTACAACCAACGCTCTGATACCATCTGTAGCGACCCGACCAAATCATATTTGACGGCGCCGTCTACTTAGGTCCCGTTACGTGGTCATAAGTCTTTAAAACAACGTTTGACCAAAAGATATGTCGCATTCATTTCAAATGTAAAGATTGTTCAAAGTTTACAAGAATAGTTCCACCACAAGTTACGATACAAAGTTTTAAGTACAAATGAAACTTATGCGACACAATTTGAAAGTAGCCAAAAGACGCTTCATGTATGCATATATACTCGACATCCAATGCAAGTATCAAAATAATGAGCGGAAGCATGTAACACATATCGTTCAAAGACCTGAGAAAAACATAGAAATCTGTCAACGAAAACGTTGGTGAAATCATAGGTTTAAGTAAGTATGTACAAGTGAACCACAAGATTTGCATCAATGAAATAATAGTAATACATTCCAAAAGTTTGTTTCACGAGCACCCAATTATCAATGCTTAACATTTCTCCCATTGAACCCCATCACTTAGTGCTAGAACATACACTGTTTCTCGAAAATATATTTCATTCGTAAACGGTAGCGAACCGTTTGAATGAGGGTTTGTCAAACCCATATGGATCCATACAACATAAGTTCTCGCTTACACCCGGCAAGTGTACTAATGATAATCGAATTGAGGATTTTGTTCTAAACTCGTATGTAGAATGTTTGTTTTCCTGTACTTGTGTTCACTTAGTAAAGAAATGTTTATGTTTTCTCATCCCAAATGTAAGTTCAAAAAGAGTAAAAGTGGGACTATGATCTCACCTTGAGTGCACGAGTAGTAAAGTACTTCAATAAGTAAACGTGTGCAAAGAACAATGCTAGTCTTGACCTAAACAATAGGTTGTATCAATAACGGTAAGCACGATAGGTCAAAGATGTTCAATTAGTCCTATGGCTCGTTAAGACTCGATCATAATAGCATGTGAATCAAATTGTCATGTTTCATGCAAGGTACAAGTATAAAAACATGTTAGAACGATTGCACAATTATTTGGTTAAGTTTGATTAAAAGTCAACTTGGTCGGGTCAAAGTCAACGGAAAAGTCAACGGGGTCGGGTTGGGTATCCGACAATTTTTCTAAGTTATATAATCATATATGAGCATGTTGGCCAAGTTTCATGTTAATCGGAGGTCCGTAGCATAGCAAACATTTTTATGTCAAATGACCAAAGCAAACAGCCAGTTTTAGTACAATGGGACGGCGTCCCGATCGGTTTCCAGGCCCTGTTTGCTGTATTCCTCAATGGACGAACCAAAACATAAACAATCACATTTTATGATCCGCAAACAATTAGAACATGTATTTTATATCATCGGAAAGCTCTTTCGACAAGGAACGCAACTAAGCACTTTTCATCAAGCAAAAACATCATATACTATAACCGAAATCCCGCCAAGTGATCAATAGAGGTTTATTTTCAAGTTTCAAGTTTATCAATTGCAATTTAAGTTTCGGGAATCCAATTTATACATATGATATGCCGTTTTGAAGGTAATGAAACATGTAATACAACTAAACACTTATCATTAACATTAACAAGCATTCAACGCATCAAAAGTTCGTTTTAAGAGTTGTCAACCCTAACCAAAAGTTCACAAAATCAATAATCGCGTTTATGAAGTTTCTTTAATCAATCTATACATCAAAATGAAGCTAATGATACTAGTAACACTTTTAAAACATGCACATTAACAATCTAATAACATTTGATCATCCAAAATCAAGGATTTAGCAAGTAATTTTCATAATGAACTAGTTACACCAAAAACAACAAATCGAGCATACAAATTACATACACGACATCACAATGAGCCATAGACACTAATTAACATACTTTTAAGTCAAGAACACAAATTTAAAGAAAACTAGTGTTTTAGAAATGTTACCCAAACGAGATGAAGTTGGTACCAAAATGAAGAGGATGAAGAGAGGATCACGAATATGTAATTTATTTTGTTGTAAGCCTCCTAGATCGAATTTAGATGATGATTGAATGAATTTGGAAATTGGGTGTGTTCTTGCTAGAGAGAAAGAGAGAGAGAGAGAGAGAGAGAGATGGTTGAATGGTGGTGATTGGGGTGGACTAGGTGACCTAGTCAACTAGTTTGCCCCGTGTCAATTTTTGTCCCTCGAGTTTGTAGTCGGGTGCGGAAAATACCTAAACGGAATATTTTAAAACGCGTATTAACGGGAGATGTTATAAACATATAACGGAGTTTAAATTAGTATAACGGAAAAGAAAACGGAAAAAGGCGAGATGTTACAGGATTCGCGTTTACAATACCGCTGTAAATATTAGTTACCAAGCTACAGGGAAGTATGCCAGTGGTACAACTCAACGTAGAATATATTTTTCAGTTACTTGTGTCCATAACGTAAAACATAAAATACATGTATTCTCATCCCGAAATATTTAGAGTTTAAAAGTGGGACTATATACTCACTTTTGCCTTGAAGATATATATATTTTGACTTGGTCTCCGGTTGATATCACGAACCTATCCATATATAATATATCAATATATTTTCATTTTAAACAATCGTCACGTATATATATACTTATAATACTTTTAATGTCTTCTTAGTCCGTAGTTAGCAGTCCGATGTTAGTAATTCAATTTTAATGGTTCATATTTAGGTGTTTAATAAATAAAACCCCCATCGAAATAAATAAAACCCCATCGTATATGTATTGGTCGAGATTAATCTTGACCCACGGTACCGGTGTTGTCAAATGACGTGTTGCGTACATAAAGTACCGGTGTTGTCAAATGACGTGTTGCGTACAATCATGGGATCTTATGATTAATCTTCTCGTATTGTTTACGGGTGATCCTGAACCATATAAAATTAAATTATGAGTACATATATATAAAATATCATGTTATTTTAGAAAGATGTGATTTATTTAATTTTTTTCCAATTAATCACGTAGCTAAATTAGTCTTGGATATCCGATTTCGTTTTGGTCATAGTTTCTTCGTTACAACTCCGTTTTCGTTGGTTCAACTTGCCACTTCCTTGGATCGAGTCCCTCTTTAAGAATATGAACTGTAAATACCTTAGTTTGTATTCGAAATCACAGGTCATAGGTCAAACTTTGGTGAAACTTATGAAGTTAATCATTTTCCATCATGTAAACAACCTTAAATGATTATTTTTCTAAAAATACTTATACTTTGAGTTAAATCATAAAATTTTTATGTGTTAACATATTCATAGTAAAAATCATTTTTCCAGAAAATAAACCTCCAATTCAAAGTTTAAGATGGTTTTTAATTATCCAACCCAAAACAGCCCCCGGTTACACTCCGACGTCGTAAAAACAGTTTTTAAGGTGTTCTTTGAAAAACCAAGTTAAACCTTGTTAAATTAGCATATATTTAAGATATATTACAGGTCTTGAAGTATTTTAAAAGTTAAGTTAGAAGGATCTATTTAGTTTGCAAACAAGTTTGAAAACATTCAAACTATGTTCTTGTTGTTAAAATTTTATACCACAAAATAAGATAGCTATATATATATGAATCGAATAAGGTTATGAACATAGTTACTACCTCAAGTTCCTTGGACAAGGTTTCTGTAAAAGAGGAGTAAGAACCTAGAACCAAAAGGGTGATGGAATTGGATGAAAGATTGGAAGTAAGTTTGTGTTCTTGAAAAGGATTCTTGAAGTGTTTTTGTAAAGGTTTTCTTATGGTGTTTAAGGCTTGTTTCTATGGCTAGATCTTCATGGTTTCTTGCTGAATGATTATGGAGTTTAAGGCTCTTGAGAGTGTGTGTGTTTTTAGCTAAAGATTTGAAGTAAAAGTGAATCAAAAATGGAGTATAAATGGTGGTGTAAAAGGTGTATAAGTTTGTAATTTTGTGAAAAAAAATCTTTTAATCATGTGAAATTGTCATACTAGATAACAAAAGTAGTTACCTTATACATAAGGCATTGAACAAGGGCTGGTTGGTGGTGATTTGATGTGTATATACCAATAGTAAATACGTATAGAGGTTAGGTATGATACGAGTACATGTACTCTAGATATACGTATAGAAATCTTGTGAAAAATGGAATGAGAATTCAAATATAGCTATCTTTTGTGAATATACTTATATTGTTTTATGTATTTAAGTCCTTAAAAGTGATTAAATACATTACTTATACGATATATGTATAAACATTATAGGTCATAAGTATTTATGTCAAATAACGTTACGTATGGTTATCGTTTTGAAAACTTAGGTTAGTAGTTTCAAAATATACTTGTAACTTATTGATATTAATACAAAATGAGGTATTAAAACATTCTTAGATCATGTTAAATATGTATATATACATATATATACACAAACGTATAATTATCATATGTTATATAGTTCGTGATATCATCGGTCAAACTAGACGGTCAAACGTTGTGTAAAACTCTTTTCGAAGGCATAAGTCTCAACAATTTGGATTGCTTATCATGTTGGTAAGGTTTAATTTATGTAAATATTAATCTTATAAATATAGAACGATCGAAAAAGTGCGGGTCATTACATTGAAAGAGTTGGACCGGTGGCTTATCGTTTGAAATTGCCACAAGAACTCAGTGCTGTTCACGATGTTTTCCATATTTCGAATTTAAAGAAGTGCTTGGCTGAATTTGATCAGACTATTCCTTTGGAGGAACTTCAAGTTGATAAGCAATTGCATTTTATTAAGTAGCCTGTTGAAATCATGGACCGAGAGGTTAAGACTCTTAAACAGAGCAGAATTCCTATTGTTCGGGTCAGATGGAATGCTAGACGCGGTCCCGAGTTCACTTGAGAGCCTGAAGACCAGATGAAGCAGAAATACCCGCATTTGTTCTCAGATGCCGAGGCAACCCCTGCGCCTGCTTAAATTTCGAGACGAAATTTCCGTAACGGGAAGGTACTGTCACGACCCTACTTTTTCCGTTATCTTTTTCAGTTAATTATTTAACGACCGTTAACTGTTAGTGTGCCACGTCATTTCTATGACCTATATTATTATTTTTGTAATAATATATATATATATATATATATATATATATATATATATATATATATATATATATATATATATATTAATTATTATGTGTTATGTGAATATTTGTATTCATATTTTAATTTATACGTTTCTACGTCTCGCGGATTTCCATTCGGCGAATCTTTTCGGTTTTAAAACCAACGGACGCGTTTTCGGGATTTTTAAATCCTAAATATTTTAAATATGATATTTTAAGATCATATTATTATATAGTGTATTTATATTTATTTTTCGTCGCGCGTTTGTTATCTTTCCGAATTTTTAATCGCGTAAGTGCGTTTTCGCGTTGCGGGACTCGTTCGGGCTTTCGAGCCATAAGTAACTTAACAATTAAGTGATATGGGCCAAGTGGGGCCCACCCCACCCCTCATTCGGCCGAAACTCCAAGGGGAGGGAGTAATACTCCCTTGATTTTTATTTTTGGTTCATTATTTCAATTCCAATATTTATCAAAACCTAATCTTCTATTTTTGCTCTCCTCTCCCTCTCCCCTCTCATTTGGCCGTCGCCTAGCTCATCACCATCATCATCATTCTTCAACAAAAAGCTTGCTTGGATCATCAATTAATTAACACCAACGCGTTTCTCATTCCGTTCTCTACGCGATAACATCAAACGTTTCTCGATTAGGGTATAAACCCTAACCCTATAATTTTCAATTTTTCATTTATTTTTTGTATTTTGATGATTATTTAGTAGTATGATGTTTGTGGATTATTGTAATGATGTTTGTATGCATAGATGTACTCATAATTGCATGTTTTCGGTTTATAAAATTCTGGACAGCAGCTATTTCGTGTATTCTGGGTTTGTGACTGATATAAAAGTTAAAATAAACTATCTATATGAGTTCCTCTCATCAAGACATTAATTTTAGACTCCGGATTCATGTCGTTTCGATTCCCGGAGCCCTAGATATGATCAAATTACTATTTTGTTAAAATTGAATTGTGATATTGACATGAACCAGGTTTGGTCCGACTTTGTGACCTTCCTTGGAGTCTTTAGGGTGTGTTAGTGTGTTAGGACTGATGGTGGGACGAACTTTCATGTTCGGGTCACCTAAATCCGAGCCACGGTTCACCCGTTATGACTAAAACACGGTTTTGAGTAAATTGAAGGTCCAAGTGGTGTCATGGCTGATTACCACGACTTGTGGACTGTTCTTGGTGTGTTCTTGAGTTCACCATCGTGTCGGGTGGTTTGAATAGGCGGAGATGCATATAAGGCTCGCCAGAAATCGACACCCGGGGCTCAAGATACGACCCGAGGAACTTTTGAATTAAAACTTATGATTAATTCTAAAACTTATGATAAAAATAATGAATTTCATTATTAATTAATTACTTATGATAAAAGAAGTAATTATTATTATTTAAGACTTATGATATAAATATTTATTATATCATTTAATTATTATTTATGATTTAATTAACATTTTAATTTAACTTACGATTAATAATACTTTTATTATTATTGGAAAATACTTATGATAAGTATTAAATTTATTTTATGAGAATATTATTATAAGACTTATAATAAAGATTAAATAATTATTTAATTATTATAAGACTTAATTATTATTTAATTACGATTTAATTATTAAATACTTATGATTTAATAATTATAATTTGAAACTTATGATATGGTTAATAATTCATTATTAATTAATAATACTTATGATATGATTTAAAAATTTATTATTAATTAATAATACTTATATTATGATTACTATTTAATTAATTAATTAAATACTTATGATATATTAATTATATCACTTCAACTTATATTAACTTTAATAATTCATTTTATTTAATTAAACTTATGTTATGACTTAATTATACACTTTTAACTTTAATAAACATTATAACTTATGTTATTATTATAATTTACACTTTTCAAATTAATGTTGACTATGTTTGACTAAGGTTGACTTTTAAGTTGACTTTCGGTTGACTTTGACTTTCAGTTGACTTTTGTTGACTTTCTAAATAAGGAAACTTTCCTAACTTAAAAACTTTCTAAAAATAGAACTTTCTAAATTTGGAAACTTTCCAAAAATAGAAACTTTCCAAAAATAGAAACTTTCCAAAAATAGAAACTTTCCAAAAATGGAAACCTGCTAAAAATAGAAACTTTCTATAAACAGAAAGTATGTGTCCGTACGCTGTTCCAGTCAAACCGATGCTTGCCGAGTATTGTTCTATGTCTACTTGCAACATGTACAATAGCTATCATACTAAGACTTGACCTAAGTTAGTTATTTATATCGACCTACTTTATTTATAGGTCGGCGTTGTGATCGTTCCTGATCACTTTACTCTATTTGTTGTTCGCTTGTTTGTGTGGTTTCTTCAGTTGCTTTTAAGGTGAGTTATAGTCCCGTTTTTACATACTTTTCAAAGTATATTTTTGGGATGTGACTACATGCATTTTTATTTACGTTTAGACACAAGTAACAGTTAAATTTAATTATTCATTGTGAGTTGGACAAAAATATTCCCTAGTCTGGTAACTGTAATCATTGGTTTCTACCGGTGAACGCGAATCCTACGGATAGATCTATCGGGTTTGACACCCCCATTTCGAGCTAGTCGCGCTAGCAATTTATAATCGAAATGTTTAGTACTTCGTAATTTGTTGTAGATACACTGTCCAAGTGTATATTTTTATTGTGTTTGGCAAGGGTAAATAAAGGGTTAAGTGGTTAACAGGTGGCTCATTGATAATGGAATAATGTTTAATGTTTTCTAACATTTTTAAATCTTGTGGTCTAAAGTTTACTTATTATTTAAACCTATAATTCACTCAACTTTTGTGTTGACAGTTTACTTGCATGTTTTCACAGGTACTTGAGTTTTGTGATGCTTTCGCTGTGTTTAGAAGAGTCTGCATGCATTTGGGCAGATTTTATGAAACAATTTATGAAACTTAAGCTTGCATTCTATTTTTGAATAATTTAAACTTGTGGGTTTGTTGGCAAGGTTTTGTGTCAACTTTTGGTTTATTACTATGGTTGGTTGTTTTGAAACTACATATTTTGATTTGTTTCCTTTTTGGGAAATATTTGAAATAAAAGAATGCAACTTTGTTTATATAATTCATTTAAGTCCGATCAAGCTGTGGGACCAACTGACGGATCCGTTAAGTGTTTTGACGGGGTCGTCACAAACGGTGTGAAACTAGATGGTGTTGGTCGCGGGATATTAGTGGGAGAACGAAAGCCGAACAAGATGGATTGGAGGCACTTCTTTCTACGCTAGTCATGAATCCGGAAAAGGAAGACTCGTGGGATTGGAACCTAAGTGGGTGTGGTATGTTTGCTACTCATAAATTGGCTAAGCTTATTATGTCCGCTTGTTTCCCGACAAACACACCTTCCTTAGAAACTCTAAAGAATCCTCTAGTTCCGAAAAAGTGGGTATTTTTGTGTGGAGAGCAAGGCGGAAAAGATTGCTCGTGCTATCCGAGCTTGATAAGCGTGGTGTTGATCTTAATTCCGTTCGTTGCCCTCTATGTGATAATGATATTGAATCGGTAGACCATGCTATAATTTCGTGTAATGATGCTACCGCTATTTGGGAAAAAGTCTTTAATTGGTGGGGCTCAACATCGTCTCAATTCAACTTGGAAAGCCTACTTTGTGGTAATAATGTGTCACCTTGTTCGGAATTGGGTAATCAAATTTGGCAAGTGGTTGTTTGGACTAGTGCGTATCTTATTTGGAAAAATAGGAATCACAAAGTTTTCAAGAACAAGACATGGTCACCCCCGGTTGCTTTGAATGAGATTCAAGTTTTGAGCTTTGAATGGATCGCGAAGCGTTGCAAGAAAAAGAAAATCGAATGGCACGAGTGGGCGAGTGGCTACATAATCCAATTTCCTTTTTATTATAATTGTATGTAACATATGCGAAGCAAATTTTGTGATCATGGGTGGCTAACATAGGATTCTAGCTCGGTATCCCTTGTTTTAGCTATCTTATGAACTATGTATAACATTCGAGTTTAATAAAATATTGCCTTTCAAAAAAAAAAAAAAAAAAAAGGATTTTAAGTGCATTTAATAAAACAAGACTTAAAAGCCCATTATCAATCACTCCGTATCAATTGTCAGTAGAATGACACCAAAGTAGGCATGTGCAGTTTTTCAGAATCGGACAGAATCAATCTATACCCAACCGAACAGAGACTCAATAAAATGAAAAAAAAAAAAAAAAAAAAAACCTAGGACCCCAACAATACACGGTTCGGTTCTTCACAAGTTCTCATTCTACTCGCGGTCCACTTGGTTCGGGTAAAAAAGAAGTTAATATTCATAATTAAGGATGGTAATATATTTCAACATTAAACCCACTCCCAAAAATAACTGCATAGATTACTTTTCATATTTTTTTTTTTGGAACAACTGAAATTTTATTACCAAACCGAACCACACCCTCCTAGCAAGGCGCTAGGAAGGGCCTCAACAATTACAATGGCTTGACAAGCCAAGAGTTCTAACTAATGTTACATTTGCTTCTACTAACAATCCAATTAAAAGCAAAAATCTTTATAAAATCAAACAAAATCTCTTTCTTCATTCGAGGGGAACCGAAAAGCACACTATTGCGGTATCTCCAAATGTGCCACAAAGAAGCTCCAACAATAGCAAACAACTTAATCTTTGTGATGGATGTTAAATGAAGATTGTTATACCATTCGATCCACGACGACCATGAAGCTTAGAACGGAATATTGATATCGACCCAAACTCGAATCTTGGTCCATATCTCCAACGCTAACGGACATTCAAAAAATATATGATTCACCGATTCGAAATGGCAATTACATGTGAGGCACCCAATATCCTCAATCTCCATACCTCTTTTTTAAAATAACGAGTCGGTAACCTGTCCCAAGCAACCCACCATAAAAAAATATTAACCTTCCTCGGGATCTCCTTTACCCAAGACATAGCTATGTCCACCGAAGGCAATAAGGATCTCCTTTACCCAAGACATAGCTATGTCCACCGAAGGCAATAAGGCATCATCTACGAATGTGTCACCAACATTAAAATACCCATCATTTGAAATAGCCCAATCCCATGTATCAATGTTGTCATGAAGTTGACAGGAGCCTAACCATTCTTCTAACATAACATAAGAACACTCTCAGCGGTACGTTATCCACCCGCCGTTGCCCATCGCCGTCGAACGGCGCCGATATTAGCGCGGCGCCGTTGGCTGCCGTTGGCTGCCGTTGGCTGCCGTTGGCTGCCGTTGTCTGCCGTTGGCTGCCGTTGACTGACCCGTGATCCAGTTTTTCATCCCATGACAATACGAAGAACGTGTAAACTAGCCGTTGCAATCTTCCAACGGATATATTTCAGCATATTTGAATTTTTAATTTTTTTTTTCCATTTTCAATCCTATTTATACCACACTCCACGTCTAAAACATATACACATTAAATCATTCAACACACTCCATATTTACAACCTACTACTAAAAATGAATAACTTGTATCTTAACGATTACGATTTTGAAGATGTGATGGAAGTAGCAAGTGCGTACAATCCGGAGGCACAACTTGAAATGCTTGATTTTTTAGACGCCAACGAAGAAGAAAATTATGAACCTATCCCAAGAGCTCCAAGAAGATATTTTCCGAGAGATCTGAAAGGACCCGTTCATATACATTATAAACGATTCTCAATAGTTGATTACATCGTGAGGTATTTGACCTCTATATGATACATTTTTCAGACATTGCATTCGTTTTTAAAAGATAAACTTTCTTTACATCGAAAATTGACAGGCATGCATACCATTTCATAAGATTCAACTATAAATGACCTAATCTGTCATTTACTTAATAATAATCACTATTGAACTCAACGACTTGAATGCAACATCTTTTGAAATATGTCATGAATGACTCCAAGTAATATCTTTAAAATGAGCAAATGCACAGCGGAAGATTTCTTTAACACCTGAGAATAAACATGCTTTAAAGTGTCAACCAAAAGGTTGGTGAGTTCATTAGTTTATCATAATCGATCATTTTCATCATTTTAATAGACCACAAGAATTTCATTTTCAGTTCTCATAAATATACGTCCCATGCATAGAGACAAAAATCATTCATATAGATTGAACACCTGGTAACCGACATTAACAAGATGCATATAAGAATATCCCCTATCATTCCGGGAAATCCATCGGACATGATAAAACAAAATCGAAGTACTAAAGCATCCGGTACTTTGGATGTGGTTTGTTAGGCCCAATAGATCTATCTTTAGGATTCGCGTCAATTAGGGTGTCTGTTCCCTAATTCTTAGATTACCAGACTTAATAAAAAGGGGCATATTCGATTTCGATAATTCAACCATATAATGTAGTTTCGATTACTTGTGTCTATTTCGTAAAACATTTATAAAAATTGCGCATGTATTCTCAGCCCAAAAATATAAAGGGTAAAAGGCAAATGAAACTCACCTATTGTATTTCGTAGTAAAAATACATATATCGTCATTGAACAAGTGCATATATTACACGTAGTAAAATATGTTTGTATCACATATTTATTTGATAAAATAATATCTATAATGATAGTAAATAAAAGTTGTATTATTTTGTAATAATAATAATTATTATAAAAATATCAATAGTTAGAGTTACTAAGATGACATTATGATAAAACGATAATTCTAATTATGATAACTTTAATATTTACGATAATTTTTAATATTATCTTTAAAATAATAATTCTATTTAAAATGATAATAATAATGATATTTTATAGTAACAATGACATTTCTATTAAAATGATAATTTTTTTAAAATGATAGTTTTAATACTAACCATACTTTTAATAATAATAGTAATGATAAAAATAATAAGAACGATAATTTTATCTAAATCAATATCTTATAATATTTTAATTTCATCATGATATTCTTACTCATTATTTCCTAATCGTTTCGTTTAATAGCTTTTAATCATCTTTTATATCGGGTTCATAATAATGATAATAATAGTAATCAAAATAATTACGTTTTACTAATATTAGTTTTAATTACAATAATACTAATAATGATAATTACTATGATATTATTAACAATAATGATAATATAATAATAATAACAATAACCATTTTTAAATAATGATATATATATATATATTAATAATGATAATAATAATAATAATAATGATAATAATAATAATAATAATAATAATAATAATAATAATAATAATAATAATAATTATAATAATAATAATAATAATAATAATAATAATAATAATAATAATAATAATAATAATAATAATAATAATAATAATAATAATAATAATAATAATAATTAATGTTATGTGAGGTGTATATGAAATAGCTTATATTTTACTAGGAAAAACTATTAAATATGATACAATTTTACACAAGATATTTATTTATTTATAGAATGGATATACTTAAACCTTGCTATAACACTTATAGGCAGTGTACCTAATCGTACAGTAGTGTAGTTTTTAGTAAGTCCGGTTCGTTCCACAGGGAAAAATCTTTTAAACAAAGCTTAACGCTATATTAGTTTTAATTTATAAAAATACAAATATATATAAGTAATATTATTATTATAAAAGGGGGGGGGGGGGGGGGGGGTTTTACCGTTTAATGATCGGTTTCTCGATTTTAAAACTTTAGTCGCAGTTAAAACCTAATGTAAAATATTAAATAAAAGACTTAATTTTAAGCGTAAAGTAAATAACGATAATGAAATTGCGATAAATAAAAGTGCGATAAAATAAACTTGCGATAATTAAAAAATATGATAATTAAAAGTGCAATTAAATACAATAACAATAAATAAAAATGCGATAATTAGAAGTGCAATTAAATATAAAAATAAAGGAATTATGCTTATTTAAACTTCCGTAATCATGATGTTTGACGTGTTGATTTTAATTTATTCCCATGGGTTAATTGTTCTTTGTCTTGGATTATTTAATATGTCCATACGGATTTGTCCATAATAGTCCATCAGTCATAAATATAAAGAGCGAAAGCCTTCGTCAAATTATTCTTATTCCCGAAGTCAAATATTCCAACTAATTGGGGATTCGAATTGTAACAAGGTTTTAATACTTTGTTTAATGAATACACCAGGTTATCGACTGCGTGTAAACCAAGGTTTTACTACTTTGTTAACAATTACACCAATTACCCTTGAATGTAATTCACCCCTGTTTCAACAAGTCTATTAACTATTAATCCAGTTCCGTGTCCGGTAAAATGAATAATTATTGGTATTTATAGATATCCCGCCCACCGTACCCAGTTAAGCGTATGTGGTTATATATAAATACGTCAAATTATAAGTTTGTATATTAAATTAACAAGGTATTGTTTAGTTAATATAAAACCCATTAATAGCCCATAGTCTAATTTCCACAAGTGTCGTTCTTTTATCCAAACCTCAATTATGGTACAAAGCCCAATTATCCAATTTTAATATTTTTAGCCCAACATCATGATTACTTCGGTATTAAATAAGCATAATAATAACTTAGCTACGAGACATTAAATTAAAAAGGTTGAACATAACTTACAATGATTAAAAATAGCGTAGCGTTACACGGACAGAATTTCGACTTACACCCTTACAATATTCGCTAACATACCCTTATTATTAGGATTTAAAATTAAAATTAAAATTAAAATATAAATTATATATATATATCGTATAATATAGATAGAGAGATTGATATTTTTGATATTTTTACGATCAAAATGCGTTAGCTTTTATAGGCATTTTTGTCCAGGTAAGCTCCGCAACTCGCGGCCTTTTTGTTCTTCAAACTCCGCAACTCGCGGAGTTTGCATTTACAGCTCACTCCATTTTGGATCTTTACTTTCCGAAGTTTTATTATATAAATATAATATATATATAATATATATAATTAATTATATATTATATTATATTTATATACATAGTTAACTTGTAATTTTTAGTCCGTTGCGTCGAGCGTTGAGAGTTGACTCTGGTCCCGGTTCCGGATTTTCGAACGTCCTTGCGTACAATTTAATATCTTGTACTTTGCGTTTTGAATCTTGTACTCTTGTAATTCTTAGACGTTTCTTATCAATAATTGGAACCTCTTTGATTGTATTTTGTACTTTTGAGCTTTTTGGTCGTTTGCGTCTTCAATTTGTCGAATCTGTCTTTTGTCTTCACCTTTTATTATTTAAACGAATATCACTTGTAAATAGAACAATTGCAACTAAAAGCTTGTCTTTCTTGAGGGATAATGCTATGAAATATATGTTCGTTTTTAGCATTATCAAATATTCCCACACTTGAGCGTTGCTTGTCCTCAAGCAATATAGTCTTGAAATACTAGAATCACTTCTTTATTCTTCACACTTTGTACATCAGTGATTTCTTTACGGCGGTATAAACAATGGTAGTAACGATATGGTTTACAGTCCCACATGACTATAAAAATTTAGATACATTAAGGAAATTGGATCTTTATGAAAACATTTGATCTTTTGAAAATTAAATCTAGCTTTTACCCTAGATAAGTTTTCCGGAATAACCCTTCACCGGTGTTTGCAAATTGTTTTTGTGGGTTTAGTGGGTTTCAGATTTGAAAATTTTAGCTCAAAACTTATGGTTTTGTGTCACCCACTTGCTAACCTTGTATTAGGAAAGCAACACGTCTAGTATACTTGCTCCGTATATTACCTTTCGATAAACTACCGTCCGATTGTAAAGGAAAGCGTTGAACAAGCAACTGTTAAGGCAATGTCCCCTGACATTCTTTTAATTATGGTCTATAACGTGTCGGACGCAATTACTATCCTTTGTAGGAGCAATAGTAAAGCTCACCCTTATAATTTTTCGGTCTGGCACAAGGTCCTGTCTTTGACCATGCTATGCAACCACCGTTCTTACGGTTGACACCCGATTTGGTTCAGGTGACCTAATGAATTCCAGGTGAATTCCTAGGATTTTACGTTCAATGGTAATGAACGCATTGAAAATGGGTTTTCAGAAAACAAATCGGTTTGTAATTTTGATCAAAATATTTTCTCGTTCAAGCTCGAGTTTAGATATCATTGAATTCCATGAGTTTGTAATTCTCAATCTTTAAGGTCAATCTCTAGGATTGAGTAATATCAGGCTTAAAAGCTGATTTTTAATCTTTAAGGAGATTATCCTTTCTGGAGATCTGATTCATTAGTCTTATCCAGCTAATTTGCACGACGTCCTCCCCATTTTACAAGACAGATCCTCTCATGGTTAGGATAAGTCTGACCACTTGGCGACCCTGTTTTATGCTGAGGTCCGTGGATTTCCTGCTGATTTTAGTGATGACTTTTCTAGATTTTTCGTCAACCTACAGCTGGTCTGAACGACAACTTCATGACCTAAATCAAGAAGCGCGTTTCTTTTTTGGAAGACTTTACTTCCTTTTAATGATGGAATTGATTCATCGTGTAGATCCATCTTTCTTACAGTAAATCGGGTAAAACTGTTTAGTTTAGTCCAAAGCAAAAGTATCTTTAATTATTTGTTACAGAAATATGTGACATATGTTTAAAATAACTTGGTAAATTTTCCCACACTTGGCTTTTATTTTCCTTTTTATTGTCCTCTATTCCATTTTAAATGAATTTTAACATTTTGGTTTGTTTCTCAATTTATGTCCTTTCCAAGGTAACAATAATTTCAGTGTTAACACCTAGTTTTATCGTTCATAAATATGTATAAACATGATTTTGAGTTCATTTAATTGAAAATTTTTACTAGAATTGGGTAGTCAGTATATAAGACTAGGGCTGTTCTTTATTATCAGAGAGCACTAGATTCTAATACAACTACTGCGTTACTAGTGTTTTTAACGGTAACCAAGTGTATAAAGTAAAAATTTTAAAATCTGAAAGAATTTAACCCCTTCCCACACTTAAGATCTTGCAATGCCCTCATTTGCAAGAAATCAGTAACAATTTAAATTATTGAGGTTGATTAGCGTAGAAAAATGATTAAATTTTACCAAAGTTTCCAAACATATTGTTGTTTGTGTTGAATGATAAATGGTGCACATCATTTGTTCATTCCGTCTTGTCGTTATTTCACATATATTTTGCATCTTGTCGTCAAAATTAGTTGCTTTTGCTGAACTTAATGCCAGTCTTTGAAAATGCGTTGTTTTACCCTGTTGTGTACATAAGATAAACTGCAAACATATATACATATTTTTGAAGTTTGGTATATTACCCCACATTCAAAAATTATTAAAATCTAATAATAAAAGTTAGAAAATTATAAAAACTATTACAATATCAACATAAGTGTTAAATGTAGTAACATCACAAAAATAAAATAAATAAAACTAAATAAACTATGGTTGTTACTGATACCAGTAGGGGTTCCATGCATAACCGTATGTGTTATAAAATGCTTCAGCTGGGTTATAAGTAGGATATGGTGGTTGGATCTCTATAGATCAGGGAGGAAATACGGGCGTTGGAGTAGGAATATAGTTTCTACCTATATGTTGGCAATGAGCTATGATTTGGTTTTGATGAACTTGCCAAACTTCAAATGCTCGATTTCTAGCATTTTCATACTCTTGTGAAGCTATAAACCTTTGCATTTCTGTCATTTCATTTCCCCCTCCCACATTACCTGGCTGTTGATTTCTCTCAACCTGTGGATGTCTTCTATTATATCTTACTGCGGCGTTATTTCGCCTTTTTAAAACCTTAGCACCATGATATACATTTAAACCAATTGTATCTCGGGGTTCTGGTTCTTCGATTAATAATCCCCCCCGACTTATATCCACATCGAGATACTCAGCAATTAATGTAATAAATATACCACCTCCTATTATACTGTGCGGTCTCATCCCCCTAACCATAGCTGATAAATAATAACCCACACAATAAGGTATACTTACAGCGCTTTGTGGGTCTCGAATACACATATGGTAAAATAAATCTTGCTCATTTACCTTTTCCTTATTTTTACCTCGATGTGTAATCGAGTTCGCTAGAAACCTATGGATTACTCTTAACTCAGCTCTATCTATATCCAAATAAGAGTAATTTCCCCCTTTAAATCGGTGATGGCTAGTCATTTGACTCCATACACCATGCGTATCAAAATTTTCATCAATCTTCCTACCATTTAATATCAACCCTCGACAATCGGCAGATGCTAGCTTGAAAGGACCCGTCCTAATCCACCTGGACGAAGTCATCAACATTTGGTCTCATTGCGATGATCGACTCCAAGTAATGTCCTTATATTGAGCAAATGCACAGCGGAAGACTTAATTCGTACCTGAGAATAAACATGCTTTAAAGTATCAACCAAAAGGTTGGTGAGTTCATAGGTTTATCATAACAATCATTTCAATATGTTAATAGACCACAAGATTTCATAATCATAAAAATAATACACTCGCAAGTGTATGTAAAGCATTCTAAGTGGTTGAGCACTTGGTAACCATACTTAACATTTAATCAACGTCGCATATTCCCTTTATTATGAAATCTCACTACACCGTACCAAGTGTAGTCACCAAAACGAAGTACTGTGCAACCGTTGAATACTGGTCGTCCCGTCCGGTTGGGGTTGTCAGGCCCGATAGATCTATCAACAGGATTCGCGTTTACAATACCCATGTAAATTGTAGTTACCAAGCTACAGGGAAATATGCCAGTGGTACAACTCAACGTAGAATATATTTTTAAGTACTTGTGTCTATTTTGTAAACATTTATAAAAGCAGCGCATGTATTCTCAGCCTAAAAATATATATTGCAAAAGCAATTAAAAAGGGAGCAAATGAAACTCACTTTTACCTTGAAGGTATTTAATTCGACTTGGTCTCCGATAGATATCATGAACCTAACCATATATATAATATATCAACATATTTTCTTTTTAAGTAATCGTTACATATATATATATACTTTTAATACTTTTAATATTTTCTTAGTCCGTAGTTAGCAGTCCGATGTTAGTGGTCCACAATTAGTTGCTTAAATAAAATAAATAAAGACCCCATCGTATTCGTATTGATCAGAATTAATCTCGACCCATGGTACCATGTTGTCAAATGACATGTTGCGTACATAAAGTACCGTGTTGTCAAATGACATGTTGCGTACAATCATGAGGTCTTATGATTAATCTTCTCGTGTTGTTTACGGGTGGTCCTGAAATATATAAAATCAAATCATAAGTAATTATATATAAAATATCATATTAATTAGAAAAGATATGATTAATTTACTTTTTCTCCAAATATTTTCGTAGCTAAACGAGCTTCGGATACCCAATCTTGTTTTAGTCGTAGTTTCTTCATTACAACTCCGTTTTTGTTGGTTCAACTTGCCACTTCCTTGGATCGAGTCAAATTTTAAGAATATGAAATTAAAATACCTTAGTTTGTATTCGAAATCATAGGTTATAGGTCAAACTTTGGTGAAACTTATGAAAGTGATCATTTTCCATCATAAAACAACATTTAATGATCATTTTTCTAAAAATACTTACACTTTGAGTTAAACCATGAAATTTTTACGTGTTAACATATTCATAAGAAATATCATTTTTCCAGAACATGAACTTCCAATTCAAAGTTCAAGATGGTTTTTAATTATCCAACCCAAAACAGCCCCCGGTTGCACTCCGACGACGTAGATTCAGTTTTTAAGATGTTCTTTGCAAAACCAAGTTATATCTTGTTAGGTTAGCATATAATTATGATATATTACAGGTCTTGAAGTGTTTTAAAAGTCAAGTTAGAAGGATCTATTTAGTTTGCGAACAAGTTTGAAATCATTCAAACTATGTTCTTGTTGTTAAAATTTTATACCACAAAATAAGATAGCTATATGAATATGAATTGAATAAGATTATGAACAAGGTTACTACCTCAAGTTACTTGGACAAAGTTACTACAAAAGATAAGAAATAATCTTGGAATCAAAGAATGGTGGAGTTAGATCAAAATGTTGGAAGTAAACTTCTTCAAATGGGTGGTTATTTTGATATGTTCTTGAAAGAGTTTTCTTATGGTGTTTAAGGCTTGTAATTGAAGCTAAATGATGGGGAAAATGCTTGGAGATGATCAAGTATGAAGTTAGGAGTATTTTAAGAGAGAAATGAGGGTGTAGGTATGAGAAAATGGAGTGAAAAAATGGTGTTCATTTATAAAAACGTTTTTAGTTTATAAAGAAAGAAAAGGATTCCTAATTTTGTTTTCTTACTAATAATTCATACTACATGACAAATCCTAGTTACCTCATATCTAGGGCAGTAATAATGTTGATTAGGATGTTGATTTGATGTGTATATACCAATAGTAAATACGTATAGAAGCTGGGTATGATACAGGTACATATACCCTAGATATACGTATAGAAATCTTGAGGAAACGGAACGAGAATTCAAATATTGCTATCTTTTGTGAATATACATATATTGTTTTATGTATTTAAGTCCTTAAAAAGTGATTAAATACATTATATATACGATACATGTATAAGCATTATAGATTATAAGTATATATATCAAAGAATGTTACGTATAGTTATCGTTTTGAAAACTTAAGTTAGTAGTTTCAAAATATACTTATAACTCATTGTCATTAGTACACAATAAGATGTTAAACCATCCTTAGATAATGTTAAATATATATAAATACATATATATACACAGATGTATAATTATAGTATGTTATATAGTTTGTGATATCATCGGTCATATTGGACGGTCAAACGTTGTGTAAAACTCTTTTCAAAAACACAAGTCTCAACAATTTGGATTGCTTATCATGTTGGTATGGTTTAATTTATGTAAATATTAATCTCATAAGTATAATTTGGTCGGAAAATTCCGGGTCATTACAGTACCTACCCGTTAAAGAAATTTCGTCCCCGAAATTTGATAGAGGTTGTTATGGATAACAATAAGAAGGTTTTCATGACAAATATAAGGTGATAATGGAGTTTTATCATCATTGAGTAATGTAGATAAAACGATTCGATTATGCGAAGAATATAAATGAGACTATCGTAAAAGAGTGAGATGAGTAAAATATATTCGTCTTAACCGATGACGTAGTTATGATT